>NC_058411.1:83426882-83744722 GCF_002201575.2 Neomonachus schauinslandi
GTGAGAAAGGGAGTCAGTAAGAAGAAGGATCATAGAATTAGAATTCTGTAAACAGGGCAGACTTTTAGAAGAGCATCCATCATGCAATATTTTTTATAGTTAAGACTGTGGGCTATAGATCCAAACTGCCCAGGTTTGATTTTCATCTTTTCATCTCTGACATTTACTAGCTATATGACTTTGGGGAACTTTCTTGACCTTCAGTTACCTCATCTGTAAAATTAAGATGATAATAGTATCTATTTCATGAGTTATTATGAGGAGTAAATTATTACTGCATGTAAAGTGCTTTGAACCTTCCTGGTACATTTCAATAGTGAATTAACTGGTGCGCCTGGGTGGCTCAGTCGTTAAGCGTCTGCCATTGGCTCAGGTCATGGTCCTAGGGTCCTGGGATCGAGCCCCACATCAGGCTATCTGCTTAGTGGGCAGCCTGCTTCTCCCTCTCCCACTCCCCCTGCTTGTGTTCCCTCTCTCGCTGTGTCTCTGTCAAATAAATAAAATCTTTAAAAAAAAAATAGTGAATTAACTGATATTCTTCTTGTTACCTTAACATTGATCATGACACTAGACTGGCAACTATCTGAACCTTTTTTTTTTTTTAACTAAATGCAAGTCCCTATGGGTTGGAGTGGAACATAGAGTTTCGTCTTCAGAAATATTCTTTACAGGCAAATTTGCTTGCACATGTTTATTTCATAAGATGAAATGAGGACATCCATAGCATGGGAAAGAAAATCTTGCAAGTTTTTTTTTCTCACAAGTTTTTTTTTAAAGCCGTCTTTCTGTCCTAAAAATTTTCTCTATAGTAAGGCAGATCCATTGTAAGCTTCTATCAATTCCACTTTGCAGAGAGTGGCTGAAGTTTTTCTTAAAACAGTAATTCTTAAAGTAAGGTCTCCAGATCAGCAGCATCAGTATTACCGGGGAACTTGTTAGAAATGCAGCTTCTTGGGCTCTGCCCCATACCTACTGAATCAAAAATTCTGGGGGTGAGTCCCATCAAACTCTTTTTAGCAGCCCTCCTGGTGATTATGATGCATGCTACAATCTGAAAACCACTGCTGTACAAATTTTCTATTTGTAGGCAAGTGGGAGTGTAGTCATAATTACAGGTTGCGGGGGAGGGACTGGAAGTTGGGAAGCAGCTGTCTTAAATAAGTTAACTTCATAGTGTAGTCTCTAGTTCACAAAGTATTTTCACATGTGTTCTCATAGACACATGTATTTGATTATCTCAAAATTGTTGTGGTAGGTACCATTATTTCTACATTTTGGAAGGGCTGATAGAGACTTCCATTATCTAATAAGTGGTAGAGCTGGAACTTTGTCATTTGGAGTCTTCTGAGTCCAAATCCTAACCTCTTTCTATAGTGTCAATTAGCCTTTTTTTTTCTTAAGCTGTGGGTGGGCTGTTTCCAGGCTGGCTTCCTCAGTAACTGACTCCAAGATGGGGCAGGGAAGTTGTGTGAAGGTAATTTATTAGGAAGTATTGTCAGGAAAGAAATGGTAGGTGGGGAGGGGAAGTGAGACCAGCAAGGGAAAGAGGCTGAGCAGCTTCATGGGGGTGCTTTAAAGACAGTGTAGAGTCTTCCTGATCAGTTTTTTGCACCTGTCAGCTATTGGTTAAGGCTGACTCCTAGGACATCTGGCTTTCAAAAGCAGTGCTCCAAAAAGAAACAGAGACACCGGTATTGGTTTTGGGGAGTTAAAGCACACCAGCTGCCCAATGTGCGTGCATTAAAATGGTAAAGGAATCTAAGTGTCTATGAATGGAACAATAATATCTGCTATACCATCAAAATTGATCTAGAAGACTACAGTAGGGAAGCTAAGGAATTGTGAAATATATATATTGGTCCCAGAGTGGAATATGGCAAAACCCTTTGTGAATCCTGTCCCCAATACTTCCTGGAGAACTCTGCTCCCCATGCAGTTTCTGGTTACATCATGTGGTCAGTGATAACCACAGGGTCCTGTGATTTCAAAATCCTCAGACAATAAGGAAAAAGATACCAAACAATTTAAAATTTTAATTTAAATGAAGTTGACCGTGGTTTCTGGCTAACCAATTAATCAGAAATGTTTTAAGAATCTCATTTTGGGATCAATTAGGTAAAACTGGCTTAACTATTGCTATGTGATAGTCATTCATGCTGCTTACTGAGTATTCATGGTTCTTCATCTTTGTGATAGAATTTTACTTCTTGGTCCTATTGTGATAGAATTTTACTTCCTGGTCCTATTGTGTGAGGTGGGGCCATATGATTAGTTTTGTACAGTGTTATATGAGCAGAAATTATGTCTGAGCATTCAGTTGCTAGGGTATGACCTTCCAAGCCCTCTTTTCTTCCAGCTCCATGAAGCAACATTAGAAATAGATTGTTCTGTCCATTGGGTCTTAGAGAAGCTACAACCCTAAGAGTCCCCTATTGACCCACATGTAGCATGAGCCAGAAATAATAAAATAAAAATAGTTGTTTTAAGCTACCATGCTTTGGTATTTTGCTGCAATAATGTTACTTAGCCTGTTGTGACTGATAAACTATTCAGTGTGGAGCTTACTGAATGACTTTAACTTAGCTACAGTATCAGTCATTATAAGAAAATGGACAGGTGATCTGTAAATGTACTTTCATTTTATTTTTAATGATAAATGATTTTTATGTATTTCTAAGGATTAGAAGAACTTTCACATATGCAGGATTCACTTTAGTTTTGCTTTGTTCCCTTTTTCTCTTGAAACCCATAAACCAACTTGTATTTTTTAAGAAGTTGGCTCTAAAAAGGACTTTTACCTTATGGTAGGGATTGGCAAACTATGGCCTGTGGACCAAATTGGACCATCACCTGTTTTAGTAAAATTTTACAGGAACATGGCCGTGCCTATTTGCTTATGTAATGTCAGTGGATGCTTTTGTACTATGAAGGGAGTTAAATAGTTATGACAGACAATATGGCCCACTAAGCCTAATTAATATATTTGCTCTTTGGGGGCACCTGGGTGGCTCAGTTGTTAAGCGTCTGCCTTCGGCTCAGGTCATGATACCAGCGTCCTGGGATCGAGCCCCGCATCAGGCTCCCTGCTCCGCAGGAAGCCTGCTTCTCTCTTTCCCGCTCCCCCTGCTTGTGTTTCCTCTCTCACTGTGTCTCTCCCTGTCAAAAAAAAAAAAAAAAAAAAATATATATATATATATATATTTGCTCTTTGGTCCTTAATATAATTTTTTTTCTTTCTTTCTTTTTTTTTTCTAAAGATTTTATTTATTTATTTGACAGAGGGAGACACAGCTAGAGAGGGAACACAAGCAGGGGGAGTGGGAGACGGAGAAGCAAGCTCCCCGCCGAGCAGGGAGCCTGATGCAGGGCTCGATCCCAGGACCCTGGGGATCATGACCTGAGCCGAAAGCAGATGCTCAACGACTGAGCCACCCAGGCACCCTTAGAAAGAATTTTCTAACCCCTGCCCTATAGGATTCTTAATTAATTTCCAGATGATTTGCCTCAATTGTTGCAGACATCCTAGCTTTTGGAGCTTCTACCTAATAGAATGAAGGCCTTCTCCTGGATCTCCAGTTCCCCTTTATTTTGTATGCTATCCTTAAGTCAGTAACACAGCGTATTATTCTTGGATTCTGCCTGTAACTAAGCAAAGACTCTCTCAGCTTTGATAATCAAACTACTTTCTGTATTGCCACTGGCATTGTTTTTGTCCAGGCCACTGTTGAACAAACTGCTAACATGTCCACTTACGTGACAGCTGCTCACTTTCTGCTTTGTACTTGTTGCTGTTGACATTTGAACTTGCCATTGTGATAGGGTTTTCTCGGGCTGCATGGAAGGAGGTGATCAGATTATCTCACAGAATGGGTCATAAATATAAAATTATGTGGGGAAATAGGAAACTAGAAACTGTCAGCAGTCATACAGCCGGCCACATGACCCTGGAACATTATTTGTTATGGCTCAGAATTCAACAGTAACTATAAGAGGCTGATGGCAGCTCTGTCTCCCTAACAGTTGATAATGCCAGTTAATCTTTATCCAATTTGGCACACCTTATTAGCATTCTTATTTGGGTCACCTAATGCTGATAGTCTCACTTAGGCCCATGCTGAATGTGCTTGCTTTTGCTTGGGGTCCAGTTAGTTGGGGCCTGGAAAGCAGGGTCAAATGACAGAAAACATGGCAAATTGTGATCAAGGAGCCACTTGTGGTTGTCTTTTTTTTTTTTTAAAGGTTTTATTTATTTATTTGAGACAGAGAGAATGAGAGAGACAGAGAGCACATGAGAGGGGGGAGGGTCAGAGGGAGAAGCAGGCTCCCCGCCGAGCAGGGAGCCCAATGCGGGACTCGATCCTGGGACTCCAGGATCATGACCTGAGCCGAAGGCAGTCGCTTAACCAACTGAGCCACCCAGGCGCCCTGTGGTTGTCTTTTTAGAAGAAGCTGTGGGAATGGAAAGAACTTTGGACTCTTTTCCAGTAAAGCCATCTTTCCTCTTTTCTCACAAGATCCTGTCTAATGAATCTATCTTTTTGCAAGGAAAAGAGGAGCAGTAGAGGTAGATATCCATCTTTCTATTCTAGGAATTCCTTGCTTATGTCCAGAGGGTAGGACAACTGCATATGGGACCGACCAGATCTCACATGCCATTCAGACAGTTGTCCATGTGAACATTCTTTAGCAACACAATATTTTTAGAAACAGCAAAATCTTGTATAAACAAAGACATGTGTTTTGGTGATCTCAAAGCTCAATTTTCCTGGTTCCTTCAGGAACCAGGAGCTTAGACTGGGAATATAAATTTATGTTTCTCCATGCATGTATGTCTGTATAAATGAGTATGTGTATTTATTACCTCTATAGGAGTACTGCTATGTGCCATTTTCTTTTTCTTTACTTTTTTTTTTTTTTAACTTTTCAGAAAAAAAAGGCCCTAGGTAAGTAGACTGAAGGACTGCCTAGAGACAGACAGGAATTTCTTTTTTAATCTTTTGATAAAGATGAAAAAAGAATTGCATTTGGTAGAGATATATTTGTCTCATAACCATGTCCAGCAATGAGAAGGCCAGTTCACTAGCTGCCTGCCTTAACATTAAGAACAAGGGGAAAGGGGCGCCTGGGTGGCTCAGTCGTTAAGCGTCTGCCTTCGGCCCAGGTCATGATCCCAGGGTCCTGGGATCAAGCCCCACATCATGCTCCCTGCTCGGCGGGGAGCCTGCTTCTCCCTCTCCCACTCCCCCTGCTTGTGTTCCCTCTCTCACTGTGTCTCTCTCTGTCAAATAAATAAATAAAATCTTTAAAAAAAAAAAAAAAAAGAACAAGGGGAAAGATAGTATAGAAATGAGGTGGTGCCAAATAGAAGTTAATGTGGAGCTGAGGAAAGCTAAGAAGGATAACCACACGCTGAAAGGAGCAATGTTGTAAGCTCTTTTCTTTTTTTTAAATTTTATTTTGTTTTATTTTTTTATTTTTTCTTTCTTTTTCTTAACATATAATGTATTATTTGTTTCAGGGGTACAGGTCTGTGATTCATCAGTCTTATACAATTCACAATGCTCACCAAAGCACATACCCTCCCCAATTTCCATCACCCAGCCACCCCATCCCTCCCACCCCCCTCCACTCCAGCAACCCTTAGTTTGCTTCCTGAGATTAAGAGTCTCTTATGGTTTGTCTCCGTCTCTGGTTTTGTCTTGTTTCGTTTTTCCCTCCCTTTCCCTATGACCCTCTGCCTTGTTTCTCAAATTCCTCATATCAGTGAGATCATATGATAATTGCTTTCTCTGATTGACTTATTTCTCTTAGCATAATACCCTCTAGTTCCATCCACGTCATTGCAAATGACAAGATTTCATTTTTTTGATGGCTGCGTAATATTTCATTGTATATATATACCACATCTTCTTTATCCATTCATCTGTTGATGGACATCTAGGCTCTTGCCATAGTTTGGCTATTGTGGACATTGCTGCTATAAACATTGGGGTGCAGGTGCCCCTTTGGATCACTACATTTGTATCTTCGGGGTAAATACCCAGTAATGCAATTGCTGGGTTGTAGGGTAGCACTATTTTCAACTTTTTGAGGAACCTCCATACTGTTTTCCAGAGTGGCTGCACCATGTAAGCTCTTTTCTTGATGTTGCTACTTCTCCACTGCAAGAAAACTGCAGCAAGCAGGGCACTATAAATTGGTCTGTTGATGACATTGTCAAAGGCATAAAAAGCACAGATTTGGAAAGCCAGCTCCAGGCTACTCAGGCTGCTAGGAAATGGCTTTCAAGGGAAAAACAGCCCCCCATGGACAACATAATCTGGGCTGGTTTGATTCCACACTTTGTGTCCTTGGGCAGAACTGATAGGAGTCTCCTTCAGTTTGGATCTGGTTCAGTGCTCACAAACATTGCTTCCAGGACTTCAGACCAGACCAACGCTGTGGTAGATAGAGTGCTATCCCAGCATTTAATTCTCTCTTGGCATCTTCTCATCACATCAGTGCACAAGCTATGTGGGCTCTAGGAAACATTGCAGGTGATGGTTCAGTTTTCCAAGACTAGGTTATTAAATATGGTGCAGTTGATCCACTGTTGGCATTTCTTACAGTTCCTAATTTGTCATATTTAACATGTGGTTACCATGGAATATATTACAGGTGACTTAGAAGAATTTTCATGAGATGATATTGACTGAAAAAAACAGTGTATAATAACAATAACATCCCATTTTAATTTTTTTAATTTTTATTTTATTAAAAACATTTTTTTTTGAGAGAGACTATACGCTTGTGGGGTTGGGGAGGCTAGGGGGAGAGGGAGAGAGAGAATCTTAAGTAGGTTCCATGCCCAGTGCAGAGCCCAATTGTGAGGGGATAGGGCTCGATCTCACGACCCTGAGGTCATGACCTGAGCCAAAATCAAGAGTCAGATGCTTGGGACGCCTGGGTAGCTCAGTCAGTTAAGCATCTGCCTTTGGCTCAGGTCATGATCCCAGGGTCCTGGGATCGAGTCCCACATTGGGCTCCTTTGTTTAGCAGGGAGCCTGCTTCTCCCTCTACCTGCTGCTCCCCCTGCTTGTGCATGCGCTCTCTCTCTCTTTGACAAATAAATTAAAAAAAAAAAAAAAAGGCAGATGCCACCCAGGAGCCCCAGTGAAATCCCATTTTTAAAATAATTAACCAGGGGTGCCTGGGTGGCTCGGATGGTTGAGCGTCTGCCTTCGGCTCGGGTCATGATCCCGGGGTCCTGGGATCGAATCCCGCATCGGGCTCCCTGCACCGCGGGGAAGCCTGCTTCTCCCTCTCCCACTCCCCCTGCTTGTGTTCCCTCTCTCGCTAGGTCTCTCTCTGTCAAATAAATAAATAAAATCTTAAAAAATAATAATAAAATAATTACCAGGGCGCCTGGGTGGCTCAGTCAGTTAGGCGTCTGCCTTCAGCTCAGGTCATGATCCCGGGGTCCTGGGATCGAGCCCCGTGTCGGGCTCCCTGCTTGGCGGGAAGCCTGCTTCTCCTTCTCCCACTCCCCCTGCTTGTGTTCCCTCTCTTGCTGTGTCTCTCTCTGTCAAATAAATAAAATCTTAAAAAAAAAAAAATTAACCAATGGTGCCTGGGTGGCTCAGTCGGTTAAGTGTCTGTCTTCGGCTCTGGTCATGATCCCAGGGTCCTGGGATCGAATCCTGTGTTGGGCTCCTGCTCAGTGGGGAGTCTGCTTCTCCCTCCCTCTCTGCTGCTTCCCCTGCTTGTGCTCTCTCTCGCTCTCTTTCTCACTCTCTCAAATAAATAAATAAAATATTTTTTAAAAAGGAAAAAAATAAAAAAAGTAACCAAAACCCACAGATATGTGTGTAGGTGTTATGACTATGGGAAGAACAAGAAATGATGTCAGTTGTTAACATGTTACCTGAAGGTATGGGGTTAATGTAGAAGGAAGGAAAGAGGGAGGAAGGGAGAAGAGGAAAATAAATAAAAAGGAATTAAAGCATTTCCCCCACAGCATGAGTGATACCTGAATTATTTTAAATTTTATTTGTGTAACTGTGGCTGTAGTGTGTATGCATGAAAAAAGAAAGGTTATATCTATGGCAAATAACCTGAATGTTCATGGTATATTATGTGATTAAAACCAAGTTGCAGGTTGATGTGTATTGTATGTATATATTTCAGTGAAAACAGACAAAAACAAAGAACTATATATCTTTCTATATGTGGAGAAAGGTACGGAAGGACATACCTGTTAGATATATCCTTCTCTGCCTAAGTACCTGAAGGCTACCTGTTGGATACCTGAATGAGTGGGATTAGGGGTGAGGAAAGGAATGCAGGGTTAGCTTTTTCTTCATACATTGTTGGATTTTTTTTTTTTTTACTTGATAGAAAAAGTGAGCATTCTTTGTAATTTGAAAAACAGCAAAGAAAGAAAAAATATAATTCTGTCCATCTCTAATAAGGCTTCAAATTCTGGTCATTTAATAATGGCAGTGTGGGTGAAATTTGGGTATGAGATTATAATTCTCTTTACACACAATGAAAAGGTTAATGGAGCAGAACACTCCAAAAGTGATTAACAAATGGCAGTAGGATCAGAGTTTATTGTTTTTGACCAAAATATAACAAAATATTACTGAAACTTCTAATCAGAAATACTAAAAATGAGACTTGGTAAAGTTTCTCCCAGTGTAGAGCAAAAACAACAGGATGTAAGGAAGCCATGAAGACAGTTGTAAATTGTAGGGTAATAGGTTAGTGTTCAGCAGGTAAATTGAATAGTTACTTATTACCAGTTGAACGGTTACTGGTAACTCTGCACAGTTACTTTGTTAAGTACAGGGTATCACAGCAGTTAAGAGCAAGAGCTTAGTTTAGAAATACTAGTACCTGTGGGACTTCAGTTTTCTCCTGTAAAAATTAGACAATGATAATAATAGTAACTACCCCATAAATGTGTTGTGAGGAGTAATAAATTAAAAACATTTAACGTGCTAAGAAGAGAGCCTAACACAAAATAATTGCTTAGTAAATGTTACTGGCTATTTGGATCTAAAACCCTGGCTTTGAGTAAAACACTTCCAATTTTTTTTTTTTTTAAGATTTTTTATTTATTTGCGAGAGAGACAATGAGAGACAGAGAGCATGAGAGGGAGGAGGGTCAGAGGGAGAAGCAGACTCCCTGCTGAGCAGGGAGCCTGATGCGGGACTCGATCCCGGGACTCCAGGATCATGACCTGAGCTGAAGGCAGTCGCTTAACCAACTGAGCCACCCAGGCGCCCAATTTTTTTTTTTTTTTTTAAGATTTTATTTATTTATTTGACAGAGCACAAGCAGGGGAAGCAGCAGGCAGAGGGAGAGGGAGAGGGAGAAATAGGCTCCTTGCTGAGCAGGGCGCCCAATGCGGGGCTCTATCCCAGGACCTCAGGATCATGACCTGAGCTGAAGGCAGACTGAGTCCCCCAAGCACCCCTGAATAAAACACTTCTAATGAAGTATTCATTGTGCAAAGTAAGCCTAAACAGTTATCTTTAAACAATGGGAGTGGTACCCTGCACAGTATTTTGCCTTAGTAGGCACTCTACAAATATTGTTTGAATAAATAATTTTAATTTCTTTCACTTGATTTTATTAGAGTCTCTGATTAGTTTAACATTATTTCACTTATTTCTGTTTGTTTTCAGAAAATTAAAAGGAAAAGTACATCTGTAGGGTGATAATTTGGGTGAATCATGGTTAATGGATTGAAGAATAAAAGAGATTCCTATGTACTTAAATAGGTACAGTTTTCAATAGGGGAATATGGGGATACTAATTTGTATTTTCAAGAATCATTATGGAGGAGAGGAGTCTGGGAAGATGGCAGAGTAAGGAAGCATCAGGAATCTGTTTCCCGACCTAGACAGGGATTTCACTGGCCAGATCTGTCTGATGTAATAGTTTTTGGAATTCTGGAGTTTATTGAGGGTTTGCAACTTCCAGAGGAAGACTTGGAGGATAAATTGCAGTTAATTTCCATCAATTTCAGCTCTTAGCACAGTAGCAGCTACCCATTCTTTATCCCCAGCCACATGGCAGGCAGCTGTGCATTGGTCCTAGCGCATCTTTCACACAGCCTGCAGGAGTCGGGTAGACAAAAAGGACCCTGCCTCCAAATATCAAGAATCTGTGCTGATTGCTAATTCCTGCTTGGATCACAGAGTTGCAGACAAAGAGTTGGGCAACCATTGTTGCACCATTCCCATTGTTGCAAGTCCCTTCCCATCCAGCCGAAGTGGCTTTTGGGGATTTAAAGTGACAACTCTCCACCCCACTCCAACGTCATTTTGTTTTTCTCCACTTGGCAATCAGACATTAAAGACCAGGGCATTGAAAAACAACTACAGGGCGCCTGGGTGGCTCAGTTGGTTAAGCAACTGCCTTCGGCTCAGGTCATGATCCTGGAGTTCTGGGATCGAGTCCCACATCGGACTTCCTGCTCGGCGGGGAGTCTGCTTCTCCCTCTGACCCTCCCCCCTCTCATGTGCTCTCTCATTCTCACTCTCTCAAATAAATAAATAAAATCTTTAAAAAAAAAAAAGAAAAACAACTACATACATGGGGAAGATTAGGAAGTGATGATGCGTGCCCAGGGAAAGGCTCAGAAAAGACCTGCCAAAACCTTAGGTTTACACGGCAGGCTGATCCTCATCACAGAGACAGCCTATAGTAATAAAAAACAAAAACAAAAAAAACAGTAAACAAAAAGATTAACAAGACACAGCATACCCTGGGGAAAAGAGAATCTGATTTCCAGAGTTACTACATTATTAGATTCAAATGTTCAGTTTTCACTTGATTTTAGCCAAGAGACTGAGAAGTGATGACACATGTTTAGTTTTCAACATTAAAAGTCATAAGGCATACAAAGAAACCTGAAAGTGTGGCCTATTCAGAGGGAAAAAAATTCATCAGGGTGCTTGGCTGGCTCAGTTGGTAGAGCATGTGACTCTTGATCTTGGGGTTGTGAGTTCAAAGCCCCACATTGGGCATGGAGCCTACTTAAAAAATATATTTTTAAAAATGCATCAGTGGACACTGTCCCTGAAAAAGACCTAAGGCAGATATACTAAATAGAAACTATAGGGCGCCTGAGTGGCTCAGTTGGTTAAGTGTCTGCCTTCGGCTCAGGTCATGATCTCAGGATCCTGGGATCGAGCCCCGCATCGGGCTCCCTGCTCGGCGGGAAGCCTGCTTCTCCCTCTCCCACTCCCCCTGCTTGTGTTCCCTCTCTCGCTGTCTCTCTGTCGAATAAATAAATAAAATCTTAAAAAAAAAAGAAAGAAAGAAACTATAGACCAATTGTTTTAAAGATGCTCTAAGAACTAAAGGAAGATGTGGAGAAAGTCAAGAAAAAATGTATGAATAAATGTATGAACAAAAAGTTGTTCTTTAATCATGGATTTTGCTGTATTTCATTGATATAAGTTCTTTTTATTGCTTTGTGAATAGTTTATAATTTCAGTTTTGATTTCCTCTGATTTGAAGGTTATCTGTAAATGTGTTTCTTAATTTCTTTCCCACTTGGTTGTCCTTGTGCTGCTGATTTTTCATGGTGTAGCAATGGCTCATCTGTCATATTCCTTGAGATTCTGCCATAAATAATGCAGTATATGTTAAGACGAAAGAAAATAAAACCTGATCCTTAGCATGACCCCAATACTTTAGTTTTATCTCCCAACGTATCTGATTTTCAAATTCCACCTGAACAGCCACACATTTTCGTTACTCACAGCTTTACATGTGTTGTTCATGCCACCTAGAAAATCATCCCCATCATGAAAATCTTTGAGACTCAGTTCAGATATTCCCTATTTCATAAAGTCTGGGCAGGTTCTTCATCCACCATTCCCTTCCTCTTTTAGGTCCTGTTGGAATATCTTCCTTTTGCCCTTCAAGATAAACTCTTAAACCTTTTCCACCTTACTATCTGCCCCAAGGATGACCTGTTGGACTAAATAATGGGTTCTCTTGGCCTCTGGCTTGAGGAACAATGGAAAGCCCTAGCAAGAGATCTGAGGGATATCCTGTAGGGTTGTCTTGGTCTGGCCTCATCCATTTATGTTTATGAAGCCCCCTGCCCTCCCCACTGGCCAAAATCTTTATTTTTTGGGAAGTAGGGTTCCATACAATATTTTGTTAGTATCAGATATACAACACAGTGATTTGACAATTACATACATTATGAAATGATCAGCACTGTAAGTGTAATTACCATCTGTCACCATACAAAGTTATTACAATATTACTGACTATATTCCCTGTGCTGTACTTTTCATCCCTGTAAATTATTTTATAACTGGAAGTTTGTATCTCTTATGCCTCTTCACCTATTTTACCTATCCGCTAAACCCCCTTCCTTCTGACAACCACCAGTTTGTTCTCTGTTGAGTCTGTTTTTTGTTTGTTTTGTTTCTTAGATGGTATTTGTCTTTTTCTGTCTGACTTACTTCACTTAGCATAATATCCTCTAGGTCTATTCATGATGCTGCAAATGGCAAGATTTCATTCTTTCTTATGGCTGAGTAATATTCCATTGTATAATATATATCACTTTTTAATTTACTCATATATTGATGGACACAGGTTGCTTCCATATCTTGGCTACTGTAAATAATGCTACAGTGAACTTAGGGGTTCGTATATCTTTTCAAATTGGTATTTTTATTTTCTATGGGTAGATACACAGAAGTGGAATTACAGGGTCATATAGTATTTCTATTCTTAATTTTTTGAAGAACTGCCATACCTTTCTCCACAGGGGTTCCACCCATTTATATTCCCACCAGCAGTGCACTGCACATCCTTTCCTCCACATCCTCACCAAAACTTATTATTTCTTGTCTTTTGATTTTAGCCATTCTGACAGGTGTGAGGTGATAACTCATTGTGGTTTTGATTTCCATTTCCCTGATGATTAGTGCTGTTGACCATCTTTGGCCATCTTTATATTTCCTTTGGAGCAATGTCTATTTAGGTCCTTGGCCCATTTTTGATTGGGTTATTTGCTTTTTTGGTGTTGAGTTGTATAAGTTCTTTATGGTTTTTTGGATAATAACCTCTTACTGGTTATATCATTTGGAAATATCTTCTTCTATTCAGTAGGTTGTCTTTTCATTTTGTTGATTTTTTTTTTCTGTGCAGAAGCTTATTAGTTCGAAGTAGTCCCAATTGTTTATTTTGCTTTTGTTTCCTTAGCTTGAGGAAACAGATACAGAAAAATATTGCTAAGGCCAATGTCCAAGAGATTACTGCCTATGTTTTCTTTTAGAATTTTTATGGTTTCAGGTCTTACATTTAGGTCTTTAATCCATTTTGAGTTTATTTTTGTGTATGGTGTCAGAGAGTGGTCCAGTTTCATTCTTTTGCATGTAGCTGTCCATCTGCTCTAATATGTCATGCAAGGCCATTGTTTTCTTACTGATTTTCTGTCTGTATGATCTATCTATTCTTACAAATGGGGTGTTATAGTTCCCTACTATTAGCATATTACTGTCAACTTCTCCCTTTATGTCTGTTAATATTTGCATTATATATTTAGGTGCTCCTGTGCGTAGATGTTTACACATGTTATATCCTTTTGTTGGATTGATCCCTTTATCATTATGTAATAGCATTCTCTGTGTCTTGCTACAGTCTTTGTTTTAAAAGTCTATTTTGTCCGATAAAAGTATTGCTCCCCCAGCTTTTTTTCACTTTCATTTTCATGGAATATCTTTTTTTTTTTTTTTTAGATTTTTTATTTATTTATTTGAGAGAGAGAATGAGAGACAGAGAGCACGAGAGGGGAGAGGGTCAGAGGGAGAAGCAGACCCCCCGCTGAGCAGGGAGCCCGACGTGGGACTCGATCCCGGGACTCCAGGATCATGACCTGAGCCGAAGGCAGTCGCTTAACCAACTGAGCCACCCAGGCGCCCTGGAATATCTTTTTCCATCCCTGTAACTTTCAGTCTGTATATGTCTTTAGGTCTGAAGTGAGTCTCTTATAGGCAGCATAAAGATGGCTCTTGTTTTTTATCCAGTTACCCTATGTCAGTTGATTAGAGCATTTAGACCATTTACATTTAAAGTGATTATTGATAGGTATGTACTTATTACTGTTTTGTTAATTTGTTTTTTTGGTTGTTTTTGTAGTCTACCTTTGCTCCTTCTCTTACTCTTCCCTTGTTATTGATGACTTCATTCAGCATAATGCTTGGATTCCTTTCTCTTTATTTTTTGTGTATCTATTATAGATTTTTGGTTTATAATTACCATGAGATTCATATATAACATATTAAATATATAGCACTCTATATTAAGTTGATGGTTGCATAATTTCTAACACATTCTTAAAAGTTCTACATCTTTACTCTTCTATCCCTCCGTGTTTATGTATATGATGTCATATTTTACATCTTTTTATAAACTTAAATTTTTTTTGAAATGAGGAAAAACAGATAAGATGGAAGTACATTTAAAACTTATTCCTGAGCCTCAGTTGGTTAAGCGACTGCCTTCGGCTCGGGTCATGGTCCCGGGGTCCTGGGATCGAGTCCCGCATCGGGCTCCCTGCTCTGCGGGGAGCCTGCTTCTCCCTCTCCCACTCCCCTGCTTGTGTTCCCTCTCTCGCTGTGTCTCTCTCTGTCAAATAAATAAATAAAAATCTTTAAAAAAAAAAAAAACAACTTATTCCTGAGCCATCTGAAAGTTGTCATCCTGATGTCCAATTACCCCAAGTAATTGAGTGTGTATTTTCTTATAGAAAATGACATTCTCTAATATAACCACAATACAACCTTCAGAATTGAGAAATTAAAGTGTTACATTACTACCATCTCATCTTTAGACCCCATTCATGTTTTGTTGATTGTCTTAGTAATGCCCTTTATACCAAAAAGATGTGTTTGAGAATCGCTTATTGCATTTAGTTGTCTTATGTTTAGTTTAATTCAGTCTGGAACAGTTCCTCAGTTTTTCCTTATATTTATGATCTTGACACTTTGGAAGATTACAGGCCAGTTATTTTGTAGAATGTTCCTTAATTTGGTTGTCCAGTGTCTCTTCATGGTTAGATTCAGATTATACATTTTGGTAGGAATATCACAGAGTTCACTTTGATTACTTGATTAAGGTGGCATCTGCCAGGCTTCTCCACTGTTAAGTTACTCTTTTCCCCCTCTTTGTAATTAATATTTTGTTGAGGGGTACTTACTATGTAAATATCCCATTTCTTGTCAAATTTTCAAATTATTTATATGTGTATTAATTCATGGTTTCCCATTTTATTCAGTGAATTACAGTCTGTTATTATCATTGTTTATTATGATGCTCAAATTGTTCCTATTAGTAGAAAATGATATTTAGAAGCTGAGATCTGGGTGGTAGCTGTGGTCATTGCTGTGGGGGTATCACTGCTTCCAGGTCCTCTCAGCAGAGTTAGACAAAGCTAGGGATGATACATTTGTGTACACACACACACACACACACACACAGTTACATCATATCTATTTCTGTATCTTTTTCTATTGAAAGCCATGAGTTCTCACTGATTCTGATCTGACACTGTACAGCTCAAAGATGAGAGTGGGAGGAGAGAACTTGAGTGTGGATGGAGTTAATTAAAAATAACCCAACCATTGCAACAAAAGCAGTTCTAAGAGGAAAATCTGTGGTGATACAGGCCTACCTTAAGAAACAAAACAAAGGTCAAATAATCTCACTTTAAAACCTAAAGGATCTAGAAAAAGAACAAACAAGACCCAAGTTGAGTAGAAGGAAGGAAGTACTAAATATCAGAACAGAAATAAATGAAAAAGATAAACAAAATTGATAAAACCCTTAGCCAAATTCATTTAAAAGAAAAGGACCCAAATAAAATCAGAGAGAACTGACACCACAGAAATACAAAGGATTATGAGAGAATAGTATGAAATCTTCTATGCCAACAAATTGGACAACTTAGAAGAAATGGATAAATTCCTAGAAACACAGAATCTTCCAAAGTTGAATCAGGAAGAAGTAGAAAATTTGAACAGACAGATTACTAGCAATGAAATTGAATCAGTAATCAAAAAACTACTAAAAAACAAAAGTCCAGGACCAGATGGCTTCACAGGTGAATTCTATCAAACATTTAAGGGAGTTAATACCTATTCTTCTCAAACTGTTTCAAAAAAATAGAAGAGAAAGGAAAACTTCTAAATATATTCTATGAGGTCAGCATTACCCTAATACCCTAAAAACACTACACTCTCTCTCCCTCTCTCTCTCTCTCCAGGCCAGTATCCCTGAACAACACTGATGCAAAAATCCTCAAAAAATATTAGAATCATTCACCATGATCAAGTGGGATTTATTTCAGGGATGCAAGAATAGTTCAGTATTTTGCAAATCAGCTTGATATATTACATCAACAAAATGAAAAATAAAACTCGTATGACCATCTTGGTAGATGCAAAAAAAAAAAAGCATTTGATAAAATTCAGTATCCATTCATGATAAAAGCTCTCAACAGAGTGGGTTTAGAGGGAACATACTTCAACATAATAAAGACCACATATGAAAAGCTGACAACCAGCATCATACTCAATGGTGAAAAGCTGAAAGCGTTTCCTCTAAGATCAGGAACAAGACAAGGATATCTACTCTTACCACTTTTATTCAACACAGTACTAGAAGTCCTAACTGCAGCATTCAGACAAGAAAAGAAGTAAGAGGCATCCATATTGGTAAAGAAGTTAAACTGTCACTATACGCAGATGACGTGATACTCTACATAGAAAATCCTAAAGACTCCACCAAAAAACTACTAGAACTGATAAATGAATTCAGTAGAGTTGCAGGATACAAAATTTATACCCAGAAGCTGGTACTGTTTCTATACACTAATAACAAAGTAGCAGAAAGAGAAAGGAAACAATTCCATTTACAATTATACCAAAAATAATAAAATATCTAGGAATAAACCTAACCAAGGAGGTGAAAGATCTGTACTCTGATATAACTATAACTCTACAACTGATATAACTAACTATAAAACACTGATGAAAGAAATTGAAGATGACACAAATGTAAAGATATTCCATGCTCATGAATGGAAGAATTAATATTGTTAAAATGTCCATACTACCAAAAGCAATCTATAGATTCAATGCAATCCCTATCAAAATACCAATAGCATTTTCCACATAACTATAACAAACAGTATTAAAATTTGTATGTAACCCACAAAAGACCCCAAATAGCCAAAACAATCTTGAGAAAGAAAAACAAAGCTGGAAGAGAGGTATCATAATGCCCTATTTCAAGATACGCTGCAAAGCTGTAGTAATCAAAATAGTGTGGTACTGGCACAAAAATTGACACATAGATCAGTGGAACAGAATAGAGAGCCCAGAAATAAACCCACACTTACATGGCCTATTAATCTATGATGAAGGAGGCAAGCAATGAGGAAAAGGCATTCTCTTCAATAAATGGTGTTGGGAAAACTGGACAGCTACATGTGAAAGAATGGAAAACTGGACCACTTTCTAATACTATATACAAAAATAAATTCAAAATGGGTTAAAGACCTAAGTGTGAGACCTGAAACCATATAAATCCTAGAAGAGAACACAGACAGTAATTTATATGACATAAACTGTAGCAACATTTTTCTAGGTATGTCTCCTCAGGCAAGGGAAACAAAAGCAAAAAATAAACTATTGGGATTACATCAAAATAAAAAGCTTCTGCATGGCAAAGGAAACTATCAACAAAATGAAAAGGCAACCTACTGAATAGAAGGTTGAAGATATTCACAAGTGATAAATCCAATAAGGGGTTAATATCCAAAATATATAAAGAACTTAACACCAAAAAGCCAAATAACCCAATTAAAAAAATGGGCAGAAGACCTGACTAGACATTTTCTCAAAGACATACAGATGGCCAAGAGACACATGAAAAGGTGCTGAACATCACTAATCATCAGGGAAATGCAAATCAAAACCACAATGAGATATTACCTCACACCTGTCAGGATAGCGAAAATAAAAAACACAAGAAACAAATGTTGGCAAGGATGTGGAGAAAAAAGAACCGTCATGTACTCTTGGAATGTAAATTGGTACAGCCACTGTGGAAAACAGTGTGGCGGTTCCTCAAAAAATTAAAAATAGAACTACCATATGATCCAGTAATTCCACTACTGGGTATTTACCCAAAGAAAACAAAAACACTAATTCAAAAAGATATATGCATCCGTATGAGTTTTTTTTTTTTTAGTTTTTTATTTTAATTCCAGTATAGTTAGCATTCATCTATTGATGGACACTTGGGCTTTCCTCCATAATTTAGCTATTGTAAATAATGCTGCAATAAATGTAGGGATGTGTGTGTGTGTGTGTGTGTGTGTGTATCCAGTGGAATATTATGCAGCCATTAAAAAAGATGAGATTGTGCCACTTGCAATAACATGGATGGACCTAGAAGGTATTCTGCTAAGTGAAATATTTTGACTGAGAAGGACAAATACCATATAATTTCACTCATATGTGGAACCTAAAAAAACAAATGAAAAACAAAAAGCATAATCATACCTATAAATATAGAGAACTAAATGATGGTTGCCAGAGGGGAAAGAGCTTGGGGGATGGCTAAAATAGGTGAAGAGGTAGGAGATACAGGCTTCCAGTTATGGAATGAATAAATCACAGGAGTAAAAAGCACAGCATAAGTAATATAGTCAATGATATTGTAATACCATTATATGATGACAGATGGTAGCTACACTTGTGAGCATAGCTTAATGTATAAACTTGTCTAATTGTTTTACACTTGAAAGTAATGTAATATTGTGTGTCAACTCTATTCAAATAAGAAAGTAACCCATCCAAATAAGCAAATTTATTTCAGGGTAGGGGGTACTTGACTAAGGTGAGTTGAATTCAAAGAATTTTAGAAATTGAGGGCTTAAAAATTGTGAAATCTGCGTTTTTTTCTGTGTTCTCTTACAACCGGTAATAATTGATCTTGAATCGCAGTTATAAACCGGTAGCACTAGTTGCTACTAATATTCTTTTTTTAAAAGATTTTATTTTTGGGGGGCGCCTGGGTGGCTCAGTCGTTAAGCGTCTGCCTTTGGCTCAGGTCATGGTTCCAGGGTCCTGGGATCAAGCCCCACATCGGGCTCCCTGCTCGGTGGGAAGCCTGCTTCTCCCTCTCCCACTCCCCCTGCTTGTGTTCCCTCTCTCTCTGTGTCTCTCTCTGTCAAATAAATAAATAAAATCTTAAAAAAAAAAGATTTTATTTTTAAGTAATCGCTACATGCAGTGTGGGGCTCAAATTCACAACCCTGAGATCAAGAGCTGCATGCTCTACCGACTGAGATAGCCAGGTGCCCCACTATTAATATTTCTTGATGGGAGTTTTGGGTTTCATTCATGTTGGAACAAGAATAAGAAAACAGTCAATTGTTAACTCTTTAGGATAGTTGTGTGAATTATGAATCTATAAAATTATAATTGTGAAAATGAATAACAGAAATGTTTAAAATGCTTAAGTGTTTCAGAAAATATAGAAATGAAAAGCAGTACACAAGAGCTTATATACTCTGAGTAGCAACCATATAAAACTTAAATATTTGTAGAAAGATGGAAAACTACAATGAAAATATATTGTGCACAGCAGTAGCATTTGGGTAGTTCTTCCAGTTTTCTTTTGGGATGTTGACTGATACTGATTTGGAAGTGCTGATAATATATTGCGATATTAAATTACAGTGTCTACATTATAGATAATAAGTACAGTTTTGGAGGAGACAGAAGAAAGTGAGATAGAAATGCATGTATATTTCAGCCTTTATTTTTCCTTCTTTCTGCTGACTAAAGCAATATAATGAGTCCAGTTAGATAAAGGCTGAATGCTTTGGTCTTTTCCAAATGCCCCCTAGTTCTCTAATGATGACAGTAGCTATAGGGTCTGAGAAATTTTAAGTGGGACCACTCTGGGAGATTCTTTAGTCCTGTGTCATGGTTGAGAAAATTGCAGCCCTTCTGTCTCCTACTCTTCCCTCTTCAGGAGGGATCTCATAGATCAGTTATCTTACAGGGCATTGTGAGAAGAGGGCTAGTTTACAAAACCCAAGCAGAAACTCCAGAAAGATGCTGTTTTATCTCACCACAGAGTAGTTATTCGTTTTATTTTATTTTTTTTAA
The DNA here is from genome assembly GCF_002201575.2 of Neomonachus schauinslandi. Classification (NCBI taxonomy): domain Eukaryota; kingdom Metazoa; phylum Chordata; class Mammalia; order Carnivora; family Phocidae; genus Neomonachus; species Neomonachus schauinslandi. Next base: position 83,447,091 of record NC_058411.1, read on the forward strand.
AGATTTTATTTATTTATTAGAGAGAATGAGAGAGAGAGAGAGAAAGAGAGAGAGCACATGAGAGGGGGGAGGGTCAGAGGGAGAAGCAGACTCCCTGCTGAGCAGGGAGCCTGATGCGGGACTCGATCCCGGGACTCCAGGATCATGACCTGAGCCGAAGGCAGTCACTTAACCAACTGAGCCACCCACGTGCCCGAGTAGTATTCGTTTTAGGAAGTGATAGTTTCATACCACTAAAGGGTTGCATAATGTGAATGGGCCACTGCCACTACCAGTGGGACCCTTCCATTGAGGCTAAGAATATGTAGCTGCTGATGTCTATCCTTTTGTACCCATACCTCCTTGTTCAAATAAAGTAACTTGAATGAAGGAATGGGGAGAGATTTATTTGGTCATTTCTGGGATTACTTCCCTGGATGTTTGTTGTTCCTGTGGTGGGAGATACTGGGTCCTAAGCATGAACTTTCCAAGGTTGACAGCCAGATATTTAGAGATGGCAAATGGAGATCCAAAGGTTTTTCAGAGTAAAGTAGTTGTCTTATTGTTTCAGCCAGAACTCTGACTTTCTGAAGAATTAAAATGACAAGGATACATTTTAGATTTTGTGGTGGGGTCCTGGGGTCACTCTCGATTAAGAGGGGCGGCCTTTATCTGGGGGTGTAATTTAAAGAAGGGACTTCTCTGAAAACATGCCTAAGACACAGATCAAGTGCCATGTCTGCTATGAAGATTTCTCTAACTCCCCCAGCCCATAATCATTTTCCCTTCTCAAATATATTTATATCCACCCTTCATTCATATTTTACTATGTACTAGTATTGAACTTTTTACTAACTGCGTGGTCTGTCTATTCAACCATATTTTAAGCTCATTTTGAACCAATACAATGTTTTAAATGTCTTTCAAATCTCTCTCAGTGTCCCCAGCAGTGGTAGGGCCCTTTTAGGAATTTAATAAATATTTGCTTCCTAAGGTGAAGAGAAATCTATTTCTGAGACCTGCTTGTGTCAAGACTAGTTTCTTTCAGAATATTGATTCTTCTTTCTCTCATTGGGTGTGGCATAGGTTTCATTTGGCCTTGTTTGTGTTTACTTGCATTTTAAACCTTCTGTTGTTTCTTTCTCTTCCTGTTCCTTGGGGACTGTTTAAAATTTCCATGGTAGTTAGTGTATGTGTACATTTACAGTATGAATGAATATGGGAAATAAATCTCTCTATATTTCACCTTATAATATGGAGAAGCCAAGTAGGAAATCTAGTTTCATCTGTCAAATACAGGCTGTTGCCTGTTTCCTTTGGATAAATCTGCTACAAAAGACCAGGGATGGTATCTGGTCCTTACTTGGACTAGGATCCAAATGATGATTAACTTCTGGCCAGGCTTAAAATGGAAATGGACCATCTGTAAACATTTATGTTGGGTAGAGACCCAAAGATGAATGACCTGCAGTGGGATTGAAGAACTAGCCCAGAATTTACCTGACATTTATGAAGAGAGGACAATGTTTCCTGACACTTTGTGGGGTTGTTTTGGCAAACATGACACAGATGAGGCTTTTTTCCCCCCTTCCTAGACACCTTGCTTGCACTTTGGGTAGCACCTGCCAGGTGGACAGCAGAGCCTGGGCTGTGGCTTAGATAGATTTGGATACCTGTTGGGTGGGGCTGTAGCATGCCTTTCCACTTGGAAAATTAAAGAGAAATTTTAAAATAAAAAAAATTAAGAATTGTAACAAGTTAAAAAAAATGAAACAACTAGGTTTAGTTTAGTATTCTAAAGAAATCATATTCAAGTATTCTTAATTACTGTATGTCAGAATTTAAGACCTAGATGGGACATTCAGTATTATCTAGGAATAGAACAAAAGTCTGAAAGAGTAAGCTATATGTCAAAATGTTAACAGTGGTTATCTCTAGATAGTGGGATTGTTTTTGTTTATCAGCATTTTCTGGGGTTTTTTCCTATTTTTTTTTTTAATTTTTATTTATTTGACAGAGAGAGACAGCGAGAGAGGGAACACAAGCAGGGGGAGTGGGAGAGGGAGAAGCAGGCTTCTTGCCGAGCAGGGAGCCCGATGTGGGGCTCGATCCCAGGACCCTGAGATCATGACCTGAGCCGAAGGCAGACGCTTAACGACTGAGCCACCCAGGCGCCCCCTTTTTCCTATTTTTAATACATTATTTATATAATAAAAATAATTCTCACAGTTGATACTCAAATGTTGTTCCTGTCAGTAAAAATGATATCTATTACTGCATTAAATAGCAGTTTTACTAAAAGGGAAAAAGTTTTCTAGTTGAATCCTTTTATTTTAACAATGGATTTATAGATCAAGAGAAGTAATATTTAATATTAAACAAAATACATAGTAGAATTTAAAGCCATTTTCTCATAAATATTCCTTTAGATAAATTAAAAACTAATAAGAATTTCTTTTCTGTGTGAAATCTTACTTTATAATAGCAACTTCATTTTATAATAGAAACGTGTGGGTCAAATCTACACATTTCCAGTTACAAAATGAATAAGTAATGATGATGTAATTGACAGCATGGTGACTGTAGTTAATAATACTGTATTGCATATTTGAAAGCAGCTAGGAGAGTGGATCTTGAAAGTTCTTATCATGGTAAAAAAAATTGGTTGCTATGTATGCTGATGTATATTAACGATTTGAGGGGATCATTTTGGAATATATGTAAATGTCAGATCGAATCATTATGTTGTATACATGAAACTAATATAGTGTTATGTCAAATATACCTCAATAGAAAACAGAAGCCAGAAAAAAAAAATATATATATATATGAAGACTTTCTGTGGAAAAGTATTAAGGGCCAAGAACTTAATATATTTTGTTGGATAGGAACTTCCTGTAAATGACATGATTTTCATATTTATAGGTGGGAAATAATAATCCCTAGGCTCCAGCAAAAACCTTCAAGATGTGAAGAGTTTTAATAATTTATTACTTTAATCGTTTGTGAAGGATTTTTTTTAATTTATTAAATGCTTTTTATTTTGGACTGTAAATGTCTTACATAATTTTTTAAAGTTTAGTCACAAAAGAAAAACAAACAATCCCTTAAAATCTGAAAGTACATCTAAATGAAGGAGCCTAACTGCATATAAAGTATGTGGCATAACCACATAAAAAAAACCAATTACTTGAAGTGGCTTTAAAACACGGCATTTTGACTATACATCCCAAGTATTCTATGGATAATAAAAATGGAAATAAATGATAAACTGCATTCAGTAGTCATGTGATTAGTATTGATATTTGTATTAAACGACTATATTGCCATCATTAGGTACCATAATTTTCAGCATAAAAATGATACAGTATAAAATCAAGGAAGTTAATTAAAAATCCTACAATCTTAAAAATCAATCAGAAATAGCATTATGAATTCATGTTGTATTTTTCTTTTTTTAAAAAATTTATTATGTTAATCACCATACATTACATCATTAGTTTTTGATGTAGGGTTCATTTGATTCATTGTTTGCATATAACACCCAGTGCTCCATGCAGAACGTGCCCTCTTTAATACCCATCACCAGGCTAACCCACCACCCCACTCCCCTCCCCTCCCCCCCACCCCCCTCCCCTCTAGAACTCTCAGTTTGTTTCTCAGAGTCCATCGTCTCTCATGGTTCGTCTCCCCCTCTGATTCCCCCCGCCTTCATTTTTCCCTTCCTGCTATCTTTTTCTTCTTCTTCTTCTTTTTTTTTAACATATAATGTATTATTTGTTTCAGAGGTACAGGTCTGAGATTCAACAGTCTTGCACAATTCACAGCGCTCACCAGAGCACATACCCTCCCCAGTGTCTATCACCCAGCCACCCCATCCCTCCCACCCCACCCCCCACTCCAGCAACCCTCAGTTTGTTTCCTGCGATTAAGAATTCCTCATATCAGTGAGATCATATGATACATGTCTTTCTTTGACTTACTTCACTCAGCATAATAGGGTATTATGCTGTGTGAAGGGTTTTTTTGAAATAAATTTTTAGTAGGATAGAAAGTAGAAGTTTTTCAAAAGTCTATCTATGTGAAGTTGGGAAGTATTAACTATGGTATCTGTGTTCAGGTATCTATTTTCCAAAATAAGTACATAGCTCTTTTTAAAATTGATGAGGGTATCAGAAAGAAAGATGACTGAGTAGTCCTTATACAGAAAAATGGAAAAAATAAGGTATAATAACAAGAAAAACTTTTATTTAATTAGTGCTCACTTTGTTCCAAACATTGTTCTTTTTTTTTTTTTTAAGATTTTATTTATTTATTTGACAGAGAGAGAGACAGCGAGAGCAGGAACACAAGCAGGGGGAGTGGGGGAGGGAGAAGCAGGCTTCCCGCCGAGCAGGGAGCCCGATGTGGGACTCGATCCCAGGACCTGGGATCATGACCTGAGCCGAAGGCAGACGCTTAACGACTGAGCCACCCAGGCGCCCCCAAACATTGTTCTAAAGGCTTTACATATATTAGAACAGTTAATCCTCTCAAAAACCCAATGAGGTTTAGGTGCTTTTTTAAAATCCATTTCACAGGTGAGGAAACAGAGGTAAGGTCACTTGCCCAAGGAGCCAAGCTTTGAACCTAGAAAGTTCCAAAACATGTGTTCTTAATGATTAAACTATAGATAGCTGTTTAGAGGAAGAGAAATCATTTTAAGCACTTTCCCCAACTCCAGGCCCCATTAAGTTATATATTTTACATGAATACTCTCTCTTTAAATAACAAGCTCCAGCTCTACTTTTCTATACAGTTACAAGTGTGGAGAGAGGATGGGTCAATAGATCCATAAATGGTATTAACCTTACGTCAACATTTGGAGACAAACCATAAGAGACTTTTTTTTTTTTAAAGATTTTATTTATTTATTTGACAGAGAGAGAGAGCACAAGCCAGAGGAGTAGCAGGCAGAGGGAGAGGGAGAAGCAGACTCCCCACTGAGCAGAGAGCCTGACGCTGGGCTCGATTCCAGGACCCTGGGATCATGACCTGAGCTGAAGGCAGATGCTTAACTCATAGTTAACTGCCCCCATAAGAGACTCTTAACTATAGGAAACAAACTGAGTGTTGCTGGAAGGGAGGTGGGTGGGGGGATGGGGTAATGGGTAATAGGCATTAAGGAGGGCACGTGATGAGCACTGGGTGTTAATATGCAACTGATGAATCATTGAACTCTACGTCTGAAACTAGTAATACACTGTATGTTAATTGAATTCTAATAAAATAAAATTTAAAAAAAGAAGTGTAAGTACAACTCTGGATTATTTTTTTTTAAGTTTTTAATTCCAGTTTGTTGACATACAGTGTTATATTAGTTTCTGGTGTACAATATAGTGATTCATCAATTCCATACATCACTATTCTGGGTTATTATATTTTAAATTTTTTAAAGTTTTCTTTAAGTAATTTCTACACCCAATGTGGAGCTTGAACTCATGACCCCGAGATCTAGAGTCCTATGCTCTTCCGACTGAGCCTTGGGTTTTTAGTATTTTATTTATTTATTTGTCAGAGAGAGAGAGAGCGTGCGCACAAGCAGGGGGAGCTGCAAGCAGAGGGAGAAGCAGGCTCCCCGCGTAGCAAGGAGCCCAATGGGAGACTCGATCCCAGGACCCTAGGATCATTACCTGAGCTGAAGGCAGCCACTCAACCGACTGACCACCCAGGCATCCCATCTTGGGTTATTTTTAATCTAAAAATATTATAAAGTGTTTCAAACACACATGACTATAAATTCCCTATAATTTCTCAAGAATCAATTCAGTTTCAGAAAAAAGATTGCTAGGGGAAATTTATTCATTCAAATATATTTTAAAGTGCTTACTGTATGCTGGGCACAATGCTAGACATTATAAATTTTAAAATGATATGGTCCCTCAATCTGGTATGGGAAGGACTACAGTAACATGTATTCTACTTTCATTGTGACAGGTTTTCCAGGATTTGGGGACTGAAGTATTGTCTGGTGCTGCTAAAGGCTACAACATATGCCTTTTTGCCTATGGGCAGACAGGCTCTGGGAAGACATACACCATGCTGGGGACCCCAGTGAGTTATTGGTATTGGAATATGATCTCTTTCTATTGCTGCAGCGAGCCTGAATCTCACACTGTCCTTGTTACTGAGAGAAAGAATGCGAATTTAGTAGTCAACTTTAATAAGATTTAATGGGCTCTCTTCTGTATTAAGAATGGGTTTCTCAGCCCTTTAATTGAAAGGTGAACTTTGATTAATTAGCCCCTCTTTATTAAACCCTGAAGAACCTTAGAATTACATAACTCCCTTTGACAAAGCTGACCTTGTCAGTCCTGAATTTCTCATATCATTTCCAAGTTCATCACTTGAAGCTTTTTAAGACCTTTGGTGTGGACAAGCCCCAGACTGAATGTGAAGTGTTGCTTAGGGCTGTGCAGAAATGGGGCTATGTGTGTTAGATCTGAACTTTGGAAAGAAGCAGGAGAATCAGGTACTGGGATGGAGGTTTAAAAAGTGTGAAGGACTTATGAGAGCCTTACTTTGTCATGGAATATTGGAAGGGTCGAGGTCCTTAATCATACCTCTTTGTTTTAGGTTTAGAAGTATCTTGGTGAGTTGAACTGGTGTGGCAGGTGGCAAATAATGCTACACAGGAGCATTCTCTGGGACACTTTTCCTCCTGAAAGATTATCCTTGCTACCTTGTGCTCAACTCATGGCTTACTATGTCCGTGTTTAGTGTGATTTTATATATTTGAAGTTAAAAGAAGAAAAGGCCCACTAAACCAGGGTATACAACCTTTAACCTATGCACAAGTTAGCAGTGGACCCAACATGAAAGAAGAAGCAGCTTTTCCCTAAATGTTTATTTTAAACACCATGTATTCTAGTCCTCCTGTGTGTATAAGGATAGAAAGGTTCTGGGAGGGACCAGAGTGGTAAATAGGTTTATCCAAGAAGGATGTAACCTTTATGGTGTGAAAGCAGGTACCTGGGTTTGTTAGCTTCTCTTCTCTTCCTTCTTATGGTGATGATCTGCCTTTCAGCTGCTACTTTCCTCCCATGAGTGTCTCCCAAGAGTCAGGCAAATAGTCTTTTATATACCGCCATGGAAACTGCCTGAAGTGGAGAGACTAGCGCAGGGAGCCCATGTGTCCACCCCTTGCCAACCTGGGTTTCTGGGTGTTGGGGGAGAGTTTTGCTGTGAATGAACAGTAGTGTTTTTCTTCCTTCTGTTCTCCAGGCCTCTGTTGGGCTGACGCCACGGATATGTGAGGTATAGACTCTCTTTTGACTAGATCCTCTCAAAGTAGACCTTCTTTGTACACTCCCTTCAGTGAAACTCCAACCCTCTGGTTTGTGCAGGGTCTCTTCATCAGGGAGGAGGACTGTGCCCCGCTGCCTTCCTCTAGTAGGATAAAAGTAAGGTAAGAACGTTTCAGGCTCTGGGGCCTAAAATATTTCCATTTCCACCTCAAATTCTAGCATGTTCAGCTGTCCTCTCTGTTTCAAGAGTCATCCAGAGGACTGGAGAAAAGCCACAGCAGGAATATATCTTGCAGTGTAGGGAGATGAGAAACATACTTAGATCTTCGGGTTGCAGGAAACTTAATTCCTGTTCCTAGGCTTAAGAAACAGGTGTTTCCTGTGGACCAGCTTGCCCTGTCTGGTTTCCTTTTCTTCACTTTCCTTGCCGTTTAATACTAGCGTTTGGAATTTCTCTTCCAGCTCCTGCTGGGTTGTTCTTTGGGTCAGTAGTTTCTAAGCTCTAGTTCTGAGACAGTGCTGTCTACTCTGATGTGAAGTTTCAACCAGTCTGTAGCGAAAATGTTGGTGCAAGGTTACCAATTGCCCGATTACCCTTAATTTTCTGTATTCTATTTTTTTGGAGTTCAGTGTCCTTTTTAAAAAACATGAGATGTAATTCACATACCATAAAATTCATGCTTTTGAAGTATATAGTTCAGTGATATTTTTTTTATATTTACAAGGTTGTCCAATCATCCTTACTATATAATTCCAGAACATTTTCATCACCCCAAAAAGAATAAATGCCATTTTTAAAAATTAAATGATAGTAAACAGTATTTATACATTTTTTAAGTTTGCAAAGTAAAAATTTGTAGGCCTGTATGTGTGTGTGTGTAAACATGTACATATATATTAAATGTTTTATTATCCATGAAATCTGGGAACCACTATCCTGAGAGACATCTGGGCTTCCTGTGTTCAAATCTGAGAAAGAAGGAGAAACAGTTTATAAGAGGAGTGTGCATAGAGTTAATCTGAGCTGGAGCCTTTTTTTTATGGCCGGTGGCTTCACAGGCAAACATCTGTGTTCTGATGAGGAAGACCTTTCTGTGAGAAGTTTGTTTTCTTATTTAACAAAATCTTTGCTGATTTTAATTAAGAATTGTAGCTATGTTATTATTTTAAAAAGGAATAAAATGCCAGCAGGTACCTGTAAGATAGAGCATATCTTAAACAGAAGAATCCCAGCATATAAAGCAGGTAAAATGAGAACTCTCCTACTTAAATTAGGGGTAGGGACCAGAATCTCTCATTTAGCTTTCCTCATTGCTTAGCAGTGGCCCTCGAGATGCCTTCACAGAACAGTAAGAGCTCAAAGATCATGTTTGAAAATCACTTAAGAAACAAGCCTGTAAATTCTGTGGTCTGGTGGCCTGATAAAGGTATAGGCTGGGGACAGCATACCCCAAAACTGTGCTGAAATAGCCTCTTGAAGGCTAAATTTGAATCAGGACTGACATTGTAAACCTACAACTGTGAAGTGATGACAGCTGATGTGGCAACACAATTGTGCACACATGGAAAGAGACTCAAGGGGCAACCCTGACATGGTCAAGGTCTTAGAGTGTCAGAGGTAGAGCTAGATCAAGAATTAGGGCTTTCTGATTCTTGGCTTAGTGTTTTCCCCACTTTTTCCCAAATCTAACTATGTTGCCTTTTTTTAAAATGTAATTTTGAAAAGATGTCACCATTTTCCAAAATCTGATTATGTGCCGTGTTCTACGTGTCTCTAGTTTCCTGGAAATCTATAACGAACGAGTACGGGATCTGCTGAAGCAATCTGATCAAAAAAAGTCCTACACTCTGCGGGTCAGAGAGCATCCAGAGATGGGGCCCTATGTACAAGGTGAGCCACTGTGGTCCTGGAGGTCCGAGACCAAACTGAATTCTGGGAAGCTTTCCTAATGGTCACTGATTCATTCAACAAATGTAGAGTGAAACTTGCTATGTGCCATCTACGGTACTAGATGTTGGATAAGTAACAGTAAATAGAAAAGACAGTCCTGCCCTCACAGATGGGCTTATAGTCTTATGGGGGTGAGGCAGAAAATAAACACTTAATTACAAGTTGTGATAAAGACTAACAAAAAAATAGATGTCATGATGGAAAAGAACAATGGGCCGTGTAGATAGTCCATCTGCATGGCATGGTCAGGAAATGCTTCTTTAGGGGATTCAGGAGCCAGTCATGTGAAGAATGGTGTAGCGAGGGGAAGAGTGATTCTCTTCCCCTAAGAGCCCTAAGAGAAGGGCTGGGTGGTTTCAAGGAGGCCAGTGTGTCTAAAGCATGGTGAATGAGGGGGAAAGGGGCATGGAATAAAGTGGGGTCTGTCGTGCCAGGTCCAGAGGGCCTGGACTGATTTTCAGGTCAGCTAATCTCCTTTTCAGGGTAGTTTCACTGGTGGCGATAGGGAGATGAGGAGATGTCACACTGCACGGGTCTGAGCTGCTTCCTTATTAAGTGCTGATATTTGGTGTTTGGTACCATCTGTCTTACTCTGTTAGACTAGGTCTTACTTTTTACCCTTTCAGGCCACTTATAAAAGGCAACACATGAATTTTATGCTCCTGTTCCTCTCACAAAGAGACGGACATGAAAGATCAAGGGCTGGTCTCTTCTTTATCAGGGCATGGCTAATGGAGTGTGTCAGTCACTGATTCTGCTACCTGTGTCTTTTCCCAAATGTTCCATCATAAACAGCAGCCTGGAAACAAACAAACAAAAAATACCATTTGCTTTGCTGGAGGCCAGTGGAGTTTACTTCATAAAACTCTGTGAATATACATTTCTGTGTAAAGCAGTACTTTGAGGGCAGACCAGGAGTTGATGCAATAGTTTCAAAATTTCTTACCTTTGTATTTTATTTTATTTTAGTGTGTGTGTTTGTGTGGTAGGGGCAGTAACTAGAGGAGACCTCAGATGTAGTCCAAGTGTGTCCATTGCACAGAAGCTAAAACGAAGCTGCAAGAAGCTACAGTGTGTTCCCAAAGTCACACAGCTAGTTGGAGCAGGATTGGAACTGGGAACCTTGCCTAGGATAGGAAGAGATGAGTGGGACAGAATCCTGTACATCAAGGAGACCTGTGATCATAGATTCTTTGATTGGCATAGTACTTGAAATCTAGAGAAGGTGGAACTTATGCAAGGTCATTCAGCTTGAGTGATATACCCAAGGCCAGTGATAGGAACCGGACTGAAATCTCAGGGCTCTTTTGGACCTTCATGGAGCGAACCCTTTTTGGGAGAGAAGATGGTTGGTAGGAAATAATTCTACCCAGCAAAAGGTCTCTTAGGTCCTTTGGATTACATGTTTTTGAAAGTTGGTCTGGACTTTCTCAAATCATGACAAATATAGGTCAACAGTCCTCGAATTTCTTAGTGAAGGAGCCTTGAACTCAAGTAGTATAGAACCGTCCTTAGAAGCTAAGACCCTGAATAGTCACACTGAACTATTATTTCCATTACTACCTTCTGGTGGCATTGCAGGAAACTTTTTTTTTTTTAAGATTTTATTTATGTATTTGAGAGAGAGAGTGTGCGCACATGCGAGCAGAGGGAAGGACAGAGGGAGAGGGAAAGAATCTCAAGCAGACTCCCTGCTGAACGTGGAGTCTGACATGAGGCTCTAACTTACAACCCTGAGATCATGTCCTGAGCTGAAATCAAGAGTCAGATGCTTAACTGACTGAGCCACCCAGGCACCCCTACAGCAAACTTTTAGTTTTCTAAATGTTTGCTTTTTCATTCATTAATTTATATTATCTGCCTGCCTGCCTGTATCTTTGTGTATCTCTATCTTCAGGCTCATATATTTTGTGAATATGATTCCCAAGTGGAAAGTGGTTTCTGCTTTGAAACCAATTCTATGGGAATTTGTTGGGTACCTGCTAGATACCTATACTCTTCAGGGTGTCCCAGGAAATAATGGAGATATAAGAACTTACAGTTCTAGTTCAGATTTGTGAGCTGGAACTTGATAGTTGCCTAAATCAAAGGAAAGGAAGGGAGTAGCCTATTACTTTCCATTAAATAGTTAAATAATTAGATGACTGGTTGAAATCTGAAACATACATAGGCCTACCCAAAGCACACATACGAGGCCAGTGATTACAGGGTCTTGGTGTCATTTAAGTGAAAACAAGATAGTACAGTGTTTTTGCCTTGGCCTTTATCTTAACATAAAAGGATAGGTACAGAGCAGGAGGTGTTGGAGGTAGGTAATTGCATTGTCAAAAAAATTTTTTGGTATTTTCTGTGTGTTCAATCTGCATAAAAATTCTTTTCTTTTTAATTATTTGTTTTCTTTTTAATTCTTAAACCTTTTTTTCCTCTTGCCTTTCTGCACTTACTAGGACCTCTGGTACCATATTAAATAAAAGTGCTAGCAGTATTTAGTCTTGTTTTCCAGGGCAAAGCTTTAACATTATACCATTAAGTATGATGTTTGCAATAGCGTTTGTTTTTAACAAATATTCTTTATCACACACTTGTAAAAATGTCTGTAGCAAAGGATCAGGTGTTTTTTGTTTTTTTTTTTTAAGATTTATTTATTTGAGAGATAGCGTGTGCATGTGTGCAAGTGGGGAAGGGGTAGAGGGAGAGAGAGAATCCTCAAATACACTCCACGCTGAGCATGGAGCCTAATGTGGGACTTGATCCCAGGACCCTGAGATCATGACCTGAGCTGAAATGAAGAGCTGGCCGCTTAACTGACTGTGCCACCCAGGTGCCCTGCAAAGGACCAGGTTTTTGTTTTGTTTTTTTTAATTCCAATCTATGGCAGACTAACACTTTGATAAAATAAAGATGAATTACTAGAAAAATGAAAAAGACATCCTAATTACAAACCCAAATTCTTTTTACAAGTTGAAAAGATATAAAATCACTCTGTCACATTGTTATAAAGGTTGCTAATACTCTCAATTTCTGTATCTATCTCATTATGTACCAATAATAGTTTGAGAACTGGCCTTAGTCTTTGGACCAGCTTTGAGAAACATTGCCATAGCAGATTAAGGGAATTCTCTTTTTCCCCTAGTTTTCTTTTTTTTAAAGATTTTATTTATTTATTTGAGAGAGAGAGAGAGAGAAAGAGCATAAGCAGAGGGAGGTGCAGAGGGAGAGGGAGAAGCAGGCTCCTCTCTGAGCAGAGAGCCCAACATCACCTGAGCCAAAGGCAGATGCTTAACCGACTGAGCCACCTATGGGCCCCTTTCCCTAGTTTTCTAAGAGTTTTTGTTTTTTTAACACTGAAACAAATTAAACTTTTTAAAAAGTTGTAAGTACAATATAAAGAACTTTTTTCTTGAGCCATTTGAGAGTGAATTGCCAATCTAATGACCCATCTCGCCTGATTAATTTAGGGAATTTTCCCTCCATTCCTTCAAACAAGAATGTTCTCCTGTATACCTGTATAATTACAACACAACCACCCAAATCAGGAAATTAACTTTGGCATGTTACCACCATCTAATTCTTAGAGCCCATTTAAGTTTCCCTAATTGTCCCAATAATTGCCCATTTGAGAATCATGTGTTGCATGTTGTTAGGGCATCTCTCTGGTCTTCTTTGGTCTGTAAAGTTTCCTTGGTTTCTCTTTAATGTTCATGAAGTTGACAACCATCAAGTGGTATACGGTTTTGGTTTGTCCCATTACTCATGATTTTCAAGATGATATCTGCCAGCCTTCTTCGCTCTAAAATTGCTATTTTCCTTTTGTAATCGTCATCTTATTTTCAGTTTATTTGTCAGTATAGATTCATGCTTATCTATTTTATTCAATTAATTCTTTTACTGTGATTTTCTTTTATTTTGATGCTCAAATTATTCCAGATTTAGTCAGTGGAATCCCTTTCAAGTGCACTTCTGTGACATTTTGACAGATCACTGTTATTCTTTGAGCACGTCCTTCTTTTCTGGCACAGAGGTGTTCCAGGCTCATCTTCTACTTTCTTTGCCTCAGTCTTGGAATCAGCCATTTCTTTTTATTTGTCATACCTGTTCCTTTTTACTGGAGAGTAGTATTTAGAAGCTAAAGCTAAGGTGTAGGTGCTAGGCATGCCTGTTATTATTGATGTTGCCACTTGTAGTCCCTCTGAGTGGACAGAGCTAGGTAATCTGTGTTCACACCAATACCTCTAATTGCAGTCCAACACAGCAGAGTTCATTCTCAATTTCTCCCTTTTCCTATTTGTAATTATTTTCTTTTTAAAAAGATTTATATATTTGAGAGAGAGAGAGAGAACACAAGCGAAGGGAGGGGCAGAGGAAAAGGGAGCGAATCTTAGCAGACTCCCTTCTGAGCACAGAGCCCGATGTGGATCCCACGACAGTGCCTGAGCAGAAACCAAGAGTAGGATGCCCAACTGACTGAGCCACCCAGGCACCCCTGTAATCCCTTTATTTAACAGGGGAAATGCTTCTTTGATCTGCCCTCCTACATGTAATCAGTCTCCTTGCCATTGCTCTCCTCTCTCTCACGTGGGTGCCTGCCTCGCCTGGCTGTGCTTCGACACCCTCTGCTGGGCCCAATTACCACAGTTCCAGTACTCTGTGTGGGGCTACCTGTCTCTTAGCTCCCCACTATGCAGGTGCATTCTGTACCCCTCCTTTCACGCTCTTCATCCTGATCTGCATCACTGCAGCCCCTCACCCTCATGGTAGCCTACCTTGCTCTGTTCACCTTGATAACTTTAGGACTAAATTGTGCAGGGAAGAGAAATAGAAGGAGTGCTAAAAATGTTTTAATAAAATTATTGTGTTTTGGGGTACCTGGGTGGCTTAGCCAGTTAAGCATCTGCCTGTAGCTCAGGTCATAAACTCAGGGTCTTGGGATCAAGCCCTGCATCAGGCTCTGCTCAGTGGAAGTCTGCTTCTCCCTCTGTGCTCTCTCTCTCTCTCAAATAAATAAATAAAATCTTTTTTAAAAATTACTGTGTTTTTACAAATGCTTTTCTTTTTTCTTTCTTTTTTTTTTTTTTTAAAGATTTTATTTATTTATTTGAGAGAGAGAGAGTGAGAGACAGAGAGCATGAGAGGGGAGAGGGTCAGAGGGAGAAGCAGACTCCCTACCGAGCAGGGAGCCAGATGCGGGACTCGATCCCGGGACTCCAGGATCATGACCTGAGCCGAAGGCAGTCGCTTAACCAACTGAGCCACCCAGGCACCCCAAATGCTTTTCTATAGCATATGGCTTTTGTCCTTTATCCTGCTAATGTGGTTAATTATACTGGTTGATTTTTTTGTTGTTGTCTTTTGTTTTTTCTAAAGATGAGGAAATACTTAAATTTTTTTTAAATTTAAATTCAATTTAGTTAACATATAGTGTATTATCAGTTTCAGGGGTAGAATTTAGTGATTCATCAGTTGCATATAATACCCAGTGCTCATTACATAAGTGCCCTCCTTAATGCCCATCACCATTTACCCCATTACCCCACCCACCTCCCCTCCAGCAACCCTCAGTTTGTTTCCTATAGTTAAGAGTCATTTATGATTTGTCTCCCTCTGTTTTATCTTATTTTTCCTTCCCTTCCCCTGTGTTCATTTGTTTTGTTTCTTAAATTCCATATATTGTCTTGTTTCATTCCCCCCCCCCCGCCCTTCCCCTATGATCCTCTGCCTTGTTTCTCAAATTACTCATATCAGGGAGATCATATACTTGTCTTTCCCTGACTGACTTATTTCACTTAGCATAATACCCTCTAGTTCCATCCATGTCACTGCAAATGGGCAAGATTTCATTCTTTTTGATGGCTGAGTAATCTTCCATTGTGTATGTGTATACACACACCACATCTTCTTTATCCATATACAGATTGATTTTTGAAAGTTACAGCAATCTTGCATTCCTGGAATAGACCCAACTTAATTGTGATATATTATCCTTTTTATACGTTGCTGGATTTGGATTTTTGATATTTTATTTGGGCTTATTGCATCTACATTCAAGAGTGAAATTAATCGGGCGCCTGGGTGGCTCAGTTGGTTAAGCGACTGCCTTCGGCTCAGGTCATGATCCTGGAGTCCCTGGATCGAGTCCCGCATCGGGCTCCCTGCTTGGCAGGGAGCCTGCTTCTCCCTCTGACCCTCCCCCCTCTCATGTGCTCTCTCTCTCTCATTCTCTCTGTCTCAAATAAATAAATAAAATCTTTAAAAAAAAAAAAAAGTGAAATTAATCATCCTCCTTGTCCTGTTCCTTCTCTTCCTCCTCTACTTCTTCCTCTTCTCTTCTTCCTACTCTTCTGTTTCTCCCTCCTTAGGTTTAGGTACAAACATTGTGTTTGTTTCCTAAAATGAGCTGAGAGATACTCTTTTTCTATTTTCTGAAAGGTCTTTTGTAAGATTAGGATTATTTCCTCCTTAAATATTTGGTAGAATTTCCTTCCAAAGCTGTCTGGGTCTGGAGGATTTTTTTTGTGAGAAGGTTTAAAATTATATATTTGATTTCTTTCAGATACTCTATTTATTGCATCAATTTTGGTAGATTGTATTTTTCTTTTTTTCTTAGAAAGAGAGAGCGAGAGAGATTGAGAGCCTGCATGGAGTGGAGGGTGGAGGGAGAGAGAAAGAGGGAGAGAAAATCCCAAGCAGGCTCCATGCCCAGTGTAGAGCCAGATGGGGGGCTTGATCCTACAACCCTGAGATCATGATTCCAGTGGAAATCAAGAGTTGGGTGCTTAACCGACTGAGCTACCTAGGCATTCCAGTAGATTGTATTTTTCTAAGAAAAATCTATTCCCTCTAAATTTTATAAATGCATTTGCATGAAGTATAATATCCTCTTACACTTTTTTTAAAAGATTTTTAAAAAAATTTATTTGTTGGGGAGAGAGCACATGCAGGGGGAGCGGCAGGCAGAGGGAGGAGCAGGCTCCCTGCTGAGCAAGGAGCCTGATGAAGGACTCAATCCCAGGACCCTGGAATCATGACCTGAGCTAAAGGCAGATGCTTAATTGACTGAACCACCCCGGCATCCCATCCTCTTACACTTTATGTATAAGGGGTCATTTAAATGTAGGACTTCTTTCAAGCACCTGGCTGGCTCAGTCACTAGAGCTTGTGACTCTTGGTCTCACGGTTGTGACTCTGGTGACTTCCCATTCAGTTTTCCCTCCCTTCCCCTATGATCCTCTGTACTGTTTCCTATATTCCACATATGAGTGAAACCATTTGATAATTGTCTTTCTCTGATTGACTTATTTCACTCAGCATAATACCCTCTAGTTCCATCCATGTCGATATCTTTTGGTTAGTATTTGCATTTTTATCTTTTTTATGTTTTCAACCTTTCTGTACATGTTTTATTTTTTTTAATTTTTTAATTTTTTAAATTTATTTTTTTAAAGATTTTATTTATTTGACAGAGAGAGACAGCGAGAAAAGAACACAAGCAAGGGGAGAGGGAGAGGGAGAAGCCCGCTTCCCGCCAAGCAGGGAGCCTGATGCGGGGCTCGATCCCAGGACCCTGGGACCATGACCTGAGCCGAAGGCAGACTCTTAACGACTGAGCCACCCAGGCGCCCCTCTGTACATGTTTTAGATGTATTTCCTACAAAATTATTTATTTGGCTTTTGCTTTGTTTTAGGTAGCATCATGATTTTGACCTTTTGAGTATGTGGGTCTGTTTATTTTTAATATAATTACTAATTTTATTTAGATTTAAATCTATTACCATGTGTTTTTTCTTTACATTCTTTTCTGTTCCTTTTGCTCTACTTTCATGTCTTTTGGGTTAATTTTTAAAATTCTGTATTTCTCCTCTGTTAGCTTACTATTTGTACGTTGTCTTACTATTTATTTTAGTAGTCTCTGTAAAGATTACAACATGGATCATTGAATTAAAGTTTAGTATTAGCTGGTACTTGTACTTCTTCCTAGACAATGAGAGAACCTTAGAAGACTTGAACTCCATTTATCCCTTCTTTATATGTCATTTTTGTGGCTCTACATTTTTTTTTTTTTTAATGTCTTACCTTCTCTCTGGCATTTTCCCTCAGCCTTAAGAATAATCTTTAGGGGTGCCTGGGTGGCTCAGTTGGTTAAGCAACTGCCTTCGGCTCAGGTCATGATCCTGGAGTCCCGGGATCGAGTCCCGCATCGGGCTCCCTGCTTGGCAGGGAGTCTGCTTCTCCTTCTGACCCTCCTCCCTCTCATGCTCTCTGTCTCTCATTCTCTCTCTCAAATAAATAAATAAAATCTTAAAAAAAAAAAAAAAAAGAAGAATCTTTAGTCTTTCCTCCAGTTTGGATCTGCTATTGACAAATTCTCTTCACTTTCAGTTGGTTGAAATTATCTTTATTTCTTCTTTATTCTTGAAGAGGATTTCATTGAGTATAGAATTTTAAGTTGGTAGTTATTTTCTTTCACCGTTTAAAATTTATTCCATTGTCTTCTGCCTTCCATTGTTTCTTTTGAGAAATAATCTCTCAGTAATTCCTTTAAGGTTTTTCTCTTTGCGGGGCACCTGGGTGGCTCAGTTGGTTAAGTATCTGCCTTCAGCTCAGGTCATGATCCCAGGGTCCTGGGATTGAGCCCCGCATCGGGATCTCTGTTCAGCAAGGAGCCTGCTTCTCCCTCTCCCTCTGCCTGCTCCTCCCCCTGCTTGTGCTCTTTCTCTGTCAAATAATAAATAAAATCTTAAAAAAAAAAAGATTTTTCTCTTTGTCTTTGGTTTTCACCAGTTTACTATACCTAGGTATAGATTTTGAGGTGTGTGTGTGTGCGTGTACACACGTGCATGCATGCACATACACATGCTGGGCTTCTTGAATCTGTGGTTTAATGCCTCTTTATCAGTTGTGGACATTTTTAAACCATTATTTTTCTAGTAATTGCTTTTACTCCACTCTTTCCTTTTGTAACTGTACTTACAGGTGTGTTAGAACTATTCCCTGTATGTGCTATGATTCTTACCCTCCCATCTCTGTTTTTTATATTTTGTCTTTCTGTGCTTTATTTTTGGTATATGATTCTGACCTATCTTTCTGTTCACTACTTTTTTTCAGCTGTGTCTAACCTATTAACCTTAGATATTGAATACTTAGTTTCACTTTAGTACTTTTTATTTTCCAGATCTCCGTATGATCCTTTCATTATAGCTTCCAATTTTCGCTGAAAATTTATAATCTTGTTTTTCAGTTCCTTGAAAATGGTAAGCAGAGTTACTTTAAAGTTACTGTAACCCCAATATCTGAATCTTTCTTGCATCTCTATTGCCTGTTATTTTTACTGGTTTTCATTTATTTATTGCCAGGTATACTTGGATTTTGGTTTGTTATAATTTTGTTACAGATGGTATTTCCTAAACTGTTTATAGAAATAATTGGAGGTCTAGGACAGTAGTCTCTTCCTGTACAGACAACCTATCTTTATTTGTGCCAGGTTTCTGCATTCGCTAGTGTTCCAGAATTACCTCAGTCCAATTTAAGGTTTGAGAATATTCAAAGCTGAGCTGCAGTCCCTTCAAAGACTGTCCCCCCCCCCCACTTTTTTTGAGTGGTGGGGGAGGCGCAAAGGGAGAGGGAGAGGGAAAATCTTAAGCAAGGGCTTAAGCCCCGATGTGGGGCTCAATCTCACAACCTTGAGATCACAACCTAAGTGGAAATCAAGAGTCGGACACTTAACCAGCTGAGCCTCCCAGGTGCCCCAAAGGCTGTTTACTTATAACTCAGCCTTATTCCTGTGTTTTAGCCCTTTGGGTTTCCAATTCAAGTAGGGTTCTACAGGGCAACTCTGAGTAGGCTCTGGACTTCAGTCTGTATCTTCCTAGACCTGTGAGGTTGTCAAGAGAACTGCTGTCAGTCACTTGCCCTCAAGATTTGGCAGATGACTTCAGAGGAAAAGTGTCCTCAAATGCTGGCTTCATTTCTCTAGACTTCCATCTTCCCCCAATATATGGCCTGGAAAATTTTTGCTATCTGGTTATCACTCTGTGCCTTAAAGCTTATGTCTTTAATATTTTGTCCAGATTTTTCTAATAGTCTTTACTGGAAGGATTGGTTTGTGTTATCTCATTTGCCATTACCAAAAGCAGAAAATCTCCGTTCTTGCTTAAATTTTTAAAACTCTGGGGCACCTGAGTGGTTCATTTGGTTTAGCGTCCAACTCTTGGTTTTGGCTCAGGGTTGTGAGATTGGGCCCCATGTTGGGCTCCATGCTCAGCAGGTAGTCTGTTTGGGGGTTCTCTCCCTTTGCCCCTCCCCCCTGCTCATATGCTCTCTCTCTAAAATAAATAAATCTTAAAAAAAAAAATTAAAACTCTTGGGTGCCTGGGTGATTCAGTTGGTTAAGCGACTGCCTTCAGCTCGGGTCATGCCCAGGGTCCTGGGATCGAGTCCCACATCAGGCTCCCTGCTCAGCGGGGAGCCTGCTTCTTTCTTTCCCTCTGCCTGCCGCTCCCCCTGCTTGTGCTCTCTCTCTCTGTCAAATAAATAAAAATCTTTAAAAAAAATTTAAAACTCTTTATTATAGAGAATTTTGAACATACGCAAAAATAGGCTAATATAATGAACCCCCATGTACCCATTACACACTTAAAATAATCATTAACCCTTGGCCATTTTTGCTGTATCCATATTCCTGTTCACTTTCCTTCATCCTATGTTGTTTTGAGGCAAATTACAGATGTCACATCAGTTCATCATTTTAGTACATAGCCCTAAAAGATAAGGAATGATTTTTTAAAAAACATAACCACAAAATTATTATAACATCTAAATAATAATAATTTTATTTATTATTTATTTCATTTTCAATTTATTTTTATTTTTTATTTAAATTCATTTCATTAACATAGTGTGTCATTAGTTTCTGGTGTAGAATTTATTTTTTAAATTTTATTTTATATCCAGTATAGTTAATATACAGTGTTATAATAGTTTCAGGTGTATAATATAGTGATTCAACAATTCTATACATTACTCAGCATTCATCATCTTAAGAAATTTTTTATCCCCATTACCTATTTCATCCATTCCCCCACCTTTGTCCCCTCCAGTAACCAACAGTTTGTTCTCTAAATAGTTAAGAGTCTGTTTTTTTGGTTTCTTTTTTTGCTTTGTTCATTTGTCTTTTTTCTTAAATTCCACACACGAGTGAAATCATATGGTATTTTTCTTTCTCTGACTTATTTCACTTAGCGTTATACTCTCTAGTCCCATCCATGTTGTTGCAAATGGCAAGATTTCATTCTTATCTATGGCTGAGTAATATTCACTTGTATATATATACCACAGTTTCTTTATCTGTTCATCTATTGATGGACACTGGGCTGCTTCCATATTTTGGCTATTGTGAATAATGTTGCTATAAACATAGGGATGCATATATCTTTTCAAATTAGAGTTTTCATATTCTTTGGGTGAATAGTGGAATTACTGGACCATGTGGTAGTTCTGCTTTTAATTTTTTAAGGAATCTCCATACTGTTTTCCAGTGTCTGCACCAGTTTGCATTCCCACTAATAGTGCACGAGGGCTCCCTTTTCACTACATTCTCACCAACATTTGTTGTTTCTTGTGTTTTTGATTTTAGCCATTCTGACTGTTGTGAGGTGATAACTCATTGTGGTTTTAACAATAATTTCTTTATATTAAGAAATCCAGTCAGTGTTGAAATTGCTTTGTTAATTTCTAGCGTAATTATATTTACCGATGAGCCGCCAAAGTTAGTTTGTCCCTATATCTCTGATTCAGTTGTGAAGGCACTTTTTCACTTGGTCAGTAACCACCCACAAAAACTTACTTTCATGTCTTTAAACTCCTCTTCACCTATATGAAGCTTGCCCATTGTTCAGTGACTAAATTCAAGTCTCCTTCCTCCATGGAGCCTGCCCTGGCCACTCCTCTGATCACCTTAGCATTTATTATCTCTTCTATTCCTGTGGCATTTGGCCATAATTTATGTTGTATAGTATAACTTCTTATGATTGTAAACTGCGTTTAGGGTAGGGACATGTGTGCTGTATGTTTTGCATGCCAGATTGTGGGGCACATAGCATCTGTTTACCTCAGCAGTTTTGTGAGGGCCAAATGAGGTAATCTAAGAACTTTTCTTATACCCTATATAGCTAAATTGTAAGGAATTACCATTGTTTTTGTTGTTGTTAGCATAACCACTAAATGAATTCTGGACTACATTCTCTGTGAGGGCAGAGACCTGTGTTTCCAGAGCCTATCATAATGCCTGACAGTAGGCTTCCCATACAGATATGTTGATTTAATTTATTATCTTAAGGAATTTAGTCAAGTTCTCTCATTCTTTTCTATCAAATGATATAAAATAGGATAAAGTTAATGACCTAGAGGAAGAAGTTAAACTTTACCAAAAATTTTATTTTCTTTTTTCCTCCCTCACAAATCTGATAGGTTTATCTCAACATGTAGTTACCAACTATAAGCAAGTAATTCAACTCTTGGAGGAGGGAATAGCAAACAGGTAACAGGTTTATTTGTTGCTGTCCTTTCAGTCTCATTCATCTTTCCTGTGTGCTCATTCCCCTTTGGAGTATATGATTGTACCTTTCTCTGCAGCTTCCCCACATTCACAATCAGGAGGCCTTTTTCAGAACAGTAATGTACCCAGGGTAAGGGGCAGTGGCTGAGATTTTGTGCATTTCTCAGTAGTGAAGCTGGAGTTTGTTCTGCATATAATAATATAAGGCAGTAAGCTCAGAGTTACTCTGTGCTTTGTCTCATAATAGATAACTTTTTGACTGAAGAAAAGATTCTTGCCTGCGTTGTCCTCTCTGTAGGCTTGATAAAAATAAGATCCAATATAGTTTAAAGTGTTTCAGAAAACAGTTTTTCTTCTAGTTTTGCATACTTGTAAAGGCTACCCAAAAAAGACTGTTTTGAATCTGCTATGAATAAGCACTGTAGACTTTCCTATAAGCTATTGTAAATTGTGATAATATTCCATGTTGTTAGTTACTAGGAAATACCCAGCCTGTTTTAGTAGATGCCTGAAAGAATAGCCTTTTTTACCTGGAAAAAATGTTGGGATATAGTCTTCTTTTTACCCTCTTAGTAGCAAGTCCAAGTTAATTGACCATAAAGGAAGAACTTTAAACTTAACATTCTACTCTTTGGGTTTCATGGAACTATCCTGGAGGCACTTGCCTCTGATCTTCAGATATCCTGGGTTCCTTGATCTTTAAGTGTCAGGTTTCACTTTTTCTATTCTTGAGTCATGAGACCTGCCTTTGGAGTTTGACTCTTCTTCAATTCTCTAGCTCCTCTGAGAACAGAAGTCAATGACATGATCCTAAACTGAATAATGATTGACTTAGATTTAGATGAAGGGAAGGCTTTTCTTACTTTAAGGATTAATATTGCAATGAATTTCTAAAGATCACCTGGCTTAAGTATGACATTGACACAATTCAAGATCTCATTTCAAATCCCTTTCTGACACTGTAAGATTAATATTTAGTGTTTAATCACATTTTACTTTCTCTGTTTTTGACACTTCTCCAGCAAGCTCTCTACCTCCATTTGTCCTACTTAAATGGGTCTGTTTTAGGGGTATTCTTCCAGGTTGATGACACTCTAGTATTCCCCTTTTCAACTCTGATTTTTGCTTCTATTGCTTAAAAAATGTTTTAATGTGGTTTAATATGAAGCTACACTGCCTTTTATTCTCAGATATCAGTACCTAGAATGCTGCTTCTGCCATCTTTGGACCACTCTCTTAACTAAACTGGTCTAAATATGGATGTTCTATGATTCTCACCTTTGAACCTTGGCACTAACATTTCTTGTGTTCCCATGGATTCTTAAGGATCCACCATGCATAAACAATACTTATCCTAATTGTTTTCCTTTATGTACACAGAATCACAGCAGCTACTCATGTTCATGAGGCCAGCAGCAGATCCCATGTCATCTTCACTATCTACTATACACAGGTTGGTTACCCCTTTATTTGCTTAGATTTCTTCCTTTCCTAGTCCCTTTTGACTGCTTTCTTGTATTCTTATTTCTTTTCCTTTCTTCCTACCTTTCCATTTATAGGTCCTCTACTATGACCTAATGTTATAAAGAGGACCTACATTACAATCTACTAAGCTCTACACCAGAAAAGGTAGAGGCAGTTTCATAAAGACTAATCAAAATATCTTCAACTTATATTTTATTTTTAACATTTCAAAGTACTTTTATATCTATGTGATCAGTATGAGCATTAAAACAAGAAGTAAGATGGAAATGAAAATAAGCATTAAAATGAAAAAGTAGATTTACTTCTATTATGAAGATTTACTCCTATTAAAAAGTAGAAGATTTACTTCAGTTAGGAGTGAGTAGATCAGCAAATCCTATCCCCCCAAAGCAACTATAAACCTGGACAAAACTGTCAAAACAACCATTTCTCTGGTCTAAAAATAGACCAGAGTCATATAATAAACCAAGACATTTATTCAAGAAAACTACTGAATTACAGGTAAGAATGGTGCAAATCTGTGGTATATTGCCTTGGGCTGTTCCCATCCCTACCTGTCTCTGTAAGTGAGGTGGTTCATCAGGGAATGGAAGGCAGTCAAAACCAGCTACTTTGTTGCTACCATTGCTGGAAGAGTTCACTTGATTTGGGCCATTGTCAGAATGGTGCTCTTGGTTTGGAGATCCATTAGCCTGAGATTATGGGTCTGTTTCAGGCAAGAGATGAACTGGCAGATTGTCTGGGGATTTAATAGGGAGTTCTGGAAAATGATGCAGCCATAGTGGGCTTAATAAGATCTTCACATATCCTGTATTGAGCAGAACTTAAACCTAAAACTGAACTTTTAATGCATTCCCCAGTCCACACATTGATCCATCAACAAAGAATAGAGATCTTATTGGCTCGAGGTGTTTGATTATAGCTTCTGACCAGTCTTTTGCTGAACACTCACCTATGCAGACAGAGGGTGGCCCCCAAAAGGCCAAGCTTAGAATTAAAACAACTGAAGGAAAAAACTGAACGGAGACCTCTTTGGCTACATATTGCTGGGGAGGCAGATTTTAGAGATTTTTAGCCCAGGCAAGTTACCAGAGAAACTAAACAACAACCATTACCACCCTCAAGATGGAAAAATTCAGAATTCAGAGTTGTTACAATATGTTATCTAAAATGTCTAGTATTCAACCAAAAATTATTAGACATGCAAAAGGAGATAAAAAAAAGTACAACCCATAGTCGTGGGGAAGGGGGGAAACAAACTGATTCTAAGTGCTCCAGATGTTTGATTTAGCATTCAAAGACTTCAAAGCAACTAATACAAATATGTTCAAGGAGCTGAAGGAAACCATGTTTAATGAATTAAAGGAAAACATGCCAGTAACTCTAGGGAATTTCAATAAAATCATAGAAATTTTTATATAAAATGGGGGTCCTGGAATTGAAGTGTACAATAGCTGAAACAAAAAAGTAGTGGGACTCAAGCACATAGGAGGATGGCAGAAGAACTAGCGAACTTGAATATAGACAATTAGAAATCATCCAGTTGGGGGATGCCTGGGTGGCTCAGTCAGTTAAGTGGCTGCCTTCGGCTCAGGTCATGATCCCAGGGTCCTGGGATTGAGTCCCGCATCAGGCTCCTTGCTCAGCAGGGAGTCTGCTTCTCCCTCTGCCTGCTCTGCTTGCCACTCCCCCTGCTTGTGCTCTCTCTCCCTGTCTCTAACAAATAAATAAATGAATAAAATCTTTAAAAATAAACAGTCCAATTTGAAGAAGAGAGAGTAAAAAGATTAAAGAAAAATGTACAGAGCCTCACAGACATATTGGACCACAGCAAATGTGTTAACATAAGTGTAATGGCGATCCCAGAAAGAGAAGAGAAAATAGGCATAAGAAAAATTTGAAAAATAGTGGCCAAAAAAATTCCAAGTTGTTGAAAATCATTAGTGTCAGATACAAATACTTTAAGAACTCCAAGCAAAATAAACATAAGAAGATCTGTACCTAGACACATCATAGATTGTTGAAAGACAAAAAGAAAATCTTGAATACAGTTAGAGAAAACTGACTCACGATGTACAAGAAAACAATTACATGATTAATGGTCGACTTATTTTTTTTTTAAGATTTTATTTATTTATTTATTTGAGAGAGAGAGAGAGAGTGAGAAACAGCATGAGAGGGGAGAGGGTCAGAGGGAGAAGCAGGATCCCTGCTGAGCGGGAGCCCGATGTGGGACTCGATCCCAGGACTCCGCCCGAGCTGAAGGCATCGCTTAATGAATTGAGCCACCCAGGTGCCCCTAATGGTCAACTTCTTATCAGAAACATTGGACCCCAGAAGACAGAGTGCTGAAAGAAAATAAAACTGTCAACCAAGAATTCTATATGCAGCAAAACTAACTTTACCAAATGAAGATGAAATAAGAACATTCCTAGATAAAAAAAAACACACAGAAAAAACCCCAAGAATTCATTGCTAGTAGGCCTACTTTACAAGAAAGCCAAATGAAATCTTTCAGGCTGAGAGAAAGCAGTATCAGTAACTTAAGTCTACAGGAAGGAATGAAAAGTTCTGAGAATAGGAAATATGTGGGTTAATATAAAAAGCTACATAAATATATTCTTCCTTATTTTTTCTTCCAATGTTATTAAAAAATAAGATTGTATAAAAATAATTATAATGCTGTATTACATATATCACATATATATACATTGTCATACATAGGACACTAATAGCACAAAGGAGTGAAGAGGAAAAGAAGATATATTGGAGTAAAGTTTCTATATTTATAGGAATTAAGTTAGTATTATTTTGAGGTTGATTCATGATAAGTTGTGATACATATTGTAATCTGTAGAGCAACCACTAAGAAAGTAGCTCAAAATTATAATTCAAAATTAGAAATTAAAATGGCACAGTAAAAAGTAATTATTTAACACAGAATAGGCAGTGAAGGAAGAGCAGAGGTGCAAAAAATACATGAGACATATGGAAAATAAATAGAAAAAGAATAGGTACAATTCTGAATACGTCAATAATTACATTAAGTTGAATGGATAGTTAAAAGCAAAACTCAACTATATGCTGTCTCTAAGAAACAGCCCTTAGATTCAAAGATACAAGTATGTTGAAAGTAAAGGGGTAGGAAAATATACACCATGTAGGAGCGCCTGGGTGGTTGAGTTGATTAAGTGTCTGCCTTTGGACCAGGTCATGATCCCAGGGGCCTGGGATGGAGCCCTGCATCAGGCTCCTTGCTCAGCCGGGAGCCTGCTTCTCTCTCTCCCTCTGTCTACCACTCTTTCTACTTGTGCTCTCTCTCTCTCTGTCAAATAAATAAGATCTTAAAAAAGAAAGAAAAATATATACCATGTAAATAGTAACCATAAGAGTTATAGTATTATGTTAGTGTCAGGCAAAAAAATAAATTTTAAGACACCTATGTACTATAGACAAAGAGGGACATTTCATAATGATAAAGGGTCTGTACATCAAAAAGATGTAACAAATATAAATGTATGTGGATTTACTGTGTGCAAGTCCTGCTCATATGTTTAATGAAGTAAGGACCCAGGGCTTACTGATTGACTTATCAGACTTTGAGAGCCCATCTGGTTCAGAGCACATTCAAATACAGATTTCCTGAGTGATTTGGCTAAAAATCCAGAATATCACCTTGTTTAGGAGGGCGTCTAAGGGGAAAGAAACCACTCTGTTCCAAATAACAAGCTTTATTTATTTATTTTTTCCAAATGCAATATAGGGGCTTAATTTGGATCACAATTTGAACAAACCAAAAGAAAAAAAAACATCTGTGTACTGGGTATTAGCTAATAGTAAGGAGTTGTTACTCTGTTAAATTATGGGGGTTATGCTTTTTTAAAAATTTTTTAAATTTTTATATATATACATTTTTTAAAAAATTTATTTGAGAGAGAGCACATGAGAGGGGGGAGGGTCAGAGGGAGAAGCAGACCCCCTGCCGAGCAGGGAGCCCGATGTGGGACTCGATCCAGGGACTCCAGGATCATGACCTGAGCCGAAGGCAGTCGCTTAACCAACTGAGCCACCCAGGCGCCCAAGGTGCCCCTAATTTTTATATTTTTTAATTTATTTTTTATTAACATAATGTATTATTTGTTTCAGGGGTACAGGTCTGTGATTCATCAGTCTTACACAATTCACAGTGCTCACCATAGCACATACCCTCCCCAGTGTCCATCACCCAGCCACCCCATCCCTCCCACCCCCTCCACTCCAGCAACCCTCAGTTTGTTTCCTGAGATTAAGAGTCTCTTATGGTTTGTCTCCCCCTCCGGTTTCGTCTTGTTTCATTTTTCCCTGCCTTCCCCTATGATCCTCTGTCTTGTTTCTCAAATTCCTCACATCAGTGAGATCATATGATACATGTCTTTCTCTGATTGACTTATTTCTCTTAGCGTAATACCCTCTCGTTCCATCCACGTCGTTGCAAATGGCAAGATTGCATTTTTTTGATGGCTGCATATTATTCCATTGTGTGTGTGTGTGTGTGTGTGTGTATATATATATACACACACACACACACACCCCACGTTTTATTTGTCCATTCATCTGTTGATAGACATCTAGGCTCTTTCCATAGTTTGGCTATTGTGAACATTGCTGCTATAAACACTGGGGTGCACATACCCCCTCAGATCACTACATTTGTATCTTTGGGGTAAATACCCAGGAGTGCAATTTTCAACTTTTTGAGGAATCTCCATACTGTTTTCCAGAGTGGCTGCACCAGCTTGCATTTCCACCAGCAGTGTAGGAGGGTTCCCCTTTCTCCACATCCTCGCCAACATCTGTCATTTCCTGACCTGTTAATTTTAGCCATTCTGACTGGTGTGAGGTGATGCCTCATTGAGGTTTTGATTTGGATTTCCCTGATGCCAAGTGATGTTGAGCACTTTTTGAGGTGTCTCTTGGCCATTTGGATGTCTTCTTTGCAGAAATGTCTGTTCATGTCAAATGACAAGCTTTAAATGTGTTTTCTTCCTTAGGCAATCCTGGAGAACAACCTCCGCTCTGAAATTGCTAGCAAGATCAACCTTGTGGACCTAGCAGGCAGGTAATTAGGATTTCAAAGCCAAGGGGAATTAATCCCTTGACAATGACCTTGCTCTTGCCCATTTTACAGGGAATAAACTTGTTCCATCTTTTTTCACATTTCAATCATCCTGAGAAAATTACAAAAAAACCCCCAAATTTTTGAATGCTATGTTAAGAAATTATAGTTTTCCAGGAGCTAAAAAAAATCTTCTATGTCAAGGGTTCTAAATCTTAGCTGCCTATTAAAATCACCTGGGCCTGTAAAAATTCTCAGTGCCTTGGTTTCACCTCTGATCAAATAAACCTCGTTATTAGTGAGGTCAGAGGCAGTGCAGGCTTCAGTAATTTTTTGAAGCTGCCCAGGTGATTCCAGTGTATAGCCAAGATCAAAAAACACTGCTCTAAGTGGAAGTAGCTGAGTTAGTATACTTTTTTTTCTCTGTCTTAATATTAATTGTATGCAGCCCTATGTGTTACTGGAAAAAAAAAAGAAATCTTTTAAAAATACTGCAGCAATGAGAAGATATGACCTTTGAAGTGTTAGAAGAAAGCATGAATTGTAGTCACATGTATATCCAGAAAGAAGAAAGTCTTGGGGATAATGTCACAAAAAAAAGTGTGAGATGAGATAAAGCAAATTTTCTTATTTTAAAACTGCTAAATTATTAATATGGTACATCATTCCATTAAAAATGAAGTGTTGTCTCTGTCAGCTGCAACTCTGGCATTTTGGGGGGAAAAATGAAGTGCTGTCTGGAAGAAACTATATCAGGCACCTGGAAGTATGACTTTTTAGTATTTCCCATTGACAGTTGACAAATAATGATAAAGCCATTAATAGATGAAATTAAAACAAAGATTGGGCATAGTGATGCTAACTAATATCATTACTGTAAATGAGCATTACAGTTAGTTAAATTGCTCTGGCAGCCAAAATAAAGAAAATATAATGAATTATTTGATTTCTATTGCCCAAGAAGTGGAGGAATGCCAGGTCATTACAAGATGGTAATAGTTTTTCTGGTAGTGAATTCTAAAAAGAATTTATCATGTGAGCTTTTTATATAATTGACAACATAATGGATAGTGTCTTTCAACAACATTATAAGGACAGCGTCTTCTTTGCTTTTGTTTTTGTTTTCATTGACTGTTTTAGTGAAAGAGCAGATCCCAGTTACTGTAAGGACCGCATTACTGAAGGAGCCAATATCAACAAGTCTCTTGTGACTCTGGGAATTGTCATCTCCACCTTAGGTATTTTGCTGATAGACTGGATCATCAGAGTGGGAGGGAGACTTTGGAAAATAACTCACATGTTTTCATTTTATGAAAATGGGGTAGACATTTACAAGCTTCTTTTTTATAAAGTTAACCTTCTGACTGAGGCCATAAAAATTGATATTTGTCTGCAGTTGAGAACACTGTGTGGTCATAATCCCAACCGTCTCATTTCAAGAAGAAGGGAGACTGAAAACTCCATTTGTGGCTCAGATAGTCTGTGTCCTGAGTCCAAAGTCTAATTCAGGATTCAAACTTGTAGCATTCTGTCATGCAGAGAGGGATTATAAAGTGTGATACTTAAATTTGTGTTCTCCAACCATTGTTTTAATGCATGTGTTTCACAATTCCTTTCTTCTTCCACTTTTATTATTTTGTTGTCTTTAAAGCCCAGAATTCCCAAGCATTCAGCAGCTGCCAGAGCTTCAACAGTACAGCCAGTGATGGTGGTGACAGTGGGATCCCTATCTCTCCTTCTGGGACCAGCAGTGGAGGGGGGCCCTCCCGGAGGCAGTCTTATATCCCATACCGGGACTCCGTGTTGACATGGCTGCTGAAGGACAGTCTTGGAGGCAACTCCAAAACTATCATGGTTGCTAGTGAGTGGGATGCTGGAGCTGGTTCTGTGTTGGGACTGGTACCCTGCCTCAGAGAAAGGGCCATGACCACCCATTTCATTAAGAGTTTCATAATACAGCATGGACGGTAGCAGTAAGGCAAGTGGTTACAGGCTGGGTCAGGAGGGCTTGGCGTGGTTTTT
Organism: Neomonachus schauinslandi; assembly: GCF_002201575.2. Taxonomy (NCBI): domain Eukaryota; kingdom Metazoa; phylum Chordata; class Mammalia; order Carnivora; family Phocidae; genus Neomonachus; species Neomonachus schauinslandi. The sequence continues at coordinate 83,477,459 of NC_058411.1, forward strand.
AACTTTCTCCTTCTACCTCAGCTGTGTCTCCTGCACACACTTGCTACAGTGAGACCATGAGCACACTGAGGTATGCATCCAATGCCAAACACATCATCAACAAGCCACGGGTAAATGAGGTGAGGCCTTCATTTGAAGTCTTGGTCTGGTATCGTTTACACTAAGTTCTTTTATTCTCTCATTTTTAAAATTCCTTCCTTCCTTCCTTCCTTCCTTCCTTGTTTCCTTTCCTTTCCTTTCCTTCCTTTCTTTGTCTTTCTCTCTCTTCACCCTCATCCCAACTTGCCTGACTTTGCCAAATGAAAATGGAGTGGAATTCTTTCTTTCAGTGTCATACCCTTCTCTCATATCTCTGCTGACTTCATTCAGTTGCCTTTTTGAATAATTTATTTTAGATACTTCTCTGAGACCATTCCTTTTAAGATCTCTGGTGTACCACTGCCACCGTAAGGGAGATCATTTAAAAGTTTCTGTGTTCTATGCTTTTATTTTGAGTTTATGTTGATGTATGCTTGTATTTTATTTCTTTTCTGTGCAAACTGCAGTGACCTCTGTTTCAGGCTAAAAAGGGGCATATTAAGGAATTTATTTGTTTTGAAAAGTGGAGTAATAATGAGAAATTTAAAAAATATGCTTTGCAATTTCAGTGAAAAGTTTCAGGGCAGGGATCACAAACTGGTGGCCAGGCCTATATAGCCCATCTGTGGACTGTTTTATTTATTTATTTATTTTATTTTTTATTTTTTTAAGAGTGAACTACCTGTGGACTGTTTTAAAAGGCAATGTAATTAGGTGGGTACTAAGTTTAGTCACATTACAGGAAGATGAGCATCGACTGCCTACACATGTGCTGGCACTTGTGTTACCCGTCCACCTCCTGCTCAAGGGCAGCAATTCTCATACTTGAGTGTAGGTCAGAATCACCTCCTGGAGGGTTGGTTACACCACAGCTGGGCCCCAGCCCTCAAGAGTTTCTGATTTGGTAGGGGGTGGGTGGGTGGGTGGGGAAGCAGAATTAGCATTTCTAACAAGTTCTTAGGTGGAGTTGATGTGGTTCTGGGACCATACTTTGAGAAGACTGCTTCAGAAGTTACTCCAAAGGAGTAAACCACTTTTTCCAAACTAGTTCTGTGTAGCATCTTAGAGCTGGTTGGGGCCTGATATCAGTCTTTGTGAAACCAACTTCTTTGTGTTTCAGGATGCAAATATGAAACTGATCAGAGAACTCAGGGAGGAGATTAGAAGACTCAAAGCCATGCTGCTGAGCTTCGAACTGGTATTCAGGCTATCAGAACTTTTCTGTTCCCCAAAACCTGCTTTTCTTCTGCATAGAATCCGAGCCCTGCTGCATTCCATGTTTTCAATTAAGGGACACTTGTGGAACAGAGGCAGGAGCAAAGACAGGACATGGATGACTCTGATTACCTGAGTAGTTTCAGATGGGGTGGACATCGCCACTATATCATTTTTGTTGTCCAAAGGGCATTTGCCTAAATGGCCCTTCTTCTGTGTGTAGGTGGATTCAGGGAATGGGGCCCTCTAGAAAAATTTGTTCGAATTTTCCTTCTTTGTACCAGTGTGAACCCCAATATTTAAGCTTCTGATTTGTTTCTGATTTTAATGATAGTCTTTTCTTTATCTGCCCCTCTCTTCCTTCATAAGAGTAAGGGTGAGACCCACAAAGCACATCTGTCTCTTTGTGCAGAGAAATTACAGTCTATTGAATCAGGAAAAGGATGAGAGTCTGAAGGAGCTGGTTCTCCAGAATGAATTGAAGGTGGGTGAATTGGGTGGACTCAGTTATGCTCTGCATCACCCTGGTAGTAGGTCTCATCTCTCTCCATTATTCCTGAGTCATGGCTGCTCCCTTGTGAGAACAGAGAGTTTCTATCTAGTTTAGAGACAGTTTTTGTCTTCATTGAGCTTTGAGTGGGGAATGAGTTTGCCTTAGGGGCTGGTAACTGGCTTTCTTTGTTTAGTTCTCTTAGGGGTTAATGATAACTCCCTTTGGATAGGGAGAAAAAAATTATTTTCCAGTCAGTAAATCAACTGACTGACATGTATTCATTGAGCACCAAATAGGTGTTCAGCATGATGCTTCAAGAGATACAAAGAAGTTCTTCCCACAGGTGGCTTGCAGTCTAACTGGAAACACATTTAGAGAATGGTAAAGGTAATGAACTATAGTAGTTATATGAAAAGAGCTTAGGGAAGGAAGAAATCATTATGGCTTGGAATTTTCAGTGCCGGCATCACAGTGCTGAGGCTGGAGGCTAGAGAACTTGAACTAGACCTTGAAAGATTGGTAGAGTATGTTAGGAAGAAAAGGGTAAGGCATTCGGGGTGAGGGTGGGATAATTTCAGCAAGGCCATGGAACTGAAAGAATGAACTTGTGTGGGAAGCCATATAGAAGCACACAGTGTGAGGAAGACTGAGCTGACTAGAATACATGCTCATGGCAGAGAGTAGTGGAGGTAAGGTTAGGGCCAGTTTAGGAGTTTGGACTTTACATTCACAATATTAATCATGGCTTCTTGAACCAGTTTGGTAACATAATAAAAGGGTATATTAGGAAATTAATGTGACAGCTGTGTGTAGGATGAATTGAAGGGAGGGAAGATTGGAAGCAGAGAGATCAACCAGGAAGGAGACTAATTTTGTGACTCCATGAGGGTGAGGGCAAGACATATGGGGAGGTTAGATTAAATGGTGTTTCCTGGAGACACTTACAAAGAAGAAATGGCAGGCATTATTTGGTGACAGTTTAGAGTTAGATACCACAACCCAAATGTCCCAATTCCCAGTACTCTGTTGCATCATCATTATACATTATAAAGTATCCTGGCTATGTCAATATTTTGTTACCCAAACTAAACTTTAGGACTACATCACACATCCAGGCATTTCTCAAAAATTCTATGCTTAAATATACGTTCTAATTTTTGGTTCAGAAAATATTACTGCTGCATACATAAAAGATGAAGTACAGAGTCAAAATCATTCCAAGCTCCTTAGCAGTTTTACATTATACATTTCTGGCAGATCTGGACTTGAATCTGCCACTTGCTGGCCTTTGACCTTATGCAGTAAAGGGGTAGGTGATGAAAGCCAGCCAGAAGGGGAGGTGTGTTCAGCGGTACCTCCAGGTAGCTGAATCAGGCAGGCTAAACTGTAAGCCAGAGTGCCCTGCTGCTCACCTTTGCCAGGTCCTCATCCAACCCAGTCCTTCATGGGTACCCTGTAAGTCTCACTCTTTGCAAACTTCAACTCAATGAGTATAATGTTAAAAATAACATTTCTAGGGTATGTAAAACACTTGTACCTAAACTTGTCATACTTTGTTTCTTCTCAAGTACTTAGCTGAATCCAGGTCCTTTTCCTGCTTCCTCAGTTCTTCCATTCCCAGGATAACTTTAACTTTCCTGCCTGGGCATCCATTTCCACCAAAAGAAGAAAAAAGCACCTTACATTCAACATTGTTAATTCACGTTCCCCAGGTGGCCTTACCTTAAGGCCTCTAACTTGCTGTATTGTGTGTGTGTGTGTGTGTGTACACACACATATATACATGTTTTTTTTTTTAAGGTGGGGTAGAGGGAGAGAGAGAATCTTAAGCAGGCTCCACGCCCAGTGTGGAGCCCGATGTGGAACTCGATCTCACAACCCTGATATCATGTCCTGAGCTGGAATTAAGAGTCAGATGCTTAACCCACTGAGCCACGCCAGCGCCCCTACATATTTTTTAAACTCTGTTCCTAATACATAGTAAGCCCTCAATATTTTGTTATTATTACCTGGTCTTTCAGACCAGTTTTTCTTTTTCTCTTTTTTTAGAAATTTTAAATGGAATTTTTATTGGAATATGATGGACATGCAGAAACATAAAATATACAAAATACAAAAAACACAAAATACAACATAGTAGCATTCAGTGGATTTTCCACAAAGTGCACACAGCCATGTAACCACCACCCAGATCAAGAAATACAATACTACTGGTACTACCCAAGATCCCTCATGGCCCACTGCAGTCAGTCCCCTCCAAAGGTAACAGCTATTAAAACAACTGTCAGACCAGTTTCTTATAGTCTTCGTTCTGAGGAGATTCCTCTTGATGCTTTGTGTATCTTTGAGCCCCATATAAGCTTATATTAGGATTTGGGGTTCTGCACCTTGGGAAAGAAGTGTTGGGTCGTAAAACTATTCCCAGTATGGATCACATAGAAGAGGGATAGGGAAAGGGGAATTATAAACATAGATGTATGACTAACATCTCAATTTTTAAAAAATAACACTTATGGCATTTTTTTTCAAGTTATAGAAACAATACACGCTTGTTGCAGGAAACTTTAAAAATAACATTTACAGAGGGAGTTTCTATTTATAAAAGTAATACTTGCTTATTGACGGGATGTTAGAAAACCGCTCACAGAGGAGGTGCAAAGGCCTCTGTGGAGCTTTGAATAGTAACACTGAGGAAAGTGAGGAAGGAATGCCATGAGGAATCAGACTAGGATGACTGCTGACCTTCATTCAGTCTGCTCCCCAGGCGGGGTGTCTAAAACCACCTCCTCCATCTCTGCAGATAGACCAGCTGACTAAGGACTGGACCCAGAAGTGGAACGAGTGGAAGGCCCTCGTGGAACATTACAGAGTGGACATCAACAGGAGGAGGGCTGGCGTGGTTATTGACTCCAGCCTGCCACATCTAATGGCCTTGGAGGATGACGTACTCAGCACAGGTGTCGTGCTCTATCACCTCAAGGTGAGCAGGCTGTGCATTCCCTCTCTTCCTGAGCCACTGGCCCCAGAGGTCAAAAACAGAGACGTTGAGGGCAGTAGCCATGCATCTATGGATTGAGCCAGTTGCTGCTGAGCTGCCTTTCAGGTTTGCCCTCAGGAAGCTGGGCTAGCCAACCAACTGTGATTCATTTGCTTTTGTATAATTAGAGCAGAAGACTGGAAATCAAAACAATTATTTGTTTTTCCGTGGCTGCCATTGTGCTCTTAGATAACTTACTTTCATTCTCTGTGATTTAATCTCATTTTAAAGTAAGAAAGATGCTGCTTATATTCCTTTTCTGGCTTCCTGAAGGACAGGAGTGCAGACATGGAAGTGCAATCCTAACCTCAGAATACCATGGGCACTCCCAAGCTCTGCACATCCAGGCTGCTCACAGACAGCTTTCAGAGGCTAAAGGGGATCAAGATCTGAAACAGTTTCCTTCTAATACCTCCCCACTCCTCAACTCTCAAGTCAACAAAAAGTGCACCTCCTGCTTCTCCATTACTAGGCTTACCGGGGAAAGAAGAGAGGAGAATGAAAGTAGATGCAGAAAGCTTAAAGAAAGCATGAGGGAGAGCCCAGAGAGCTGGTGGGCCAGCAGGGTGGGGCAGGGCACAACATGCAGCCATCTAGAAGTCGGAATGAAGCTCCTGCCTTCCAAGAAAGACCTGGATCACCTGGTTGTCACATGGAGGCAGGTCCTCATTTCTCAATGAAGCATTTTGAGAGTTAGTCCCCAGTGGTAGGTAAGTCATATCCTGTCCTCATCAAAAATATTTGTCTCCCTGTAGAAGGACAGTCTCTGTGGTTGGCAGAACATACTTTATGTGGCCAAAATCCCTATGCTCACTGAAAATCCAGTCATCATTCTGCCATTTGAAAGGAACAGAGTTTATGGGGGATACATAATGCTGTTCTTATCCCTGGAGAAATCAGGTTTCTAATGCTGTCATGCATCTGGTAGTGAGATGTTAAAAGGCGCTTATTTTAGGATAAGCCCTTAGGGAAGTTGTCAGAGACCGAGCCTCTCAGAAAGTTAAAGTAGCTTATTTTCAAACCAGTGAGTGTAAATTCACTCAGTGAAAATGCCTCAGGCAGAAGTGACTGTTACCTAAATAACAGATCTAAATACCAAAGGCTGTCAATCCTTCTATTAGTCAGAACCAAGGGGAGAGGTTGGAGGTCAGGAAGAGACCAGGTGGATTAAAATGGTTAATATCTGAGTAGAACTGATCTGCTGTATTGGTTGGATGTGGAGCAAGCAGATGAAGCTAGAATTCAAGTGGTAGAACTCAGGGTGGCATCAGAGGGTTAAAGGACAGGACTGAGATTGAATCAGAGACAAGAGATGAGTGCGGGCCTCATCTGAATGTAGGAGTGCTGGTTTTCATTGCAGAATCTGTGTGCACTGAGGGTGGTGCCCCCTCCTTGATGCGTTTGCTGTGAACCTGAGGATGAGGGTTCAGTCTAGTTCTAAACCTGGAATTCTGCATTTTATGTACCCATTTTCTCCCTTTTTGTTTGTTTAGATCCTGGTTTGGGTAACAGTATAGCAGTAATTGCTCAAGGATCTCTGTGTGTTTGTTTGCATTGCTATCTTGGTTACAGACCTAATCCCTGTCTATGCCCAGGAAGCTTTTTTCCCCTTTGGTCACCTTGGGAAGTACCTTGGGTGGGAAGAGGACAGAGGGAAGTGTGGGTGGAACACAGGTTACTGGAATCCTGGACTTCATTCTCATAATTGCCTTGTGCCATTAATTCTCCCTGCATAAATAAGCAGAGGGGGCAGCAAGCACAGGTGTCAACTAAGTCCTTGTTAAATGAGATACCATTGTGTTTTGTGGTGGTTTCTGCCCTGTAGATGTAGGAGTTGTGATAGGCTGTGACCTTATCTTTTAGTAAGGAATGCATTTCATCATCAGGGCTGATCATGAATTGGCAGGAGAGGTCTTGACCCTTTTTCCTCAGTTTTGTTTGGTGGTGTTTGTAGAGGCCAGCATCCATTTGTCTGTGTGGTCCTCAGTGGCTGAGCAGGAAAGGCTGGGCTCTGGCTGTCTGTGGGTGCAAGCCCAGTAAGGTCAGAGTCTCATTCATTACTTCCAGGAGCCTGCCTTCATACCAGCTATTTTAGGGGAGCTGCAGGGACCGCCCACTTCTGACTGCTAACAGTGAAGCCTAGTAGGGAACTCTCTGCTCACTTCAAAAACATCAGCTACCAGGGAGGTGGTATGGTGAGGATGGATAAGCATGGGCTCAGGCCCAGAGAGACCTCAATTCTAGCCATGGCTCTCCTATTTAGTATATAGGTTCCCTGGACAACTTTCCCCATCAGCTTCAGATTCTTCTTATATAAAAGGGGGATAATAACTATTTCAGGTTGTTTGAGGATTAAGCAAGAGATGTCTATAAAGCACTCAGCGCAATGCCTGGGACATAGTGATTGGTTTTTCAATATATGATAAACATGTATCTAAACTCAGCATCTCTGTTGTCATGTTGCTGCCTTCCCCAAACAGAGGTATGTGTTCTTAAAAGAATTGCCATAATCCAAGGGCCAAAAGGCCGCGTCTTCTACTAACCCAGTGATTCGTTTATGCTAACTTGTTTCCCTTCCTCTCTTACACTTTCTTCCAGTCCTTTTTGATTCTAGATATGCTTTTCTCCTATTTGTGCTTTACCCTTCTTAGCATCTGGTATCTGTTGAACTTTATCTGTCGACCAAAAAGGTAAAAATCCTGTGCTTCCATACATCTTCATAGAACATGTGTCTCTTTGAGACTAAATGGACCAAACTTGGACTGTACCAGCCTTAGTCCCTGGAGGAAAGTTCTGCCTGTGTGCCCACTTTCTCAGACTAGAGAGTCTCTGACCAATGGTTCATGGCTGTTCCCTAACATCAGGCTGTGGGACAGAAGGGAGTTTGCCAATACTTGTTGACTTTGCAAAGAGTTGGTGCTGCTTTCTTATGTCCCCCCACCCACCGCCTTCTCAGGGGCTTCCTGGGCTGCAGTGAGTGGGCAGAGCGGTCAGAACAGCCTAGACCAAAGTTGAGAAGTGGTGTGGAAAATGCCAGGGTGGGTGTGGGAAGACAGTGGTAACACTCCAACAGGTAGACTCTGCTTTGGGGACAGGCTGTGTCTCTTTTTACTCTTGTTAAAAGGGCTTTGTGTTTTCCTTTAGGAAGGGACAACAAAAATAGGAAGGATTGACTCAGACCAGGAACAGGACATTGGTAAGTGCTAGAACATTTGGGTCTGGCACTGTGGCAGGTAGTCATGCGTGACCAGTCTCTTTAGAGGAGCCTGATGATGCCCTGATGAGAAGAAGGTATCTCTGAAGATCAAGGGACTGTTCCTGTTTTGCTTCTATGTTGTGGTCGTGGGTCGGGGACATGGTAGGAGGAGACCCACACGGTGGGAGGATCAGGTCTGGGTGGTTTCAGGTGGTGGCTCCTCTTCTCTTGTCGTAATGTGAAGATCTTACAGATGTGGATTCTGATCTTACAGAAAGGGTGTTCCCCTGGGTTGTCTCCCCACCCCATTGACCCCCATCTCCTGTATAGTCCTGCAGGGGCAGTGGATTGAGAGAGACCACTGTACTATCACCAGTGCCTGTGGGGTAGTCATTCTGCGACCTGCCCGGGGGGCCCGCTGCACAGTCAATGGCCGGGAGGTTACTGCCTCCTGTCGTCTGACCCAAGGTAAGACTGCTTATAGCTCTATTTATGCCAGGATGAGGGATGGACTCTCTTCATTCTCATGGGAGAAACCCAGAGAGCTCAGTGAAGCAGGCTTTAAAGTTGGGACACCCAGCCTCTGCACTCAGAGATGTGAAGATTTCCTAATACCACCCTCTTCCCATAAACAAAGAAGCCTTAATTCTAGGGTTCCAGGGTGGAGAATGACTCTCTGAAATTTGTACCTGTGTCCTTGGGAAGGTCTCTGAACCTCAGTTTTCTCATCTGTAAAAAAGCCATAGAGGATTGTTGTGAGGATTGAATGACCCAGTTCATGTGATGTTCTTCACAGTTCTTGGCACCCAGTAAATACTCATTATCATCATTGCTATTACTACTATTGTTAACCTATTACTATTACTACTATTGTTAATCTAATGTTAAGCATTCCCTCACTACTCCACTGGGAACTCATTTTGCTTTCCCTTGGAGTAGCAGAACTCCTCCTATTCATTTTGTTAATTCAGTACATACGCTGTGCGATATCCAGTGAATCTTACTGCCTCACCTAAGTTATCAACTTGTTGAGGGCAGGATTTTGTTTTCCAGAAGGGTGCCCTACACATAATACATACTCAGAACGTGAGCTGTTGATTAATTCTCACCTGTCTCTGTAACAGGAGCAGTCATAACCCTGGGGAAAGCACAGAAGTTCCGGTTCAACCATCCAGCAGAGGCTGCTGTCCTGCGGCAGAGAAGGCAGGTGAGTGTGCTCTGGTTTCAAGGTGGCTGCCAGCCTCCCTGCTTCTCCTTTTTGAGGGACAAGTTTGAGCTTTGTCTCGTTCTCTTGGATTGGGGGTGGTGACAGCAGCCTCACCACTTTTCTTCCTCATTCCCAGGTCGGAGAGGCTGTCAGTGGCAGTGGCTCTTTGGAATGGTTGGACTTGGATGGAGATGTCACTGCCTCCCGGTTGGGTCTCTGCCCTTTGCTTTGGAAGAAAAGGTGAGAAACATGTGCTCCTTCTGCTGTGGAACCTACTGTTCTTACTTAGTCTCTTACAACATGGAGCCAAATGGGGGAGGTGAGTGTGACTGAGTGAGGCCTGTGCAAGTGATTGAGGGATCCCGAGCTAGCTGCTTAGCTTGTTGTTGGCAAGGAAGCGGTCTTGGCCTTCATTCATTTCCTGTTCAGTATTGTAAGTTTGTTCATCACTGAAAGGAGTATATCATTTGATGTTTCCTATGGCCGCTTTCCTCTGTCAAGATTTGAATGTGACGTGTTCCTACGTATCTTTGAGACTGCTTCTGAACTTACCTCCCTGTGTTCCCCTTTAAATTCTGGACTGCCTGTGTGTGAGTTCATAGGGTGTGTCGACTTCCAGGACTATGGCTTCCTCCAGGTTTTTAAAGAGAGTATGGGACTGAGAATCTTTTTTTTTCTCAATACCAAGGGTCCAGAACTACACATAAGAGGGTCAGAAACTCCCGGAACAATATGCAAATATTTTGGGGTTCTGCCCTCTCATACCCACTTTGCCTGCATTGTGACCATGGAAACATGGAGTCAGAGTTTTCTATGTGATTGGTGGCAACTACTTTTCTTCTTCATAGTCATTCTTGATCCATTTCTACATAGAATGCTCTTCCCAGATCTACATGTCTTGTAAGTCGGATACTGGGAACAGTGGTATCCTTCCTGTAAGTCAAAGTAACCTCTGACCTGGGGACGTTCTATAGAAAATGTCAGCAGGAGACTCAGTGTCTGTGAGATCCCTGGTGTTGGGAGGCTGCCTAGCACCATGAGCACGGGGCTCTGGAGGGGTTCTGATGGCCCTTTCCCCTGGTTCCTTCAAGAGGGATCTAGCTGTTCTTTTCTCAGGCCAGGAGCATTTGCTGGCAGCTGATGACAGTCTTGGGTCTGACCTTGGTGGTGAGGGGCATTGGACGTAGGAGCAGAAGTGCTGTGATGCAGGGAGCATGAACAGCAGGCAAGTCCTCACGTGCGGGCTGCTAAGGACCATAGGATGAGGCAGAGTCTAAGGCAGGATGGCCCCAGTGTTGCATGACGGAGGACTCTATGGAGTGACAGGGAAGGTGGGAGAGGTGACACAACTGGAGTGTATCAAGGCCAAGGCGGATTAAGGAGCAGCTGGAGCGTTTGTTTTGTCAGAGTGCAGTCATGGAAGGAGGCCTTGTCTTAGGTCCGGTTTCTGCTGGGAAGATGCACTAGAGCTCTGTCTTTTCCAGAGTTCACAGGTGTGCAGAGAAGAGAGCCCTGCAGCTTAATGAGCTGTGATATTGAAAAGTCACATTGGAGTTGGATAAAGCTGCATCATGTCCTGAATTTCTGAAGTAAAAGCTGTGTGGCTTTAGGCAAGTTACTGAGTCTCCGAGTGTTGGCTCAGCCTAAGTAAGGATACTACCATCTGTCTCCAAGAGATGCATGTGATAGGGGTTGAAAGAGCAAGTACATGTGCTTTGCCCGCTACCTGACGCTGCCAGCCCCGCTGCTGGGGGCCCTTGTTGAGAGCTGCCCAGGTACACAGCCTCCCTTTCATTTTTGTGCCTCCCACCTTGTCCCAGCTGACCCATCCACCCTAGAGAACATGGGTCTTCTCCTGCCTTTTTAAGGTCTTCTCAGCTCTCTAGCGCATGGCTATTGACGTGACCTTTCAGCAACACCAAGAATGCATCCTTTCATTTGGAGAGGACAGAGAGGGATTAGAGAATCAAGGCCTCTCCCACTCACTGCCTCCACTCTTTAGCACCAGCTCCAGGAGCCTGTGGGCTGGGCTGGTCCTATGCAGCTCCCGTAGCTAGCATCTGTGTGCCAGGCCCTGGTGGAAGTGGGGTGGAGTGGGGCTCAAGCCTGTGATTGGGCAGAGGGACCAGGGAGAGAACCCGTGAGAGAGGAGAAAACTGCCTGTTGTCAGCTGGGCTCCCAGAGTGGGTTTGTGGCTGTGTCTCCGTGAGAGTCTCATCTGTTCTGGTGGGGTTGGCTCTAAAGCCTCTCCTTGTCCTAGAATTTTCTTCCCTCGTTTTTCTCTCTGGAGGAGCACTCATGGGGAGCCTGCAAAGCTGGAGCTAACTCCAGAGCCAGAGGAGATTGGCCAGTCTGCCTCTTTTTACCCTTTGCAGCAGTGATCTAGACCAGAGAGGAGTTTGTCCTCAAAAACTGTTGCATTTCCCCTTTGGAATTTTGGGGGCTTAACCTTAAGTGCTTAGAGCCTGGGAGACCCTGTTGCTGCTGCCACTGCCGCCTTAGTGAGTACACACTGCTGCATTCTGCTGCAGAAGCTGTCAGGCCTCGAAGCAGCTGGGAGGCCTGGGAGAGAGGGTTGGGGAGGGCGTGATGGAGTCTTGGCAAGCAGGCGACCAGGCAGCAGCGGGGAGATGCTGGAGCCACCCACGATGAAGGGCAGTCATCTAACAGGGGTCCTTGGCTGGCAGGTTAACTGAAGACTTGCAAGTAGTAATCTACCCAGATATGTAACATAATGTTGGTATTTTTTTTTTTCCACCTGCTTTCTGGGTGGAAAACACATTTGACTGATGTGCTTAGCAAAGGAGCCATTTTTCAGTCTGCTGGCATGTGGCATCTCAGGTGAATGTGCTGTGTCTCTAGTGATCATCCCAGACAGCTTCCCCTTGCAGGTCTTGTTGGTGCTGTGAAGGAAGCTGCATTGGGTCCGCAGAAGCTGACTGGCTCGCTGCTGGGGGAAGGGTAGAGGGAGTTGTCTACTCTGGAGAAGCAAATTGTGAATCTGAGGATTGGGAGACAGGGAGAGAAGGAAGTTGTGAATACTCTCTGGGAATTAAGAAAAAGATGCCCTTCCTGCTCTTTGCATCTGATGGTCTGGACTTTAGCTGGGTTTGTCTAAGGCCTTCTGATGGTCATGTTTGTAATTCAGCCATGTCTGTAGTCAGACAAAATTTGGAGCAGTAATGCAGGCATGATACATATAAATACATGTATAAAATGTTTCCCATTAATGGCCTTTTCTATCTGTTCGGTGTAACTGGTTTTCTATTCTAACTGCTGTCCCTAGTCTTTTGCCTTACATGTGACAAAGGGTGCTTTTCCTTTTTTCTGTACATTCCAGTGTGTGTATTTGGCCTTTTGCCCATAGCAGTCAGCGCCAGTTTTCCCCAGAGCATACTCAAGTATCTGGGCCTGTCCAAGTCCTCGGACCCATTGTAGATTGAGTCACCTCATAGCCTCCTTCCCAGGGAAGAAATTGCTATCGTGTCACCTCCTACCCACACTCCCCCCTCCCCATTCATCCTTCACTCTCCTCTGAAGCCTGCATTAAGAAATCACAGTTTCTTCTAAGGCAGAGGCAGCAAACTTTCTGTAAAGAACCAGATAGTATTTTAGGATTTGTGGGCCGTACAGTCTCTGCTGCAGCTACTCAAGCAGCCTAGATAATATATAAGCAAATGAGTATTCCAATAACACTTTAGTCACAAAAACAGGCAATGGACCACATTCGGCCTATAGGCTATCGTTTATGGACCTCTGCTTTGATATACCCTCCGTGATTTTATTCTGCTCTACAAAGTAGCAAATGTAAGCCAGGTGAACCCCCTAGAGTGCTACTGCTCAGACTATGTAGTGTAAGTCATTAAGTGGGCCTTGAAGAGGCATGGCATCCTGGGACCGGAATGAAGTCTAAGGGCTGGCTAAGGGAGGACAGATTGGGGCTTTTTTATTAGCTTGCAGCAGATCCCAATCCCTCCCAGTCACTCCCTACTCCCACCACCTGGAATGGCCATGCACTTGGCTCCTTTAGAAACCTGAATGACAGGGATGGAGAGACCTTGCTGTGAGGTCCTTGCATAGGAGGCCATGTGCGACCAAAGGAAAAGCCACACAGGTAGAAGCTGTCAGTCTTCAGAGGAAGGCTCTAACTCATCCATGGCCGCACAAGAACCTGATGGCAGAATAAAGCATGACTGCAATCTAGAATTCTTTTTAAGCTTAGTATTATGGAGAATTCCAAATACACAACCAGTCATCAAATCATGGCTAATCTTGTTTCATTTATATCCCCACTCCCTTTCCACTCTCCCCTGCTCTCCCTGACTGGATCTAAATAAATCCCAGAGAGTTTCACCAGTAGGTACTTCAGCATATATTTCTGAAAGTTGTGGTAGAGTCTAAAACTCTTGAACCCTATTCTTGGGTTCATTCACTGAGAACCGCCCTCGAGTGGAGACCAGCTCTCCTCTGGGTCTCCAGGCACACACACAGGTGTGGTGTGCATATAAATTCTCTCTCCTCTAGATTGGCTGTCTCCTACTCCCAGGTCACAGAGGGTTTCTGTTTCACAAAATGGAGATGGAATCATAATCTCTGAACATGTAGGAGAATTTCCATTCCCACAGTGTTTGTTGGAGCTTCTGTTCTACTCTGTTTCCAGCAGGTTTTAAGCAGACCTTTTTATTTTTTAAAGGACAAAGCTTCTTGATTTAGCTAAAATGTTTGTGTTTTTTAAAGCTGCTTTACTTTCCTGGTCATTTTCCTTAACCAGAATGAACCTGTGTTTCTGGTCAACTCACAGTCTAAGAATATGCTAGTCTAAGGACCATTCTCCCCTCCTGCACTGTGACATCATGAACTGCCTGTGACAGCATGCCTATGTGTGCTAAGTTGCCAGAAGTTCAAAGCCCACTCTGCCCTGTTGAATTCAGGGCTCTCAGAAAGGCTTAGACTGCCACTGGTTTGTCCTGAACTGGGTTTGCATTTCCCTTGGGTAACCCTGGCCCCTCTGTGATAGGAGAGTGCTGGAAGAGCAGAATGACGAGGACCACCAGCTGCTGAGGGCTGGAGAGGCGCCCCACAGGGCCCAGATTCAGCAGCAGCACTACGTGGGGGATTTGAGGCAGCGAATCCTAGCGGGACAGATTAGAGCCAAACAGGATCTGGAGTTGGACCAGGTGCACATCAGCCGGCAAATTAAAGACAGTAGGTGCCCACTGCTCACCGTGTCTGCTTCACCTTCTCATCTCTTCATTTTCATGCTTCCACATCCTTCCGTATTCTCTCCTTTGTTTTCTTTGTGATATGATGGAATCTTCGGTATTAGGTGTTCTCTCCCCTCTTTCAGAAACCAGAGGCTCTTATGAGGGGCTGGAAGCAAGAATAAGGAAGCTACCTTCCTTACTGCCCCTCAGAGTGATGGACCCCCTGCTCTCTCCTCATGTGCACATTTATCCATGCTTTGCTGCCTGCCCCAGCATGTGCTAAGGCCTGGGGGCTTCCTTCCCTAGCCCTGTGGTAAGGGGGCCCGGTAGCCCTCACCCACCACATCACCCCTCGCCAGCACTTTCCCTCCATTTATGTCCAGCCACAACCAGAGGTGTCTGAGTCTAGGCTGCACGGGCAGGGAGGGAGGTGCTGACTTTCTCTCAGGGAGTCTTTGGTTCCCAGACCAGCAGTGGCTGCTCGGAGAAGAGACCTGGCTGGCTGGCTTGCAGCAGCAGCAAGACCACGTGGTAGAGAAAGAACTCGAGGCCTGTGTGCCACCTGGTGCTTGGCTTCAGGCAGATCCTGAGACTCTGCTAAACCCACTGGTCCGAAGCCAGAAGAGGGAGGTGCGACTGCAGCTTGGGCGCAGGAACGTACTTCGGGCAGCACAGCGGGACATCTGGCGAAGAAAGGCCTCCTTCCAGCTAGAGAGAATCATCAGGAAGCAGGGGCTGCTGGGGGCCCAGAAAGGACTGGCGCAGCCCAAGGCGTTGTGCAGGCTCCAGGATGACCGCACCCAGAAGCCCCCATACCGGCTACCTGGCACTGACGCCATGGCCCCAGGGCCTCAACACAGAAACAGACGGACAGGTTACAGTTCTTTGAGCCTCCGAAGGCTCTGCAGCCGGTACTTGCCCCAGCTGCACAGGTACAGCCAGCGGTGGTCACCTGGGATCATTGGCTGAGGTTTACTGCCTTGTTGCTCAGGGGGTGTTCTTTACTTCCCAGGGCCTCAGTTTCTCAGTCTGTGAAATGGAAAGATTTGCTTACTCCTCTCTTCTCCACCACTTCTTCCCTCTTTTGACTGCTCTTCTTTCTCTGTAGGTGAGATCTTCTAAGACTCAGGCTTTTACCTTCTCCCATTCTGAGTGGCAACTCTTGCTGCTTAGGTGATATCTTCCAAGTGAGAATCTCAGCCTCATTTTTCACCTGCTCTTTAGACCGTGGCTGTCTATGTACATCTCCTTGTGTTTGTCCTGCCACCGCCTCCATCTCATCTCTCCTCACCCCAGACTCGGTTCCCACATGCTTCCTCCCTCTCCCTCCCACCTGTCCTGCCACCTCAAGTGAGCTTCCTGACCCTAAGCGAGTGGAACACTATCTTTCTGACTCCCAGGTCCAATTTGGGATCTTCCTTGTTTTTTTTTTTTCTCCTTCATTCCTTTCAGTCAAGGTGAGGATGGAGTAGGGGACTGTGTCTGCTTCTTTATATCCTCCACGCCTACCCCAGGGCCTTGCCCATAGTATGTATACAGTTCATGTCTGTTGGTTGTTTGCTCACCTCTGTGGTCTTCATAGTACTAGGCAGGCTTTTTTTTTAAGACTTTTTATTAAAATTTTTCAAACATAAACTAAGTTGAGAGTAGAGTATGCCTATCTCCCACATTCAGCAGTTACCAAGATTTACTATGCTTGCATTAATCTCCTTTCCGTCCTTTTTCTGATGAAGTATTTTTAAAGCAACTCCTAGACATCATGTTATTTCTAAAATACAAGGACTTTTCTTATAATCACATTGTCATTATTCACCTAACAAAATTAAGATCAGTTATTCAATATAATCTAAAACCTAGGCCATATCAGATTTCTCTAATTGCCTCAAAAATATCTATTTACAGTTGGTTGTTCAAATTAAGACCCAAGTAGGAATCACACACTGCATGTGGTTATGTCTTTTAAGTTCCTTTCAATAATACTTTCTGTTTCATTTTTATTTCTTCATATCATTGATTTGTTAAAAGTGGATCAGTTCTGTAGAAGATGCCACTTTATAGATTTGCCTGTTTGATTCCTTGCAGTGTCATTTAGATTCCTCATACTGCCTGTTAATGGAAGTTTTCCCTAAAGGCATGATTAGATTCCGATTCAGTTCAGTCTTTTTATAAGATAAAGAAATTGAGCAGCAGAGTGTACCTGGGCTTCTTTGAAGCTAAGACTGTAGTCCACAGTTGCCTTTTGTACCTGTAGAGCTTTTCTCTGACCTCAAAGGCTAGAGGGGACAGTGACATTGGCCTAGTTGTTAACCTCTTTCAGAGCAAATAAGTGGGACTTTATATTCCCTCTGTGAGCAGGAAATAGGGGCCTTTTACTTTTCTAAAATGGCTTTCCTTTTCTCCACAGTATTTTCCTGAATCGGGATCCCTCCACCATGTTACCTCCTATGCCTGACCCCACTGACCAAATATCAGAGAAAATTCCATCAGAAGAGTATTTGCCCCAGGCTGCTTCTTACCCTCCAAGGACAGGACACTTCAGTAAGAATGCCCTCTATTCCTCAGGCAAGGGGTATCTCTGCACTGCCAAGGGGGCCTTGGCAAGGAAAGGAGCCTTAGCCTCAGGCACCTGCCTCACTGTGAGTTCTGAGTTTGCCAGCGTCCAGGAAATGGAAAGAGTGGGTAAGCAGCCCTGTCGGATGGCGTCCCAGAGCTTAGCATCTCTGGATCATTCAGCTAACAAGCTAAAGCTAAGGGATGAGCGAGATGCACTCACCCCCTCCACCTGTACCAGGAGGGGTAGGGGACTATCAGACCGTGACCACACACGAGCAGAGTGGCGAAAAGAAGGGAACCTTGGGACCCACAGGCCTGCTAAGGGAGACTGTTGCAGTTCCTCACATCCCTGTGGACCCAAACAGGCATCTGGGCATGGAAAGGCAGCCAAGATTTTCTGGATGGAATCCAAACCATCTCCTCCAAGCAGGGCATCAAAAAGGCAGCAGAGGGTTCTGGTCAAAGACATTGCCAAGAAGTCCTCTTGTTTGCCTCATGGCAGCCCGTTGAGGGGGCAACACAGTGTGGGAGACCCAGACTCCACATCCTCACTTACAGATGTCAGCCCAAGAGTGGACCATGTAAGAGATAAAGATGGTGACTTATCTGATGCAGATAGCAGTTACTCAGTGGCTTCTCTCTCCTGTGTCTATGCCAAAGCCCTAATGGAACCACTGAAGCCAGAGGACCCCCAGGGGAAGGAACAGGATCTCCCAGAGCCAGAGAACTCTGAAAGTGACGACGGCCAAATATCTGAGGACTCGCTGGCTGAGAAGGGGTATGAAAGCCCACCAGACAGCCCAAGGAGTAGTTATCTTCCCAATGGCCATGGCCACCGCAGGGCCAGAGCTAGAGCCTCTGTGAGGGGCTTCACCACATCCTCAAACAGTGGACTATTCACCCAAACTCACAGGAGCCTTTCTCTGGATAGCCTGATTGATGCCAAGGAGGAACTGAGGGAAGATCAGCAAGAAGAGCCTTTCTTCAGTTCAGCTGATGAGATGCCCACAGAGACTTTCTGGCACCTACAGACCTCCAGTCTGCCCACAGTCGACCAGGAGGCAATGTACAGGCTTGGTCCCATCAACCACGGAACAGGAACCAGGCTGGATGCCATCCTGCCAATGAGCAGTTCATTTTACCTTGGTCCCCCACCCCAGCCCTGCTGTGAGCAACCTGAGTCAGAGGTAGAAGCAAGCTCCTCTGAACAGGCAAACACACTCCAAGGCCTGCAACTTTCAAGAGGGAGCCCTCTGTTGTCCATGGATTCCTGGTTTTCCTGTGACTCTAAGATCAATTCCAGCAGCACCTCAGGAATAATGGGTTCTTTATGTCCAAGTCCAGATGTCCAGGAATCTCAGCCCCGTGGTTGGGAGAGGCCTGGACACTGGCAAAATAGGGAAGAACTAAAGCCATCAGGGGCAGAAACACTCCTGCCCTATAGCTCCAAACTATCCGGAGATGGTGCTGAGCTGCCCTGCTGCATAAGCGGTGTGTACACAATCCCTGCTTCTGATACATCCAGGCTGTCACTCTGGGGGTCTTACAGGCTTCTTCAGCCACGAGTTGCTGGCGTCTTTCGGGCCAGAGGTATCCCTGACACAGCCCAGGAGGCCAACTCTGAAGTATCCAACAACTCCAGTGTGTCAAGTGTTTTGGCTGCCTCTGCTGCCTCATTCACTCATGTAGGCAGTGCCCATGAGAGGGACTGGGCTGCCCTTCAGCAGAAGTACCTTCTTGAACTGTCCCATCCTGTGTTGGAGGCTGTAAGAGAACCCAGGCCAGCTTTCTCCTCCCTCGAAGAAGACTCTGCCTCCTTGACCCAAGCTTCTGGCAAAGAAACAGATACTCTATTGCCAGTTGGTTCTGGGGTATCTAGCAGTCTGGATTTCAGCAACTTTCCTATCCATTTATCCAAAATTAGGCATTTGAAAGCAGAGAAAGAACAGGACAGTTTGAGTGCTGAGTTAGAAGGTACTTCAGATTTCTTTACAACTAGAGAGAAAGAGGTGAGTCATAGTGGAACTTACTCAGCAGATGTAGAATCATTGACTTCTGGAACTACAAATGCACCAGTTTTTGCAGCAGAGAACAAGGTAGCAAATTCCATGACTGAAGCATGTGAAGTCAAGCAGAACAGCTTGGAAGAGTCTTCTCAGAGTAGTGGGAAACCTCGACTGATGACTTCCTCTGATGAATGTTTTTTGCAGAAGAGCCCTTGTCACAGTCATGTCACCATAGCCACTAAAAAGGACCACTGGCCCGAGGGCTGGGCTCCTCTCAGGACAAATAGTGCAAACCAGGAGGGGCAGTTCAGTCCCAGTGGCTACCCACCCCTGCAGGAAGAGAAGGTAGACTATCAGGAGAGCTCCAGGGAAGTGGTTGGAAGGCACCCAAGTGTTTCGTTTGTGTTTCCATCTGGTCCAAAGCGGTACCCCCACTCTGCTGCCTGGAATCCATTCCCGACTTCCTTGGAGCCACCTCCCTTGGAGACATTCTATGTGACCAAAAGCCGGGATGCCCTGACAGAAACTGCCTTAGAGATCCCAGCTTGCAGAGAATCAAGAGTGCCTTCCCCACCCCCCAGAGAAGCCTGGGGCTTTGGTCATGACCATCACGTTCTCCAAAATATTTATTTGAAGAATAATTTGCCAGTGCTGTTACAAAACCAGAATTCCAAGATTGCCTCATCTCAGCAGGTCACAGCAACGAGGCCATTTGATCTGAACACGAAGGAAGTTAGCAGAGAAAGAGGGAAGTGCTCTGGAAATACTGAAGAAGAAAGCCGTAATTCAGTTTACTTTTTTGTTGCTCAGAACAGACATTTTCTTTCATCTACTAGCACAAAAGTATGTGAATTTGAAAATCAAGTTGGAATTTTAAATAAACACAGTCTTTCAGCGCTTAAGGAGGGAGAAAAGGCCACTGTACAGTCCTATTGCAATGTTTGCTCAAGGCATTCTAGGCCTAGGAAGCCTCTCATTTGTGAGTCTGAGGCAGATGAGGAAGAAGAGCAAGATCACAATGTAATCCTAAGACAGACTCAGGCCTTTGATATGAACAGACAGTTTCCTTCTGGGCCCAGGTCTGATTTCATCTATGAAACCATCAATTTAGCCCTTGACAAGGACATGCTGGGGGAAACTGCTATTTCTTTGCAGTCCAGATCAGTACATCGTAGAGTAAGTGGCTCAAAGATGATGGCCCCAGATGAGAGTCCAGCCCACAAGGGTAAGAGGAAGAATGAATTTGGTCTTCTTGGGAAAGTTCTTCATTCCAAAGGCAGCTCCAAAGAGTTTAAGCTTCCACAGGCAGAGTCTGCATATGAAAGATTCCAGTCAGTTACATGCTCTCAGGAAAAAAACCTGAGTGAATGTAAGGGCCCTGGAAGGTCACAAGAAATGGTAAGCCTCAAAGAAGAACCTTCTAGAAAGAAACAGAATAAAAGAGTCAACAGTGCTGAGGAAATGGCCAGGCTAATTAGGAGTGTAATACAGCTCGAAAATGGCATCTTGGAAATTGAATCCAAGCAGAAGCAGCAGCTAAATGCTTCCCACACACTGGGAGTCAGTAAGGAGTTTATATTCCAGGACTTGAGGGACCAGGAGATGGCTGACCATGTCCTGAGGCCAGGCAGCTTTGGAAACCACCTGTCTTTGAAGGATCAGCCATCTTCTCCAAAACAGACAGATGATGTTACCTTTAGGGATAGCAAAGCTGGAGAAATGGAGGTTAACAGTAGCACTGGGAAAAGTCCCCAGGTCCAGAAAATCACCTTGTACCCCTTCAAGTCAAGGGAATGTGTACAAGACATTAAGTTTGCAAAAGAACACACTCACCCAGCTGCATTAGACAGACCCTCCTGGGACACATGTGATGATGTAGGGACATGTACAGCTTGTAGAAAGTTTGCAGACACTTGTGCTGATCCAAGAACCAAGGCATCGGCTAGTGCTCTGCCATTGCAGCGGAGCGCCAAGATGTCTTCTGAGAAGGAGGGCGAGGCGGGGAATGCATCCCCAAGCCCCAGCGGGCAGCCCTGTGGCTTGGGAAGTGTTGAGGAACTGGAAACTGTGAAAAGTTTTTGGGAAAGCCAAGTTGTCAAATGTGTAAATAGTTCTAAGCAAGAGGAGCCCAAAGTTCAAGGCAGAGTTGAGGAAATGGCTGTGCAAAGAGGAGGGAGCCTACAGGTGGAAAACACAGTGGCCTCATCAACTCAGAAACTTCCTAGCCCAAGCCAGCATTGTATGGGCACATCTTCCAGCCAGGAGATTGACCCATTGCTGAGCCAGCCAGACTCCTCTGCATTTCTTCATGGAGACCCGAGTAATACCTTGTCCTTGAATTGTCCAAGGCTGCCAAGAGACTATCTTCATGCACGTGATACTGTAGGCATCTCTTCAGTTGACTATGTGCTGGATCCCACAATGTTGAGAATGCCTAACAGTCCCTTGGTAACTGGAGCAGGGAGTCAGAATCAGAGTGGAGAGCCCCAAAGCCACAGTCCTCAGGGAGATGTTAGAGGGGACTCCTCCTTGGCACACTCTGCTTGGTGTGGGTCTGTGATATCCATGGCCATGGGATCTCATGGTCAATCCCATGTATCAGAGGGCATTCCCGTGGGGGCAGAGGGCCACAGATCAGCAAGTACCCAAGACCAAGGAGGGGACCTCAGAAGCATCTCAATGGGCTTGAGTCCCAGAGAGGGTTTTGCTTCTGAAGCTGAGGCAGCTGTACAAAGAGGAACAGAAAGAACCAGTTCCCTGAACAGGGTCTCTAGCCCACTTGAAAAGAAGGCCTGCTGCCTCTTAGAAGAGGGTAATAATCAAGGCCGGCAGGCGAGGCAGAAGGCAGAGAAGGAGGCCGAGGACCTTGGTTCTCCTAGTGGTACTTTCTCAGCACCTGTGTCCCTGCCAAGGGTGCCTCACCTAGAGCGCTGTGCTCATATGTCCACGGGTCTGGCTGTGTTGGAGGAGATCAGACAAGCAAAGGCCCAGGGACAGCAGCTTCATGACTTGGGGGCTGGAGGTAAAATTCTTCCTTACTATGAGACTTTATTAGGACCTGAATGTTCTTCAGGGGCCCCGGGTAGGTCTCAGTGTCCACAAAGGGACCAGTTAGTATCAGACAGGATGAGGAATGAGGCTGAAGCGCAAGGATTTCAGGTAGCATCTTTCTCTGCTGAATCAGGACATCTGTTGACTAATGAGAGGAAAGTTCCTCAGGCCACACCCCTCCCTTTCAGCTTTCAACATCTGCACAACACAGAGGCTAAAACAGGGCCACAGCATCCCTCACAGACTTCCTCCCATGTAGCCCCAACTCTAGGCAAAAGCCATTGTGCTGGAGAACTGAGACATTTTCTGGGAGCTGGTGGACAGTTTGTATGTCACTCTTGTTCTGAAATCATAGAGAAAAAGAAAAAAGCAACCAGAACACATTACTCTTCTGATCCTGTGGGCTCAGGCAGTTTTCCTTCAACAGCTGTAGGAGACAGGAGGGAAATACCAGAGAAAGTAGTGGCTCCCTTATCTTCTTGGGCCCCTAATGATGACCCTGGTGTGATTCCACGTCAGGGAAGCCAGTTAGGTCTGTGGGACACTGCAGAGGCCATGTGCCCTGGTGGTCAGGAGCGCAGCCCAGCGCATCAAGAACCTAGAATTCTAGATACCACTTGTAGAGGAGGTTCAGGTAGTTTCTTAGTGGCTGCACAGGGAGGAAAAACAACCTATTTTGAAAGTCAGCTTTTGACCTGTGACGTTCAGAATTCTGTCAGCCTCTCAGCGAGTACCCAAGACTACTCCCAATGCCTTGAGGCTTCCACTGGTTTAGAAGAAGGGAGGGCAAGTCCCAAACAGGGTACCATCCTGCCTAGAGCCCTGAGAAGCGTTGAACCGGAAGCTCCCTTGCAGCAGTGTATGAAGTGGAAGGAGACTGTTGGCTGTGGGCTGGCAGAAGCCTGCAGTGCTGGCAGCAAACATCCCGGGCTGACTCCGTTGCCAGATCAAAGACCTAGCCCAGGTCCTGGGGGAGTTCAGGAGGAGGCCCAGTGCAGATGCCCACAGCAGACTTCCTTTTGTGTTGTCTTCTTAGGGAACATTGAAAGCAGCAGGACTCTTAGTCCATCTGGGGTGCAGGAAGACAGCAGAACAACTCCTTGCCGACATCTGTGCAATCCTCAACCCGCTGCTTCTCTTGCCTGTTTCTCCCCACTCTCCACTTTGCCATGTTATAGGGATGGTGACCTGGGAAAAGGGAGTTCCAAGGCTGCCCCACACACTCTCCAGCCACCCTGCATAGTGCCTTCCAGAGCCTTTGGAATGGATGAGAGAGGAGAGAGCTATTCTGGGGAACTTGAAGTGCTCTTGGCACCTGGCCTTGAGCACAAGGGCATTCACGGAGAATTTGGGCCAACAGACAGCAGCACTCAGGAGCCTTCTGCTTCTGCTGCTGTCCTATCTCTGGCTCAAGGGTGCACATCCCCTTCTGCCTCTCATGTGGGGACAAATTCACTGAGCCACTCAGTGGCTAATGGAAGCTCAAGGTCAGTAGAGGATCCTGAGAAAAAGATTGCTGAGAAGAAAGCCAGCACAGAGCTTGAGGCTGCCCTTTCCTCTGTAGGCTTGTGCTCTGAGCCACTGAGGATGTTTCAGGACAGCTCTGGAGGTGGCCAGAATGCACAAGAGTCTCAAACCAAGCCAGAACCACCTTTAACAACTGAGAGACCACACACCCTGGATTTAGGTGAAGGGTCTGTTGAGAATGAGCTTCTGGGGGAACCACAGCATGGATATTTAGGAAATGCAATCCAATGCCTTCCAGAAAATCCACAACTTTCCACTAAGTCCAGAGGTCACAGTGGCTTGGATCCCCAAGCCAAGTTTGTAGCAAAGTTAAAACACATCTCCAGGCACCAAGCTGACAGTCCCTGGGAGGAGGAAGAGCAGCAGAAAGACCAGGCTTCGGGTGGTGGTAAAGAACCTGCCCAGGGCAGGAATTCTCAACCTTCCCAGGAAGGTGGTTTGGACAGCTGTCAGATTAGAGATGCAGGCAGAGAGGAGGCACATGCAGCTGAGCCCTCTGTATCTAAGATGTTCTCATCAGTCTTCAAAGACTCAGCTACCATGCCTTTGGGGCAAAGTGGAGCCCCACAGCCCACACCCCTGAGCCCTGGCCTGCCTGCCTCTGGCAGGGAGCAGCTGGCTCCCCCCAACGGGTGCTCACTTCCTGTGATTGCAGTCGTCTCTGACCCCAAACACTCTAGGTCCTCCCTTAAACCACAGTTCTCTGTGGTCAGCTCTTCCTGGTCTCTTCAGGAGCTGAACATGAGTGTGGAGCCTCCTTCCCCCACAGATGAAGATACACAGGAGCCTAACATATTGTGGTTTCCACATCCCAGGGACTATTTCTCAGGTAATTCAGCAGTGAGAACATCTCTGAAAGCTGAGGGCTGTGGTCAGAAAGCCTCATCTAACTTGGACAATAGCACTGCTGGTCACTGGCCCCCGAAACCTGCCACTCCTCCTTACCCAAGGTCATCAGCTCTCTCTTGCATGCCAACCCCTGATTTCATGACCAGCTGGACGTCTAGTACCCGGGAAGAGGCCTGGCAGGAAAGTCCAGAGAGACCGGTTGGCCAGGCCAGGCCAGAAAAGTGGCACTCCAAAGCAGACAAAGGAATGTTACACTTTGACTCCAGTGACATCAATCCCTACATCCTATCCTCCAGTCCAGAGGGGCCTGTGCAGATCGGCTGGAAGCAGTATGTGTTTGGCAGTGCAGTGGATGTCTCCTCTGGCCAGACACCCCAGGGCCTGATACCGCCAAACATGGCCCGTTGTTCAAGCATGGACAATGGCCTAGAATGCCAGAACTCTCCACTCTACTCCCACCTCAGCACCTGTGCCAATGCCCGGGACCTGTCGAGCCCACACAGCATTGGACATGCCCGGGGTCCACGTGAGGCCTGGAAAGTATGGGGTTCCTCACGTGCCTTGGGGAACCTCCACATCCTGAACAGCCCTGAAGGAGCAAGCCCCAGTAAGGGTCCTGACAAGAGAGCCCAGTTCCCGGGCACCCCTGATGAAGCAGGCTGGCTGAGGAGTGAGCCCCTCTTGGCTGAAGGAAGTGCTGCAGATCCAGTAGATGAGATTATGCTGCTGTATCCGTCAGAGGCAGGTCTTCCTGTGGGACAGTCCGGGATGGACACCTTGGAGCAGGGCACACAGACCCTGGGGTGTAGTCTCTGCTGGAGCCTTACCGACATCTCTGCTCAGCCAGAAACCAGTGCAGTGCCAGTCTCTGGTCTGGTCTCCTGGACCAGCATGCATAATCTGTCTCTCCACCTCTCACAACTGCTGCACAGCACCTCAGAGCTGTTGGGGAGTCTCTCACAGCCAAGTGTGGCTGAAAAGGAACAGAACATCAAGAGGGAGACCCCAGATGAGGTGACCCAGGCCCTTATGATAGACGGCTGCACTCAGACCACCATGGACAAGTGTATCCAAACTGACCTGGCCTTACCACCTCTGCACTTTCAGGCCCCAGAGGCCAACCCTCAGGAGGTCAATGTGGTCCTTGAAGTGCTGGGCTCAGATATTCCTACCATGTCTCAAGAGCAGAGATATGTCATGGGGACACTTCAGAAGATAGAGGCAGAGGAAACAGCATGGAAAATAGCAGAGCCTTCAGAACTTCAGGAAGAAAGTACCCACTGCAGGCCCCAGAGCCTTCCAGCACCCCCATCCCACTTGAGGTTTCAGAAAGCTCACTTTGGGCAGAACCTCCCTTCTGTGAGCCCTCAGGCTTCTCCTGATGCCTCCCTACCTCCCAGCTCCCAGCCAGAGGAACCCTCTGGCCTGGCTGTTGGTAGCCTGAGCCTCAGTGGCTCCCAATCCCCAGAGCCCTGCCCCAGTGCTGCAGAGTCCGTCAGGGATCCTAAGGTTGAGACGGAGCTGGGCACCATGGGTATGTTGTTGGTGGACAGGGCCTCCTCCCCAATCCTCACACTTAGTGCCAGCAGCCAGGGGTTGGGGTTCCCTGCAGACTCTTTGTCTGTCACAGCCCCCTCAACTTGTCCTCTTGAAGGCCACCAGGAGCTTGTCTCCAGCCCAGACCTTCTCCTTGACACATCCAGGCCTCCAGTGGATAATCATTCTCA
Organism: Neomonachus schauinslandi; assembly: GCF_002201575.2. NCBI lineage: Eukaryota > Metazoa > Chordata > Mammalia > Carnivora > Phocidae > Neomonachus > Neomonachus schauinslandi. Next base: position 83,503,602 of record NC_058411.1, read on the forward strand.
AACCACTGAGGAGTCAGGTGGCTCCCAGAGAGTGGGGGCTCCATGTGGGGAAGGCAAGCATCCCTTAGAAAGGAGTGATGGCAGGTCATTCCTTGAGGTAAGCTCCCCAGACAGCCCACCACAGAGCCCGAAACTCCAATTCTGCTTGTTAGAGCAGCCGCCTCCGCAGCTTCAGCCCAGGACCACCACCTTGGTCCAAAGCGGACTGCCACCACCCTCACTGAGGAGCAGGGGCCAGAGGCTGGCTGATGGTTTTGTGCCGGAGGACCTGGCTTCCTCAGAGTGCGGCCCAGTGAGGAGTAGGGGTCCAAGTCAATGGCAGAGCAAGACAGAAAATGGTGGTGAGAGTTCAGCATCTCTGGTGGAGCCACAGCCCACTCTGGACTTCTCGCCTTCAAGGGGAGGCCTCCAGCCCCTCAGCCCCTGCCCTGCCTCTGAGTTGACTGATAGAGCAGGGCTCCAGGGTTCCACTTTGGGCCCGACCAAGGCCTGCCAGTCTGAGGTGCTGCTGCGCTCCGGTTCCCAGGTGTGCATGGCCCCTGAGCCCCAGCATCACGGCCTGAGGGACTTCCCAATGCATAACAAATTTACTCATTGGCATGGGGTTCAGGATGGCTCTCCTGGGGGGCTAGGTGTGATGGAGTCACTGGGGACCAGATGTGATCTGAGCTCTGGAGAGCAGGGACAGAAGCCCCTACAACCTCCTGACGACCAGAGCCAGGATACTCAGTGGTTCCAGAGGGAGCCGATCCCCCTGCAAGTTGGGGCCCAGAACCTCTCACTCAGCATGGAACTCACAGAAGCGAAACTGCACCACGGCTTTGGGGAGGCAGATGCCCTGCTGCAGGTGCTGCAGAATGGGACAGGGGAGGCGTTCGCTGCTGAAGAGCCTGTGCGGTCTGCCTGGGAGGAGCTCTATGCCCGGTAAGGGCCCCCAGCCTGGTGGGGTAGGGCAAGAGGTGGGCTGAAAGAGAATCAGAGAAGGCTAATAGCTGGCTATTCCTTTTTCCTCTGCTAGGCTCTGGGATCTTCTGGGGATCAGAGGTAGATCTTAAGATGGAGAAGGGCATTCAGGGCCAGCTTAAGTGAATCAATCACATTTTGTCCCAGGCAAAAACAAACGATTGAGACCCTCCGGAGAGAGCGGGCTGAACGACTTCAGAACTTCCACTGGACACGGAACCTCGGTCCCCAGAAGCACCTGAGCCTCCTGCCCAACAGAGATCTCCCCACCCGGGACCCTGACCTACCCAGCAGGCGCAGAGAATACCTGCAGCAACTGAGGAAGGATGTTGTGGAGACCACCAGGTAAGAAGGGTGGACCCAGAACCCCGCAGAGAGCAGGTTGTGTATAGGGTGAGAGGGCTGTGGGGAGCAGGGCCTGGAGAGTGGAGGTGCAGCTTCCTTTGACAGGGGTGATTCCAAGAGTGGGTCCCACACTCCTATGGGCAAGTGGAGGTGACCATGGGAGAATGGGGCAAGGAAAAGAGGAGGATGTGGGAGGGAATAAGTGGGGGCGGAGGTAATGGGAGAGGATGGGCAGAGTGGCTGTGACCTACCATGTAAGACAGTAGGCCTGAGTCTCAAAATGGGTTGTAAAACGAAACTGTAGGCAAAGAGAGGATGGTGTTGGATAGGTCTGGGACGAGCAGGCCAAGGCTGTCACCCACCTACCCACAATGTTAGAGGGTATCTCTCTACCCTATGGTTTTCCTCAGGAGCCCAGGGTCGGCATCGCGGTCTGCTCACCCCGCCTCTGACATAGCACTGATGCTGCAAGAATACCAGCGTGCCCGAGAGGAGGCCAAGGTGGAGATTGCCCGGGCCCGGGCCCGGCTACGGGAGCAGACTGAGCAGGAGAAGCTGAGAATCCGCCAGCAGATCATCTCCCAGCTGCTGAGGGTGGGGAGTGGGGCAAGCCAGTGATGTCAGGGTAGTCCTGGAGCCTGGGGCAGATGTCAGACTGGGTCAGCCTTCACTGGGGCTGCCTCTGAATCGGGATGTGGCATTTGGAGGAAGGTGTTGGACTCTTAGTACCAGCTCAAAGCTGTGCTCACTCTTTTTACATATCATCCTGCTCCGACCACTCCTGTCCCCAGGCCAGAGTCTGGGAGGAGGCAGCTTTGGTTTTTAGTTGGGGTCGGCATGTGGGGAGGCACGAGGGTTTCAGGTTGAGATGGGAGGTGCCGAGAGGTAATGGGTGCTGGGGAGGTGAGAAGGGGTGGTGTTCAGGGAGGAGTGGGTAGTGGGTAAGGTACACCAGAAGCTGGTTGACAGCCCCCTGTCGTCCTCAGGAAGAAGAAAAGCTGCACACCCTGGCCATGTCCAACTCCCTGTGTACCAGCTCCAGTGGAAGCCTCTCCTCTGGTGTTACCTCCGGCTACAATAGCAGCACAGCCTTGCCAGACCAGCTCCAGTCCCCAGACAGTGTGGTGAGTAGGCAGATGCTAGCAATGAGCCAGGGGCAGACCAGAGGCAAGAGTTGGGGCAGGATGTTCTCCCTCCTGGAGGCCACTGCTGATATGAGCCCTTCTTGTGGATGATAATAGCGTTTGGTTTTCCCTTTAGTTTTGTCTCCCACTCCTGTTTATTCATCCAACAAGTGTTTATTTTGTAGGTAGTATTTTAGGCACTGGGGATATAGCAGTGAGCAAAACCATTCTTGTCCTTAAGCCTGTTAGAGGGCTAAGTACAGCTTATTTTGTGATTATTTAATCATCATCGTAGTAAGTTATATGAAGAAGGGGTTCTAAGCCAACATCAAACAGGATCTGATCTAGTCTGGTAGGTCAGCAAAGATGGTCTGAAGAGGGTGCCTTTAAACTGCGACCAGGAGGGGTGAGAGGCAGTGAACAGAGGAAGAGCTTAGTGCTGGGGTGTCAGGTGTCAGGAGAGATGGGGGTGGGAGCACAGTCTTCCAGGCAGAGGGCTTGGCAAGTGAGGCCCTGAGGGAGAAAGAGTTGGAGGAACTGGAAGAAGGCTGGTGTGGCTGGACAATAGTGAGACAGGAATGACTTGAGGAAGGACCAGGAAAGGGAAAATCACATAGACTCTATTGAGAATTCTGGCCCTTTTTGGATCCATGTGCTCATGTTACTTCCCAGAAGTTGCTATAAAGCTTTGAAGCAGGGGAGCAGGACGATGAGATTACAGGAGAAGGGGGCAGAGCAGCTGTGGGTAGAGCCGTTGATGACCATGGCAAAGCCCAGTGAGAGGTGCCCCTCGCCCAGCCAGGAGCCCTGCCAGTGAAGACGAGCACAGAGGGTGCCGTGGACAGAGACGCAGGAGCCCATTGCCTGTGAGGAGGGGACAGGTGGATCCGGGGACAACACACACTTCTGGCTTGAGCAGCTGAAGGGGCCGTGATGGCGACAGTGTGTGGAGCATTGGAGGAGGACAGGTTTTGTGGGGAAGATCGTGAGTCTGGTTTTGCACTTACTGGGTTTGTAGTGCCTGTGAGAAATCTGAGGGGAGCAGTTGCAAATACAGATCTGGAGCTTAGAGGTAAGATCTGGCTGGGGATATAAAATTTGAAATTTGTTTTCTATTAAACTTCACATAGTAAAAAAAATAATATTCAGACAGTAGCAAAGGACATACGATGGCAAGTTCATCTTTCAATCTCCTGTTTGCCCTCCCCAGAAGCAATCACACACCAGTATGGTGTATATTTCCAGAGGCATTCTGGAATACATTCTATGTTTTAATATCTATAAGAATGTACGTATCTTTTTCTTTAAATTTTCTTCTTATATATATTTTTTCTTTCTATTTAAAATTTTATTTCTTATATTTTTGTTATATATATATATTAATTTTTTTTTTTTTGAGAATGTGTGTATATTTCTAAAACACATGAATGGCAGCATACTGTACCTGCTTTGCCCCTTTACATCCTGAAGAATGTCTTTTGGACAGCACTGCACACCAGCAAATCTGCTGCTGACTTATCCTTTTTAATAGCTGAAATAGTGTTTCCTTTTTCTCTTTGCATGTTTTTAAATGTAATGTTTTGCATAGATAATCTATTCATATGGTATTTCTACCATTCATGTGGTAGAAAAGACAAAAAATGTAGACATCTATGAAGGTATATAGGGAAGTACCTGTTCCTGTTGCCTGAGAACCTGGTCCTCCTCCTTTAGCCCACCCAAGGGAACAGTGCTGCCGTGCAGGGGGGCTTGACTTCAGCCTTTTGCTGTTATGTATGAACAGTGCTGCAATAAGTAACTTCGTGCATGTATCATTCCACACATGTGCAAATATATCTAGAAGTGGACTCATACAAAGAGTGTGTATTTGAGATCTTAATATTGACAAGTTTTACCTCACAGATATACCAGTTTATACTCCCACCAGCAGTAGGAGAGAGACACCTTACCCCCACACTCTCACCAACATGTTATCAAATGTTTGAGTTTTTGCTAAGCTATCTGTTCATATCTTTGGCTCACTTCTCTATTTTTTTCTTACCGATTTCTGGAGTTCTTTGGCAAGCTAGCCCTTTGCCTGATAGGAATTATATTTGTCCCAGTTCTTGGTTCTCTTTTGACTTTGCTTATTGTGTTTGGAGCCATTCAGAAGGTTTTATTTATCAGTTTTCCTTTTAAGTGTCTATGTTATGATCATAATTAGAAATGCATTCTTCATTCCAAAGTTACAAAGAATTTCTCCTGTGATTTCTTCTGGAAATTATATGGTTTTATTTTTCATGTTTAAATCTTTGATTCAAAAAAATAAAATAAATCCTTGTTAATTTTGTGTGTGTGTATATACACACACACACACACACAGTATAAGGTGGGATCCAACTGTATTCTTTCTAGATGGCTATCAAGTTGTCCCTTTAACATTTGATAGTTCCTCTGGATAGCTCGTCTCTGCTTCACCAGCTTAAGATGCCAACTTTTCTTATATAAGGCTTATAATGTGTTTTACTACCTCTTCTTTTTCTGAGCTTTTTTTCCTCTTAAGATTATTTGAGAGAGAGCAGAGCGAAAGAGAGAGTACATGAGTGAGGGGAGCAGGCAGAGGGAGAGGGAGGAGCAGACTCCTCGCTGAGCAGGGAGCCCGATGCGGGGCTCGATCCCAGGACCCTGGGACCATGACCTGAGCTGAGGGCAGACACTTAACGGACTGAGCCATCCAGGCCCTAGAAAAGCCCTTTCTGAGCTTTTCTAGAGTATTTTTTCTTGTTTACTTTTTATATGAAATTTAGAATTAGCTTAACTAGTTCATTTATAAAAACTTGTTCATGTTTTTAATGGGACCATGTTAAATTTTTAAACTGACTTAGGGAGAAATCTCATCTTACTACGCTGTGGAATTTCCTAACCAATAACATAGTAAGGGCCAGCCACCTTTTTGTGTTTAAAATTTCCTTGACATGTCTCTCCATTTCTTGTCAGATTTATTCCTGTTTTATTTTGTTGTTGTTGTTGCTGTTATAACTGTTTTATTTTATTTTTTTGGTTCCTGTTGTTCTGCCTTTATATCTTCTGTCTGGTTGTTATTTTGTATGTATGAAAGGCACTGATGTGTGTTAGCTTTGTGTCCATATTGTTTTTTGGTCTGTTCTGTAGATCTGTACTCCTACAGTAGCCACTACCATGGGTAGCTATCTTACTTTAAATGTAAATTAATTAGAATTGGATCATAGCTTTTGCTCTTAAGTCACACTAGCCACATTTCACATGCTCAGTAACCACATGTGGCTAGTGGCTACCATACTGTATAGCCCTGCCTTAGATTTTTTTCAGGTATATAACCACCTAATCTGCAAGTAGAGATGGTTTCACCATTTCCTTTCTAATTTTTTTTTCTTCTTTATTTTCTTCTTCTTTTCTAATTGCATTACCTAGTATTTCCAGCATAAATAAAATCATAGTGATGACAGTGAGCATCCTTGTCTTCTTCCAGGCTTTAGTGGGAATGCTTCTAGTGTTTCTCCATGTAAGCTGGGTGCTAGTTTTTGAGCTGAGCTAGATATATTTTTCAATACTAAGTAAGTATCTATCTATTCCTATTTTACAGAGCATTCTTACATAGAATGGTTATTTCAGTCTTTGGAGATGATCATCTGATTGATGGGATAATATTGAACCATTCTTGCATTCTGGAATCAATCCAATAATACACTGTATATTTATGCATATGCTGTATTATTTTAATGTGCTGTCAGAGTCTATTTGCTATTCAGGATTTTGCATCAATGTTTATGAGTTTTTTCCCTTTAGTTTATGTTTTTGCAATATGTTTCAGGTATGGTTATCAGTGTTATATTTCTTTTATAGGAATAAAATGTTCAGGAATAGTTAAAAAGTAATAGAACTTTATACCTATTAATTGTCAAAAATTAGAAAGTCAGATGTTGGCAGGACTTTTGGGGAAATAGGAGCCTTTATAGGTTCTTATGATCCAGCAGTGCTTGCATAGTTTATGAGGGCACATGTATGAAATTATTTATTAAGGCATTATTTGAAGTGATAAAGAGTTGGAAACCATTTGAGAATCCATCACTGGGAGAGTGGATAGATAAAATGTGGTTGATACAGGGCGCCTGGGTGGCTCAGTTGGTTAAGCATCCGATTCTTGATTTCAGCTCCATTCATGATCTCAGGATTGTGAGATCCGCTTTTCCTGGGCTTGGATCCTGCTTGAGATTCCTCTCTCTCTCTGCCCATGCTGCCCCCGCCCCAGTACATGCATGCTGTCTCTCTGAAAAAAAGAAAAAGAAAGTGGTCTGATGAGATCAGGAGTTGATAAACAAGGCTCTTTGGCCAGATCTGGCCCTCTGCCTATTTTGGTAAATGAAGTTGTACTGGAATATTGCCTTGCCCATTTATTTATGTGTTGTCTGTGATGGTGTTTATGTTACAATGGCAGAACTGAGTAGATGAAACTACTCAAATAGTCCACAAAGCCTCAAATACTGTCTAGACCTTTACAGAAAAAGTTTGCCAATCCCTGGTTTAGATTTTCCCATTTCTTCTGGAGTCAGTTTTGATCCTAATTTGTTAATTTCTGCTTTAAAAAGTTAATTCCTTTTTCTTGTGATAATTTCTAAGTCGTGTCTTGTGGTCAGTAGTTTTGTAGAATGTGTTTGCTATTTTCTAATGATTAGATTGAAGTTATGCATTTTTGGCAAGAATACCACAGAAACAATGTGCCCTTCTCATTTTTGGTTGCCAGATAAAGCAAAGAAAAACACAGGACGTCAGTTAGAGTTTTAGACAAACAACAAATGATATTGTTGTGTAAATATGTCTCCTGCAAATGCCTTACCCTTAGTGCTTTATATCAGAGGGTGCATGATATCAGTATGTCTTATTAGTGGTGTTAACCTTGAAGTTACAGTGATGTCTGGGAGCTGTCCACTGAAAGTTACTATTTTTCTCTTTATAATTAATAAACATTTGGCAGATACTTCTTTTTTTAAGATTTTATTTATTTATTTAATTGAGAGAGACACAGCAAGAGAGGGAATGCAAGCAGGGGGCGTGGGAGAGGGAGAAGCAGGCTCCTGCAGAGCAGGGAGCCCCATGCAGGGCTTGATCCCAGGACCCTGGGATCATGACCTGAGCAGAAGGCAGATGCTTAACAACTGAGCCACCCAGGCGCCCCTCTTCTACATTTATTAATTAGAATTTTTCTGTAAGGATGTATTACTCTTCTCTCCCTATTTATTCAGTCATTTACTTTGTTCAGTTTGGTCTCATAAATATGTTATTCTGTAGGTTATAATCTAATACTATCATTTTTTTAAGGATTTTATTTATCTGACAGAGCGAGCGAGCACAAGCAGGGGGAGGGACAGAGGGAGAAGCAGACTCCCCGCTGAGCAGGGAACCTGATGCAGGGCTCCATCCCAGGACCCTGGGATCATGACCTGAGCTGAAGGTAGATGCTTACCAACCGAGCCACCCAGGTGCCCCTCTAATACTATCATTATTAATTTCCTTGCTCAGATTGTACCAGCTTTCCTTATTTGGAGTTCTTTCACATTGAGTCTTGTGCCCTTATAATATGTCCCTCCTTTTTTTGAGCACTTCCTTTAATTCATTTATTCTTTTGTTGTTATAATTCATTGGCTTTTAGTACATTCACAGAGTTATGTATCCATCACCACAGTCAATTTTTTTTTAAAGATTTTATTTATTTATTTGACAGAGAGAGAGAGAGAGAGCAGGAACACAAGCAGGGGGAGTGGGAGAGGGAGAAGCAGGCTTCCCGCTGAGCCCGGAGCCTGATGTGGGGCTCAATCCCAGGACCCTGGGATCATGACCTGAGCCGAAGGCAGACACTTAATGACTGAGCCACCCAGGTGCCCCACCACTATTAATTTTAGAATATTCTCATTACCCCAGAAAAAATCCCCATGGCCATTAGTCATCACTCCCCAAACTGATCATCCCCTAGCCCTGGATAAGCACTGCTTTCCACCTCTATGGATTTGCCCGTTCTGGACATTTCATAAAATGTAATCATATAGTATGTGGTCCTTTGTGACTGGCTTATTTCACTTGGCATAATGTTTTCAGGGTTGTATTAATTTCTTAAGGTTGCTGTAAAAAATAACAGGGTGGCTTAAAACAACAGAAATTTATTCTCTCTCGGGGCGCCTGGGTGGCTCAGTCGTTAAGCGTCTGCCTTCAGCTCAGGTCATGATCCCAGGGTCCTGGGATCGAGCCCCGCATCGGGCTCCCTGCTCAGCGGGAAGCCTGCTTCTCCCTCTCCCACTCCTCTGCTTGTGTTCCTGCTCTCGCTATCTCTCTCTCTGTCAAATAAATAAATAAATAAAATCTTTAAAAAAAAAAAAAAAGAAATTTATTCTCTCATACTTCTTAAGTCCAGGAGTCTGAAATGATAGCATCGACATGGCCGTGCTTCCTTCGAAAGCTCTGGGGGAAGAATCTGTTTCATGCTCCTCTCTGGGCTTCTTGTAGTTGGAGGCAGTCCTTGCCTTGCAACTGTATCACTCTGATCTCTGCCCCTGCCATCACATGGCTTTCTCTCTGTATCTCTTGGTTGTCTTCACTGCTCTTCTTAAAGGACACTAGTCATTGGATTTGGGGCCCACTCTAATCCAGTATGACCTCATTATACTTGATTACATCCAGTGTAATCCAAATAGGGTCACACCTATAGAGACCAGGGGTTAGGACTTAAAATATATCTTTTTTTGGAAGACAGTAACTGAACCCACCAGGGTTCATCCACATTGTAGCATGTATCAGACAATCATTCCTTTTTATGACCAGTAATAACACATTGTGTGAATAGGTCACATTTTAATCATTCAGTTGTCAGTTGATGGATATTTAGATTTTTTCCACTCTTTGCCTATTATGAATAATGCTGCTGTGAACATTCACATAAAAGTTTTTCTGTGGGAACTGTGTGTTAGGTCTGTGGGAAAGAGCTACGAGGCATCTACCTATCTGCTATAAAACTATGTGAAAGACCTAATAGATTTTTAAAAATGTAGGTATGGGTGTATCCCAACAATCTGTACAATTCTAGGGTGTGATAGTTTAGGGGTGAATAGGATTTGAACTCATTCATGTTTAGAGGGTGTCTGAAATTGAGAACCAGGCAGATCCATCTACTCCAACCCTAAATGTGGATGTAAAGAAACTGGATCCCAAAGATTACAGGTGGGGAATTTTTGAAGTATGTCCATATTCAAGTGGAGATCAAAGAAGCCCGACTGAAGGAACTCTGGACTCACAGTGACAACTGTGGATTGAACAACAGTTCTTTTTAAAAGGGCTGTTTTGAAGATTATGATTCTGACTTTGGAGGGATTATGGTGGTTGGCATTAGAAGGAATCACACGTAAAATTCCTTAAATAAAAACTTATTGACTTAAAAAAAAAAAGGTTTTGGGGCCACCTGAGTGGCTCAGTCGGTTAAGCATCTGCCTTCTGCTCAGGTCATGATCCCAGGGTCCTGTGATCAAGCCCCGAAATAGGCTTCTTGCTCAGCAGGGAGACTGCTTCTCGCTCTGCCCCTTCCCCCTGCTCATGCACCCGTGTGCACACGTACGTTCTCTTGCTCACTCGCTCTCTGACAAATATCTTTAAAAAGAAAAAGTTTTGTATGGACGTATTTTTTCATGATTTTTGGGTATATACCTAGGAATTGGGTTGATGGGTCATAGGGTAACTGCGTGTTTCAACATTTTTAACAACTACCAGACTATTTTTCACAGAAGCTACACTATTCTACAGTCCCACCAGCAGTGTATGAGCACTGCATTTCTCTACATCCCGGCCAACACCTTTCTCTTTCTTTATAGTCATCCTAGTGGATGTGACGTGGTACCTCAGTGTGGTTTTGATTTTTGCATTATCCTGATATTTAAAGGCTTTGAGCATCTTTTCATTTGCTTACTAGCCATTTATATGTTTTCTTTGGATAAATGTCTATTAAGATCTTTTGTCCATTTTATAATTGGGTTGTCTTTTTGTTGAGTTTAAGAATTCTTTATATATTCTAGTACAAGTCCCTTATCAATTATATGGTTTGTAAAAATTGTATCCCATTCTGTGTATTGTCTTTACACTTTCTGGTGATGTCCTTTGAAGCACAAATGTTTTGATGGTGTTCACTTTATTTATTTTTTTATTTCCTGAGTTTTTGGTTTCATATCTAAGAAATTGTTGCCCAGTCCAAGGTTACAAAGATTATGCCTGTACAGGCATACGTGCCTTGTTTTATTGTGCTTCGCAGGTAATGTGTTTTTTACAAATTGAATGTTTGTGGCAGTCCTGCGTTAAGCAAGTGCTGTTCTTCCAACGCTATTTTTCCAACAGCATTTGCTCACTTGGTGTCTCTTTGTCACATTTTGGTAATTCTTGAAATATTGCCAACTTTTTCGTTATTATTGTATTTGTTATGATGATCTGTGGTTAGTGATTATGACTCACTGAAAGCTCCAATGATGGTTAGCATTTTTTAGCGATAAAGTATTTTTTTTTTTTAAGATTTTATTTATTTATTTGAGAGAGAGAGAATGAGAGAGAGCACAGGAGGGGGGAGGGCCAGAGGGAGAAGCAGACTCCCCGCCGAGCAGGGAGCCCGATGTGGGACTCGATCCAGGGCCTCCAGGATCATGACCTGAGCCGAAGGCAGTCGCTTAACCAACTGAGCCACCCAGGCGCCCGCGATAAAGTATTTTTAAATTAAGGTTGTACACATTGTTTTTTTAGACATAATGATAGTGCACACTTAGTAGACTACAGTATAGTGTAAACATCACTTTTTTATGCACTGGGAAACAAACCAAAATCATTTGACTCACTTTATTGTGATACTCACTTTATTCCAATGGTCTGGAACTAAACCTGCAATATCTCCACGGTATGCCTGTATTTTCTTTTAAGAGTTGTATAGTTTTAGTTCCTACATTTAGGTCTTTGATCCATTTGAATTAATGTTTGTATACTAGTGAGCCAAAATTAGGGGTCGAATTTCATTCTTTTGCATGTGAATATCTAGTTGTCCCAGGACCATTTGTTCAAACAACTATTGTTTCTCCTCACTGAATTGTCTTGGCACCCTTGTCGAAGATGAATTGACCATCAATGTATGGATTTATTTCTGGACTCTGAATTTTATTCCATTGAATTATATGTCTGTTCTTATGCCAGTACCACTGTCTTGATTATGGTAGCTTTGTAGCAAATTTTGAAGTCAGGAGGTGTCCAACTATGTTCTTTTGCAAGATTGTTTGACTGTTCTGTGTCCCTTGAACTTTCATGTGAATTTTAGGGATCAGCTTATCAATTTCTGCAAAGAAGTCAGGTGGGATTTGGATTTGGATTGAATCAAATCTGTACATCAATTTGGGATATATATTAAACATCTTAATGTCTTTCAATCCATGAACATGGGGTATCTTTCCTTTTATTCAGGTCTTCTTTGCTTTCAACAGTGTTTTATAGTTTTCAGAGTGTGAGTTTTGAATTTGTTTTGTTAAATTGATTCTTAAGTATTTTATTCCTTTGATGCTATTGTAAATGGAATTTTTTTTTTTTTTAAGATTTATCTATTTATTTGAGAGAGAGGAAGAGGGAAGGAGGGAGGGAGGGAGGGACAGGAGGAACAGAGGGAGAGGAGAGAGAGAATCCCCAGCAGGCTCCTCACCGAGCATTGAGCCCAATGCAGGGCTCCATCTCAGGACTCTGAGATCATGACCTGAGCTGAAATCAAGAGTCAGACGCTTAAGCAACTGAGCCACCCAGGTGCCCCAAATGGAATTGTTTTCTTAATTTCATTTTCAGTTTGTTCATTGCTACTCGACAGAAATACAGTTGATTTTTGTATATTCATCTTGTCTCCTGTACCCTTGCTGAACTCATGTATTAGTTCTAATAGCTTTTTAGCAGATTCCTTAGGTTATTCTGTGCACCAGCTCATAGCATCTGCCTTTATTGTTTTTTTCTTGCCTAATTGCCCCGGTAGAATCTCCAGTTCAATGTGGAATAGAAGTGCTATGAGAGCATACATCCTTGTTTCTGACGTTAGGAGAAAACCATCCAGCCTTTCACCATTAAGTATGATGTTAACTGTGTGTTTTTTTTGGATAATCTTTATCAGGTTCCCTTCCAGTCCTACTTTGTTGAGTGTTTTTATCACAAAAAGGTGTTGAATTTAGTCAAATACTTTTTCTGCATCTATTGAGATGATAGTGTGGATTTTTTCCTTTATTAACACATGGTGTAGGGGCACCTGGGTGGCTCAGTCGTTAAGCATCTGCCTTTGGCTCAGGTCATGATCCCAGGGTCCTGGGATCGAGCCCCGCATCGGGCTCCCTGCTCGGCGCGAAGCTGGCTTCTCCCTCTCCCACTCGCCCTGCTTATGTTCCCTCTTTCGCTGTGTCTCTCTCTGTCAAATAAATAAAAAAAAAAAATCTAAAAAAAAAACCAACATGGTGTATTACATGATTGATTTTTTTTTTTTTAAGATTTTATTTTATTTATTTGAGAGAGAGAGAATGAGAGACAGAGAGCATGAGAGGGAGGAGGGTCAGAGGGAGAAGCAGACTCCCTGACGAGCAGGGAGCCCAATGCGGGACTCGATCCTGGGACTCCAGGATCATGACCTGAGCCGAAGGCAGTCGCTTAACCAACTGAGCCACCCAGGCGCCCTACATCATTGATTTTTGTATGTTCAACTAAGTATATCCCAGGAATGGTGTATACTTGGTCATGTGTATATTGCTCTTTCTGTGATGCTAGATTCAGTTTCCTAATATTTTGTTGGTGATTTGTGTGTCTATACGCCTAAGGGGTATTTATCTGATGTCTTTGGTTTTGTGTCAGGGACTTACAGAATGACTTATGAAGCATTCCCTCCTCTTCTGTTTTTGGGAAGAATTTGTGAAGTATTGGTGTTCTTTAAATGTTTGGTAGATTTGAAGCTAATGAAGCTGATCTCATCTTGAAATTTTCTTTGTGGGAATTTTTTTGATTACTAATTCAGTATCATTAAATGTTCAGATATTGTTTTTCGAGTCAGTTTTGGTAATTCCTGTCTTCCTAGTGATTTGTCCATTTCATCTAAGTTATCTAATTTATTCATATATAGTTGTTATAGCATTCATTGATTATTTTTTCATTGATGTAAATATTTAAAGCTAGAAATTTCTACCTGAGCCCTGCTTTAGTTATAGCCCATAAATTATTTTTATCTATTTTTTATAGCAGTTTTGCAATTTCAGTTTGTATTTCTTCCTTGATCCAGTTGTTGTTAAGAGTTTTTAAAAACTTTTTTTGGTAGAAAGGCTCTTGTGTTTTCTGATTTTGCTATTTTTAGTTTGTTTGTTGTGCGTTTGAGTATGTATGATTTCAGAGAAATGTGATTTCTATTTTTTGAATTTGTTGAGGTTTTTTTTGGTTATGAATATTCCCATGGACATCTAAAAATTTTTTTTATCATCATGTCTGTGTGTTCTCTACTTTGAGGGTGAATATGTGTGTCTTTTCGGATAATCTGGAAGTCTTTAAAAAATTCTTTTCATGATCACTTTTATATCTTCAAATAGTCTTTATTGCTGGATTAGCAGTTTTCTTTTCACCCTGGTGATAAAACATGAGGAAATCAGTGTATTTGCACCTTGTCTTTTTGATACAGTATTTCTACATTGTTTATAATGTTTGCATGCATAGAGATGTTCTTATGCTAGATTAAATGGACTCTGCTCACTTCCAGTTATTGGCCCGGCATTCTTTCTACAAGAAGGACTCATGGGCACTTTCTCTAGGGTCTCTGAGTTGATATTTGAAAATGTTTGTTTATTGCTTTTATACTTAAATGAAAGAACATCTGTTCTTTGCTAGGTCAAAGGACACTTTAAATTTAAAATATGTAGTAAATGTTCCCAAAGTATGCCAATTTACACTCTTAAATAGTACCTGACCACTCTGCTAACGATTATTTCCTTTAGTCTTTGTCAGGGTGATAGGCATAAAATACATACTTCATTTTAGTTTTGGTTTGCAGTTCGGTTCTGCCCTTGTGCCTGAGATCGAGTGCCTTGTCAGGTAGTTCAGAGCCCTTTGTCTTTGTGCTCCGGGCCCTGTATTATGTCCACTTCTTGGTTTTGGTGGCCCTTTTTATATTAAGAAAATTACCCTTTTGTGTCATTTGAGATACCAGGTTTTTTTTCCTAGTTGTGTGTGTGTTTTTATTTTGTTTATGATATTTATTACTACCTGGAAAATGTTAATTCTGTGTTGCCTAGTGTTCATTAGTCTTTAGTTTCATGGCTTCTGGAATTTGTGCCCTGTTTAGGAAGGCATAGCCCCACTATCAGATAATTTTTAAAAATTTATATTTTCTTGTAGTAATAATAAATTTTCCTCCACTCCATATATTTTGAGCCACAAATTATGAAGAATTTATATTGGCATGATGCATGAAATGGGTCTCTGATGTAACCTTTTTTTCACGTGGCAGCCAGTTGTCTCAGCAATATTTATTGATCAATCCATGGATATTTAATTTTGGAAATCATCAGTGTAGCAGTGGGAGCAGATGGAATCCCCTAGGATTATATTATTGAGGGAGAAAAGGGGGCCTAGGCCTGAGTCTTGAAAGAACCCCAGAATAGCAGTTTTTGTTTGAGGAGGATGAGCCAACACAGGAAGTCGGGGAGGAGCACCACAGAGATAGGAAGTGAGGAGCCTGGGAACTCAGGAATCGAGTATCTCAAGTGGAAGGGAGAGGCTGGCTGAGTGGAGGTTCTCTGAGAGGTTCAGTAAGATGGGGACTGGGAGTTGCTGATCAGATCCAGCCACATGGACATCACAGAGACGTGGGTGATTGCTCTTTGGCGGAGTGGTGAGGCAGATGCTAGGTTCAAGTGGGTTCAGAAGGGAGTGAAAGGGGGAGATGGCAAATGGTGACAGTTGTTTCAAGAAGCATATCTGTGGGTGGAAGAGCAAAGACCCCTTTGGGGAAGGTTTTTAAAGGTGGGAGAGGTTTTTGCATGCTTCAGTGCTCATAGGAAGCATCCAGTGAAGAGGGTGAGGCAGAGGCAACAGGTGAAGGAGATGATCAGCAGTGGAAAGTTCCCAAGAAGAGGGCACAAGACCTCAGTCTGAGACAGAGGGACCTGCCTAAAGTAGGAGAGACCACTTGTAATGTTGCAGCAGGAGGAATGGAGGCAAGGATGGAGGTAGAACTGTCTGTGTTCACCTCTTCTTGTCTTTAGAGTAGCAGTAGGTTAAAAACTGATGATAGAGGTGGGATGGATGGTACCTGTTAGGTTCAGCAGGAGTCAAGGTCATGTCCTTGAGTTGCTGGCTGAGGTAAAGGTGGGAGAAACATATTGCAGGTCCAGAGGGTCATCCCCATCTGGTTCCAAATTAGGACCTTTGGCTTAGCTGCTGTATGGGGCATGGCGGGGTGGGGCGGGTGTAGAGGTTCTGGGAGGTCAGGCCCAAGGGTCAAGCTTCTCACAGCCCATTGCTCTCCCCCCACCCCCCAGCCCCGCTTTCCACTTGGGCTTTGTTTGCTATCCCACAAATCCCAGCTCTAGCCATGGCCTCCTTCCGGTTGCCACAGTGGTAGGGGGCCCCCCCCCCCCGCCCCAGCCCATACCCACTGATGCTCTGTGCTGGGACTTCTGAGGCTCTGTTTGTTCTGATCCCTTTTGGGAGCTCTCCTACAAGCTGTCTTTGAGCCTGTGGCTTAAAGCATAAGGAGAGATTGTCCAGGGACTGGTTTCTGTTGCTCTTGACTTCTTGGGGGCATTCAGCCTTCTGTAATCCCGGTGGGGAAGATCTTTTTGATTGAGCCTTTATGTTGGAAACTGTTGGCACAGTTCAGAGGCAGAGGAGATAATTCTGCATGGGCTTTCTGGTGCTCTGCTTTTCTCTTTATCTGCCTTTGATCTGATCCTGGGCATCTTCTTTTCTGCAGGGGGACATAAACTTGCCTGATTCCAGTGACTCCTGGATAGGGGATGTTCGGGGCAGTTCCGCAGTGAGGAACAGTCACCTGAGTCTGGCCGGGTCCACCTGGAAGAGCTTAGCTTACAGTGAGTGAAGGGGGGTGAGGGCACATAGCTACCTGCCTGGTTTGGGGACTTCAGGGGCTGAGGTCTGCTAGATCCTAGGGAGTCACTAGCCTGAAGTTACCAGCCCCAAGTCACTGTCCCTCAGGAGGCTGTTGCTGCCCTGAGGCCTTGATGCTCATGCTGTCTCATGGCCTCTGCCCGTTCGTTGTAGGCCACAGAACCTCCCTGGGCAGCTGCTGCACTTCTCCGTCCAGCCTCTCCAGCCTGGGGATCTGCTTCTCCTCCTCCTATCAGGACTTGGCCAAGCACATCGTAGACCTCTCTGTTGCTGATGTGAGGAACTGTTCCCCTTGTCCCCATGGTTCCTTTATCAGACCTGTGCTGGGTGGGGAGGAGCGGAAATGAGGGAACGAGCAGGGCACATGAGGGCCAGCAAGGCTGCTAGCGGCTCTCCATGTTGACAGAAGGGGAATTCAGTGCATGCTGGCCAGCGTGAATGGCTAATCCAAGGGTCTGGGTTGTACTGTGCCCACTAATGTGGGTGTGACCCCTCTGTCTCCAGGTAATGGCTGCTTGCTCCGATGATCTGCACAACCTCTTCAGCCACCAGGCAGCAGCTGGCTGGAAGTGAGTGCCTTTGCCCAGCGTCTTGTCCTGGCCGGCTGTCTGTCCTGTTTGTCCTCTCTCCTTTCCCTTCTCTGCCCTGGCTTCCTTGAGTCCCTCACCCCGAGCTGCGACTCTCTGAGCCTGGAGCCCAGTTTTTACCTCTTCTTCCTCTTCCCCACCCTCGGTGTTCCCCAGCTATCAGGGTGAGGAGCAGGAAGTCCAGCTTTACTACAAGATGTTTTCTTCTACTCGGCATGGCTTCCTGGGGGCAAGCGTGGTGTCCCAGCCACTGTCGCACGTATGGGCAGCTGTGAGTGACCCCACCCTGTGGCCGCTGTACCACAAGCCCATCCAGACAGCAAGGCTGCATCATCGAGTGACCAACAGCATCAACCTGGGTGAGCCCAGGGAAGGCTTCCCATGGGCCGTGGCCAGGGGGCAGAGGGAGCAGGGTTGGAGGCAGCCCTCTTGGGAGGCCAGATACTCCGACGACCTCCGGATCACTCAGGCTAGGTCTGCCTGTCAGGTTGCAGAATGGTGGGATATCGGGGGTGCTTCTGGGCTGGGAAGTCCGTCCACACACCTCCTGACTCTCCCCATTCCTGACCCTCCAGTATACTTGGTGTGCAATACCACCCTGTGTGCCCTGAAGCAGCCGCGGGATTTCTGCTGCGTCTGTGTGGAAGCCAAAGAGGTGCCTGTCTTGCTGGTGGTAAAGACACTGTGGGCAGACCTTGGGCTGGAGTGCTGGGAGAGGCAGTCATCGTGGGCATCAGGTCCTCTGGGCAAAGGAGGTTTGGGCGGGCGTGAGGATGGCTTAGAGGCTGGCTGCACTGGAGCCTGTCCCTGTCTGACCGCCATCACTCTCTGTCCCCAGGGGCACCTGTCTGTCATGGCAGCTCAGTCTGTTTATGACACATCCATGCCGAGACCTAGCAGGGAGATGGTCCGAGGCGAGATCCTGCCCAGTGCCTGGGTCCTACAGCCCGTCACCATGGAAGGAAAGGAGATCACCAGAGTCATCTACTTGGCCCAGGTGATCCTCCCTGTGTGGCTGGCAGCACGGAATGCCTTAGTTTGGCCCCGGCACCCCATGGGAGTTTTCTCTTGAGCTGCTCGACACCCTTAAGTGCCCAGGCCCTGTGTCCCAAGAGCCGGAGACTCGGCCTTCACAGTAAGGGGGCGGTCAGTGGGGAACTGAGGCAGGAGGGGGACAGAGTTGCTCAGTCACCGAAGCGCACAGCGGCCTTTAGCCTCTCTGTTGCCAGCGTCCTCCGGAGATAGAGGAGTCATGACAAGGGAGGAGCTGCAGCCTCCACAGAGCAGAGCGAGCACGACCCGGTCTGTTTCCTCTCTGCTCCCAGCTCCCCACCGTGACCTTCATCAGCGGGAGGGGAAGCCCGTGCCAAGATCTGAACAGCAGAGCCCAGAGGCCTGTAAACTCTGGAAGCGCAGACAGTTGGAGGAGCTCTTCCCATCACGACAGCTTGGGTGGCTCCTCGTGCCTGTCGGGTGCCTGGCACGTTCTCCCACGTCCGTTCACACCTTCAGCTCTTCCCTCTCTGCTTAATTTCAGGTGGAACTTGGCGCACCAGGCTTCCCCCCTCAGCTCCTAAGCTCCTTCATCAAACAGCAGCCGCTGGTGATAGCCAGACTGGCTTCCTTCCTTGGTAGTTAGCATCTTCCCGTCAAGATGATGCTGCAGAGACGCAGGCCCAGGATGCGCCAGTGATGCGAGGGTGGCTCTCGTCACTGTGCCACGATGCAAGGAGAGGCCAGGCTGCCGGCTGTGGCTAACCAGGCAGACAGCACTCAGACCGAGCTGCCAGCAAAGCCCCATCAGTACTTGGGTCATAGCTGGCGCCTCTGCAGAGTGAGGGGACCTGAGCTCCTGGCCCTGGCTGGCCAGAGTGAAAGAAGCTCAACTCACCGTTTGGGACTTCTCACCTTTCTTTCCTGTCCCTGGGACCCTGTGGCAGACAAGCTGCTCGAAGACCAGGATAAGCGAACTGGGAGAGGGCGGGACTCTGGCACCAAGCTTCCTTGCTCTGCCGGCCCAGCCCTTGGGCAGGGAGGGAAGCAAGCAGCCATTGGCCAGGACTCCTCGGAATCTGCCTCCAGCGTTCAGCTCCACTGTGGAATGGAGTATTGGAAAATAGCAAACCAGAAAAATGGTTTAAAAAAACAGCTGCACAAATCACAACAATGTTCAGAATCGTTTCTCCTTGGGTTTTTTACAAAATGCTTTATTATGAATTTTTGCTTCCCCCACCCCTTCCTTTCCCTCACAGGAGAGGACAGTTGGGTCTTTGCCTCCTTCAGAGTATTGAGCAATGCTCAGTCTTGGAGCCATCATTCCAGAGCTCAGAATGGGAAGACCACGGTAGAAGCAGGTTGGACAGATTTGGGGTTAAGGAGGGGAATCTAGCTCTTTGAGGAGGGGTGGGGGTGGGCAGCAAGATGCTGGCTGCTGACAGGGCAAGAGGAATTTCAGAAAGCTGAAAAGTTGCTTTTCAAAGACTGGAGAGAAGATACTAGAACTCCTAGAGGAAGTATGTGATTTGTTAGGAGGAAACTCCAGTTCCGTTCCTCACCTCCCTCAGAGCCTTGGCGCCAGCCTTCAGTGGTCTCTTGAGCATCCATGCTGCTGGGGTAGGATCGCTATTGTAGGAGGGGCTGGGGAATGGGCTTGGTTTTCTTGTACCTCAGCCTGGCTGAACTTGAGCTTTGAGTATTCTGTATGGTTATGTGGAAGTGGTTGGGGTGGGAGAGAGTCCCAGCTTCCATTCTGGTGCCTACAATCTTTGGTGGAAGAGGGTGACCATACGGGGTTTGAAAAGATGTGGTGAAAAGGTCAGTTTCTGTATGGTACAGCGCAGATTTCTTTAGAAGTGTTTGCAGGATTTTTTTTTCTTTTACCTCAGATTGTTACTTATGTAAGATTGATTGAAGGCTTTTTAAATTGCCTTTAAATGTATTTTTCTGGTTAATGTTTTTGGTATATTTAACACCCTATTTATGTACTCCCATCTCTTTTCATATAAATCTCTTAAGACTATTGATTGAAAAAGTCAGAACACTTGCAAATTAGAAGTCCGTGGTGTCCTTTCATTTAGTGAAGACTACTGTATCATTTGAGCTCAGAATTTAGCCTCGGTATGATGATGGCAACGAGATGATGATGGCAACAACTGCTCATGGCCCTGTTTCAAGCTATATGGTTCACACTAATATACTGAGCTCTTGCCATGAGCTCAGCAGGACTTTGCTTGTGAACAGCAACCCGAGCAGTTGGCCAACTGGAGCCTGCTGGAGCCCAGATATGCACGTGAGAGAGGATACCAGAGCAGGCACTGCCCTGCATTGGCGACCACAACCCCGTGGAAGGAAGCTCTTTAACAGGTGAGCACCTCTGGGCTTCTGGGCAGAGCCGCCATTGGGAATCTGAACATATGGGTTGCCCAGAGGCGACCCTATCCCCTTATTGTGAGAGCCACACACCTGGCCTGAGTCAGCAATCTAAGGAATATTGTATTCAAGAAAGTCCAGGGACCCAGCTCTAAAGGATCATGAGGAAGTCAAATTTTGGTTTCGATGGGTGGCGCTCAGACTTCATCAGAATCACCTGGAGAACTTGTTATACCCCCGAGTTTCTGACTGACTGGATCTGGAGAGGGGCCAACGTATGTGTATTTCTAGGAAGTCCTAGGTGATTCTGAGGCTGCTGGTCTGGGGACCACACTTTGAAGACCACTGTTTTAGACAATTCGTAGAGAGAGCAGATACATAGAAAGGGACCTGTTTCGTTCACTAGTTCATTAGCTGCCTGTGCTTCCTAAGTTTATCTTACTGCCTAGAGAGTGGGCCTTTAAGATTCAGACAGGCCCCTGGTGAGTTTCCCACATTGGGCCCGTGCTACACTGAACTGAGTGTGGGCTTGAACCCAGCATCCGTGGGGCTTCGGG
This sequence comes from Neomonachus schauinslandi, assembly GCF_002201575.2. Classification (NCBI taxonomy): domain Eukaryota; kingdom Metazoa; phylum Chordata; class Mammalia; order Carnivora; family Phocidae; genus Neomonachus; species Neomonachus schauinslandi. The sequence continues at coordinate 83,524,701 of NC_058411.1, forward strand.
CCTGCCTCCAGCCCTGCCCACCTGTCCCGAATCCGTGGGGAGCTGCCCCAGCTGCAGTGGCTGCTGCTTACCTCGGGGCTCAGCTTCCGAGGGCAGTGCTTGCCTTCAGCCACACCTAGTGGGCACACACAGATAAAACCCTCCTTAAAACTATTTTGGTTCCCAGGCATTCAGCACTTCTGAATTTGCTACAGTATCAAATGGATTTAAAGGACAAAGAGAGAGTCCTTTGAAAATGAAGCAATTGTGGAAGGAAGGTTCAGTTGCCAAAACCTGTGAAAGGAGCAACTGGGAGGAGAGGTGGGAGGGAAGGCGCCGGGACCAGGTGGTGATGGAGGGATCCTTCTGTGCTGCTGGCCACCAGGAAGGACTGCCCCCCAGCTTTCCTAAGGTACCGCAGCAGGCCCCCTTGGCCCAGAGAACCTGACGCTTCCTTGGGTCGGCCTCTTTTGACAGCTGTGCACTTTTCCCCCAGGAAGTACACATGGAGGAACAGACAGGAGTTTTGCAAGACATTTCCAGAGGGTTCCCGGAGTACCGTCTCCTTCTTCCAGCACAGCCTGAACCTCTCTGTCTGCGCTGCTGATGCAGAAAGACCATGAATTTTACAGGAGCGAACTTCATGCACATTATCAAGGTAGTGCTTTTTAGTCAAAAATCAATGGATCAGTTAGAGACACACAGAATACTTCTGAGCCAAACCACATACCCCCAGCCCTAACGAAACAAGCCTAACAAGAGCTGCCCTGCCATCTAGTTTGTTAGAGAGTAGCTGGTGAGTGGAGACTTTGCATATTAACTTAACCTTAGAGGGAGTTGTACAGAAGTCACTACTATTGGCAAGGAGTTAACAGGGCCCCAGGCTCTGATATGAGGGAACATTTAGGCATTGCTAAGTGGCCAGGCCATTAGTAGAGCTCTACCCTGTCAGTGCCCACCTTCAAGCGCACCTGGGACTTTGCAGCCTGCCAAAGGAAAGGGTCAGGTGAAAATAACTAGACAGGAAGCCCTTGATAAAGAAAAGAGTTTATTTTAAAAAGCTCTAATGTTCTGCCCTGTGCTTGGCCCCTGGATGGAGCTACGGCTGAGAGTTAGTACCTGTACAGGGCTGAAGGCAGAGAAGGTGCAGGGTCAAAGCTGGGTTTCTGGCGGGTCAGCCCCACCTCACGTATTGTGCATTTTTAAGGAGATGGCAGGCGGTCCAGCTCCTGGTGGTAAGAAAATGTCGACTCCCAAGATTCATGTGTTAACTTTACCCACAAGTTAAGCAGAAGTCATTTGCCTCTGTCATGATTTCCAAACCACAAAGTTTTAAGGGACAGTGGGGTAGCAGCAAATGGGGCTCAAGTCCTGTGTCGTCAAGCCCACACATGTCATTTAATAATCCAAGTAATAAATGCCAACTCTTCTGCTCCAGGACTGGAGTCTCTCTAGGCTTTGCCATCATAATCCTGAATCAGGTGAACTCTCCTCCCTGTAGGACTCGGGTGGTGAGCCTGCAGTCGGTGGGATGCCAGGCAGCCCCACACTTCCTTCACACATGAGCAGGAGGCCTGACTACAGACTTAGCTACTCCTTCCTCAGCAAGGGTCAGCAGTGAGCACTCAGAGGGGGGTGTGGGGGCCTCCTCCTGAGGCCTAGTCAGCCGGGGTTCTGGTCAGACACCCAAGACACGGCTGCTCCCCAGCCCTAGCTCTGGGCCAGCACAGTTCCCCGGTTTGTTTGCACCAGCTCACAAGCTCTTAGCTGGAGTTCTGGCATGTGGGGCTCAGCTAGAAACAGGTGGAACAGTGTCGCTAATTCTTCGGAGAAGTCCTAGAATAAGCAGAAGGATGACAGACAACACTGACTGATACATAATTCTGGATGGTACATCCTTTCTATTAAAAGTCAATCCCCAGTATCAAGCCCTAGCTAACCAGTGAGTAGACAACCTTATTTTTTCCCACCTGCCTTCTACACCGAAATGGATGTGACCCCTTTTCCCATGAGTACTCTGGGATGCTCAAGTTCCAGCAGGGAGAGTGAAATCTGACAGCAGACTCAACCATGGAGTGACTACTTCACCACCACCATGTTTCATCTTGACAAACCGTAGGAGGTATAAATCATTCTGCCCTAGATCACAATAACTTTAAGTACCAGCTGAGATTAAAATCTAGGTTATTCTGATTTTAAAAACTCCTACTCACTGTGCCACGCTGCTTTCCAACTAACTACCTGCCTTCCCTCTTCCCTCCCTCCACGGACACAGTCTTTCATACAACACCCACTCAAATGTGAAAAACGCCCTCCAGAACAGCCACGCCATTTCAGGGCGGTCTTGAAGATACCTGACAAAATCCACTCAGATTTGGGAAGATCCTAAGAATGCCTGGGCCCCATCACTTGCCTCATTTCAGGATAAAAGGGCATAGGACTCCTGTTCTCCAGCTAGGTATGAGAATATGAGGACTCCTTACCTTTGGCCACTGGGCGTCACGGAGGCTACCCAGGCAGGCCTCTATCTCTGTCCGTCCCATGAGCCCTTTCTCTACCAGCTCCCGGAGCAAGAAGAGCAGCAGGTCCCACTGCAACACACATGGAGGAGGTCAGGGTGGCTAGGACCGTACAGCGACCCTGACTGATCCAAAGGACAGCAAACTGCCGCAGAGGCTGCCTGGAGCCCATGCTAGCGTGTCAAAAGAAACTGAGCATGGCTGCCAGAAAGGGGGAGTAAAGGAACCCCACCCACAGCGGTGGGATAAGCACAGGACTGCGGAGGGCTAAGGAGCCTGACTGCCCCCGGCTCACCTCTCTTGGCCGAGTGTCCGCCAGAAGCCCCACGTTCCTTGGGCTTAGCAGCAGCTGCAGTGGAACCGGCACCCGAAAGTCGTCCTTCCACAAGGAGAGCAGCACGTGCAGGAGCCTTCGAGCCTGCCCCCTCTCTAGCCTGCGCGGGGCCGGGGGCCCGAGGACAGGGATGTGGTCTGCCACTATGGGAAGAGAAGAAAGCCCAGCTTTAAGAGACAGAGGTAGGGTCCCCTAGCTGGCCCCTGGGAGGAAAAAGGGAACAAAGCTCCGTGTATCTAATCTTGCTTGTACCCGGCCCTGCGATCTGGGGGATCTGGCAAGAGCGTGATGTCATGAAAAGGAGCCATACCAAGGAGGGATGCTAAGTCCACAGAGCACTTCGCCAGATGCTGCTCCGCAGGTGGGCACAGGAACTGTGGGGAAGAGACAGGGGGACCCTGGGCATCAGTACCGTCCTTAGGGCAGTGGCCCCGAGCCGCTGCAGCTCCGGTTCGTGGGCACCGGACAAGGACCCCCAGCGGAGCATCCCACTGCGGCTCACCTGGCGGCACTGCAGTGTCTGGCCCAGCTGGCCCAGGAGCTGCTCCAGATGGTCCGGAGAGACTCCCTCCTCGGGGTCCCGGGGGCCCACAGCCAAAGACAGCACATCCTGGAGGCAGTAGGGGTGGAAGCAGAGTGAGACTGCATACCTGGCTGGCACCTAGGAGGCCACAGAGAACGTGGCCTGGGGCAGGGATCAGCCAGTGGAAAGAGGCAGAAGGAAAAGGAAGACAGGGCCCCTGGATGAAGTGGCGGGTTCAAGGTGCCTTAGACCTGGGGCTCGGGCAGACCGCACAGCTGGGAGAAGCAACCATGTGGACGCCAGCTGAGGAACAACATGCTGCCTGAGAGCTCAAGATGTCCCTCGTCCTGGGACAAAGGCGATCCTAGCCAATTCCCAGACAGCGCCTTACTCTGAAAACACTTAGGGGAGCCGTCCTGCTCCATACATGGTAGATTTTCTCTCGCGCGCGCTTCTCTGTTCATCTTCTTGGGAGAGTCCGGCTTCAGCAGGGAAAACCAGTAGCTACTGGCCACTTAGCCTTCTCTTCTCCCTCCTGGATACTCTCCCTCTTTAGTCATTCCTCCTTAGCCCTAGTCCTAATCTTTAGCCCCACCCAGCAGTAAAGAGTTGAGGCTCTGCAGGCCATGACGTCTCTGCCCCAACTACTCCACTCCACTGCTGCAGCACAGTAAGGCCCTAGACGGTTCAGAAGTGAACAAGTGTGGCGTGTGGCTCTACACTAACCAGCGGCAGGCTGCACTGGGCCCCTGGGCTGTTTGCTGACCCCCTACTCTAGACAGGCTCTCAATTTTTCAGATCAAGAGCAATGGTAGTTTATTCTTACCGTCTGTAACTAAATAAGCATCACCTCCCACAGAGGAGAACGTTTCTGAAATCCGATCCCAAAAGCAGGTGACTGCTTAGAGACTTTCCTACCTGTTAACACCAGACAGCCCCTCGTGACCAGGCTCCCGACGCCAATATGCAGCCCCTCCCAAACTTGCCCATCTGCCCTCTTCCCCTTTTGGGTGACTCAGGTACCAGAAGTCCGAGAAGAGCAATGAGGAAAACCATTCAGTTCAGCTCTGCCCCACCGAACCCCATTCAGTCATGACGGACACCGGACTAGCTGCACAACACAGAAAGCGGCTACATGAAACACTGCGGCGGACGCAAGGAAGGAGGGAGACCAGGAAAAGAGCAGGGAGAGGGCAGAGGGGAGGGGCGCAGGGAGGAGGGGAGCTGTGTACTTTGATCTCGGAGATGAGGTGGGAGGGGAGGGGAGCATGGTGCTCACAGGCTCGGGAGCAGCCCCTCCGCTCCCCCCGGGCAGCTGCTTCGGGACCCTGGGCTCGAAGTGTGCGACTCACTGCCGCCTTCACCTCTCTCCTGATCAGCGCTGCAGGTCAAAGGGAGAACAGAAAAGGGGTCACACCACATCAACCCATGCCCTGCACCCTTTCCAGCTGCCTGGTGTTCCATCTCCCCCAAGGGCCTCGCACTTCCTGCCAGTCCACTTTGGAACAACCCAGCCAGCCCTCCCCGGGGCCCGAACCTTACCTGTGATGTTGGCTGACAACCAAGCACAGGCTTTCTCTGTTGCAAGCCCCACAGCAATGTTCTCTGCGCTGCTTAGAACCTGTGACCCAGAAGAACTGCAGTGTCAGGGGCCCGGGGAGGCTTGGGGATGACATGAACATGTGAGGCGCACCCAATGCCGGGACCAAGCCATGGGCCTGCCTGTCACCAGCAGCCTCACGCACACCCTCGCGCATGCACGGCCCACGGCGCACCTCTCCCACACCAGACACTAGCCTGCGGGTTCTTGGCCTCCTCCCTACTTACAGCTGCCGGGGTCTCCTCGGGAAGCAGCGCCCGTACGGCCCCAGGGCTCTTCTTCTGACAGAACCTGAAAGGAGACAGAGGCTGTCAGTGATGGCTAGAGATTTCAGCCTGGCTCACAGAAGGAAAGGCCAAGCGTACCCATCACCTGAGCTAGGAGGGCTCTGCCCTGGGGAGGTGTTGCGGTGCGGGGGGTGGAGGAAGAGAAGCACTGTCAGCCCTGGGCCCACCCCTGATCCCCGATGCTGGGAGGAATGGGACCCCCAACCCCCCACTCTTCCAAATTCAACTTCGGACTTTGGGACCTAAAGCCCAAGATATGAGCCTACAGAGGAAGCAAAAGAACAAGGGGGGTTTGGCGAGCACATGGAATAAAGGAGAGGAGTGTGAAAAAGTCAGAAAAAGAAAAGCTGAGAGTGGGGACGAGGGTCTCTTACTCCCGCCCCCGGGTCAATGCCTGGGCCCCATGGGGGCACAGCTGGGAACACAAGATCTCCAACAGCTGGGCTGGATCTCCCCCGTCCTGTCCCTGTGTCACCAGTTGCTCTTGAAGAAGCGACTCTGCCTGGCGCACCAGATCTGCCACCAGTGTGGCCCTGTAGCAGGGACAGAAAGGCTTGGAGGTAACTGAGGGGGCTGAGTCCGAAAGGGGCTACAAATCTGGTCAGAACTAACTTCAAAGAACTTTAGCAGTTTGAGCCTCCCCACCACATCCTTCCCCTCAAGCTAACTTGCCTCAGCCTGGCAACACGACGTTAGGAGATTTCAAGGGGGAAAATATAAGGGAACGGGCCTGGCACCCTCCACATCTGCCTTCCCGACCCTCTGAACCCACGCTCACTTGATGTGTTTGACGCAGTTAGAGCCAATTCTCTCCGCCACAAACTCCACAGTCCTGCGCAGGGAAGGCGGCTGGTTGTGGAAAAAGGCTTGGGCCAGCTGTGCCTGTGGGGGGGGGGGGGGGGGGGAAAGGGGGGGGGGCGGGGGGGGGCGGGGGGGGGGGGGGGGAGGGCAACAGTGTGTGAAGAGTTCCCTTTCTCTTCCCTGCCGGGCGCCCCCTGCCTCTACCGGCCCCTTACCTGCAGCCCCTGGGCGGTCCGGGGAGGCTGGGCTCCAAGGCCAGTGGTGGTGGTGGTGGGAGTGATCTTCCTCACAAAGCCCCCACTCCGCCCACTGCTGCCCGACACCCATGACGCCAGCAGCTTCCGGAGCTCTCCTGCAGCAGGGAAGCCCAACTACTTAGTTCCAGAGCCACCCCTACCCTCCCAGGCCTCTTGGACTTTAAGTATTTGTGGAGTAAAGATGCTGAAGCACCCAGGGAACGCCTAAGAAGAGAACAGCGTATTAGGGTGTCGGGCCTACGGGATGCCTGCTGGGTACTCATCAAGGGGCAGACCGAGGACCCTGGGCGGCGGAGGACCAGTGTCCTCACCAATATAGGGGCAGCAGGTGTAGAGCAGGTGCTGGTCCACCACAGGCATGCCATCCTGCGGGAGAGAAGAGAGCAGAGCTAAGTAGGCAGGTTTCTCTTCCTTCCCACTGTGCCAGAAATGGGACAGGGAAGACAGTCTAGGAACTCCCAGCCTGCCTGCCTCCTTTGTTCCTGCCACCCCCATGGCTCTGGCCGGACCCCAACACTTACCAGCCCACGCTCTGAAGCTACTGTATCCACCTCCAAGGCATCCCACTGACACTCTTCCAGAAAGAACAGGTCCTCAGGGACCGTGGGAATCTGACAAAAGACCAGGGCAGCGTGAGTGCCAGTCAGCACTACAGACATGCAACACACAGACCCTGTGGTTCCAGGAGCAAAGCAACACCATGGGGATTCCCACACCCGCTCTAAACCTCCATCTTCTGGCCCTGACCTCGTTCAGACTCAGACCTCCCCCCACTCCCCACCTCCACCACAGTGGCTGCCTCTCCTCCCCAATCTGGATCTTCCCTCCCTCTACCAACCTGGAAAAGCCAGCCCAAGACAGCAAGCAGCAGCAACTTGTTCAGGAAACACATCTCCCCTTCGCTTTCCTTTGACAAGACCAAGCTCCTAACAGGTACATTTGTGCCAAGAAAGAAATGGGATGGAGTGAAAGAAAGCTATCACTGGGAAAGTAATTCTCAAAAGCAGACCAAAAGGGGACGGCTGTCGTGCAGGCGAGCAGGATCTCCTCACCGCCCTTTCCCAGATCTGTACTCCCTCTCAGCTGGGCTACAGGAGGAATAAAAAAGGGCCAAAGTGCAAGGACCCGCCCGCGGTCTGCTGAGGACCCCATCCTGCGTCCCCGCTGGGGGTCAGCCTCGGCCCAGGAAGCACAGGCCCCCAGCCCTCCTCACTGACAGCAGCCTCAGCAGCTCTCCTCCCGCTCCCCCGGCTCCAGCCCCGCCCTTGCCGCACTCACCGGTGTAGGTGCAGCAGGACGGTGAAGATGCTGCGGTAATAGTCCAGCAGGGGCACGATGTGGTCGGCGAGGGAAAGGAACTCCACCAGCCAGGGCACGGTGAGCACGGCTCGGCGGGCCCGCAGCCCCTGCTGCAGCAGAGCCCGCACGTCCAGGGCGGGGGGCACCTGGCGGGGCAGGGCTTGGTCAGGGGGCAAGGCCGGGGGCCGGACATACCCTCCAACTCCAGGGCTCTGGGGCCCCTCCCAGCCCTCCTTACCAGAGCCCCCATTCACCTGGCTCCTCAGGGCCAGAATGGAGTCCTGGAGCTCACGGGTGGGGGGTGGCTCAGGCCCCCGGTATGGCAGGAAAGCCACAAAGCCCAGGAATTTAGCCAGAAGCCTCAGGCTGAGCAGCACCATGGCAAACTGCCTCCGTTCACCCTGCAAGGGATCAGGGAAGTAAAAGGTCCTAAGCATAGGGCTTCTAGAATAATTCTGAATCTGTTACAAAGTTCTTGAAAACAGCCCCTCCCTCCTAGGTCAGAACCCTGTACTCTGCCTCATTCCGCTTTCTAACCTGCCAGTCCACGTCTGACTCCCCGTCTTCGTCGCTAGGCTCAGGTTGGGGCAGGGCAAGGCTGTTGAGCTCCCGGATCTTCAAACTCAGACTGTCCATGAGATGCTGATTAAACTGGAAGCTAGGAAGGAGACAAAAAAAAAAAAAAAAAAGACACTGGCAGAGGTGTAGAAAGACCCAGAATAGAGAAGAGGTGCTGCAGACAGAAAGGCACAGTGGGGTAGAGAGGGAGGCAAAGGAGCAGTGAGGTTACCTACGTGGGTAAAAGAACGAGAAGGGAAACGGAGGCAGAAGTGTGAGCTGGAAGGAGCCTGGCCATGGCCCAATCCCACCCTGTTATATTCCAGGACAGGAGAAACAACTGTTGTCCTTCTGGAAAGACAAACTTCTCCTGGCCCCAGCCCCACTCCCTGCAAGACACAGGGGACCTTTACCTGCTGGCGCTCAGGATGAAGTCCCTGAAGAAGCCCTGACAGCCTGGGAAGGTGGGGGGTGGGCAGGGGCCCCCGCTGCTCTGAGGGGCCACGAGCCTTTCTTGTAGGCGCCGCAACCGCCCCAGCTTGTCAGCTCCAAGCATACTTAACACATCCGGAGCCTCCCCCAAGACAGTGCCCCCAGCGCCACCAGGACTCTGACACATCTGGGGCAGCGGAAAGAGGAGACAAATAGAAAACCCGTAAGTTTGTTCAGAAAGAAGGACTGAACAAAATAGGGTGGAAGTAATGAACATTTAGGGAATGCCGACCCCGTCATCAGGTGCCACAGATCTGTTTTCCAAGGTAGGAATGATACTGTTTTATAGGTGAAGAAGCTAAAACTGCAAGGTGAAACATTTGCCTAGGTTCCCCAGAGCTAGGATGTGAAATCAGGCCTGAGTCGTACGCCAGTACTCTCTCTACCATGGCACAAATCGAAGGCAAGGAAGTAGTGAGAGGCTGAAGGAAGGCAGGGCGTGCAGGGCATGTGACAGAAGGCTCTGGCTCCTCTCTGGCTGCCTGCATTTTGGCCACCCCCCACAAAGAGCAGAACTCCTCTTCAAACTCCAGCCCAGGACCTGCCTGGCTGTCCGCCCCATCCCAAAGTGCCAGCCATTACTTGGCTGCCTTTAATATCTACTGTCCACTGTAATCTCCTGCTGGGGCTATTACCTGGAGAAGTTGTTTCTGGAAAAGCCGAACAAAATGGCTGTGGCTGCAGGCTGCAGAGAGTTGACCCATCATGGCTCTGAGGCATAAGAGGCAGGAAGAGAATGTGAGGGAAGGGGGAAGGGGGCAGAAATCTGAGAGAACGAGCCAATCCTTGGGCCTTTCAGTCCTTTACCAGGGGCCCGAGCAGACCTCGGCCAGAGCTGGCCAGCACAAGGATACAGGAACAGGTAAGGGACACCTTCCTCAGCACCAAGATCCCTCAAGGCTAGAGATACACTTAATTCGACAAGAAATAATACCATCCCTCTCATCTTCAGTACACTGGGCTCCAGTGAGTTTCATGACCCAAGTGGAAGGTAGATCCCTGGACGGAGGATATTCTCTCTGTGCCTCATCTAGCTATGCAAAGTTCTCAGAACTGCTGAACTAGATGATGGAGAAAATGGAGGTTGGAAAGGGTCTAACCAGTGACTTGGGCCAAGTAATCTGGCACTCAAGCAATCTGGAGAAAGGGCTTTGCACTTATCTAAGCATTCGCCATCACGGAACAAGTCTGGGTCACATCTGAGTGCAAGGAGCTGGCCCAACAAATCCCTTCTGAGTGGGGGCAAAACTGCCAGTAACTAGAGATTAAGGTGCACAGAAGGTAACGTCCGTGGGCTAGGAGTGGGGGAAGAGGCCTCCTCCAATCAGCTACCCGAGCACCCCTAAGCTGCTCACTGCCAGAAGCAAGAGAGACAAGATGACCAGTCTGGGAGCACCTACCTGATCCTGCTGCCCAAGCCCTTCTCAAAATCCCAGCCAGGCTCCTCATGCCGATCTTCCCACTCTCGAAGCACCTCAAAAAACACGTCCCTGACAGACATAAGAATGCCTGATCAACGGAGGCGCAGCTGACCTCACCGACTCCCAGCAGTGCCTTCTCTAGCTCAGAGGGACGGAGGACAGGACTATCCACAGCCCCATTCCTGATCCTCTCCAGAGTTCTCTAGGCGATGACAACGCTGCAGACCCAGCAGCAGCACGCCACATGCCTCACAGACCCCGGGGCACAGCAAAATCTGGTTCTGTCTTGTTGAAGAACCCTGTGACTAAAGTCATACACCTGTGAGAAGGCTGCCTAAGGGCAGAGGTTCCAGTCCACGGCAGGAAGCAGGATGAAGGTACGTGCCCATTCTGATGGTTGGAAGGAAGGGCCCAGTGGTGCTAAACTACCACCTGTTAGTGCCAAACTCCTAGTTTGTATGAAAACAACACAGGCTGCCTATCCCAGAGAAAATGCCACCTCGTTCCCTCCCAAGAGTTCCCTTTTCTTATCACCTCTGTTTTTTAAAAGTATGAAAGGCTCGGTCACTGGAGAAGTTGGCACGATTGTCTGTTTCTGGCTGAAAGGAGACAGCTTGAGCAGAGGGTGGCATCGCCAGAGAGACCTAAAATATGGCAGTGACATTAGGGACTGAAACCCTCCCAGGTCATGCTCAGAAAACGTCACCCCCGCATTCTGGCCCGGGGTCAGCCCACGTGACACCAGAGTGGCGTGCGCCGGGCTGCCTGAAGCACGAGGCTGGGAACGGTCAGGTCCGGGCTAGCTGGGCTCCCTACCTTGGCAACACTGCCCTCATAGGCCGCTCGGAGGCGGCCTTGCAGAGCCGGTGAGAAGCACAGCAGCCGCTCGTTCTCGGCCAACAGCTTCAAGGTCCCTTTGTCCAGGTAGGAAAGAACCCTACAGGGACAAGAGCGCGTATGACTGAGAATGGGATGCACTGCAAAAAGGAGCCGCCACCTGCACACCCCAGAGAACGTCATCTGGAACGTGGAGCAGGATGAAAGGCAAAGTCATGGGCCGAGCGTTTAAGATGCTGGAGGCAAGGGGGCAGGAAAGAGACCTCTGGAGCAGGGAAACAGACACAAACCCGAAGGGCAGATGCCAAGGCCACAGGGGGCAATTTGATTCTTTCAGGGGTTAAATTCATAGCCTTGACACAAAATGACAGGCTACGTGTAGGAAAAGGCCCAGGGTCACTGCACCCGTGTGAAGCACAGCACTTACCCCAAGTGGCCAGAGAAGCAAATGGACAATGGCAATGAGGCTTAAATGCCTCGCTGGGGAAACTCACTGAAACTGATGCTCCAGAACCTGCACCGCAAAGAAGACACAGTCATGGACACTCTGGAACAGTGGGCTTTCCAGGGAATCTAGAAGGATAGTACCAAGCTGTCAGTTAAGAATTGTTTCATCTCCAGCCCTCATTTCCCAAAAAGAGGCTTGCCCACTGACCTGGTGCTCCTGGAGTTAGTTCAAGGTCACTGTCCTTGGTGGCCACCATCCTCCGAGCAGTAAGGAGCTGAAGGACGAAGAAAAGCTCCAAGAAGAGGTTTGGTACCAGGTTCTCTGGATAGAAAAAGAAACCTCAGGGTGTCAGGCACCATTTGGAATCCTAGCCCGCAGTTCCGCAAGCATCTCCACTCCAGCACCCTTTGCTCTCACCCACCGGCAATGCATGAAGAGTAGACAAGGGCTATCAGCTCCAGGCGCTGGCGGGAAGACACTCTGGCAGGGTCAGCGGGTTCAGCTGTGAGGTTTCCTGTCCGGCTGGGGAGGGGAGACCCCAATTCTGAGGTGGGACAGGTGGCAGTAGGTGACTGCTGCAGCTGCTTAGAGCTATGGGGACAGAGAGATGTCAAGAGCAGTTCCCCTAGCTTCCCCCCAACAGCCACACTCTGGTTCCTCCAGAGCAGACGTCCACAGCCCAGGAAACAGACCCAGGGCTCCCTGAGCGGGCAAACCAATCTCAGGGAAAAGCCCTTCAGATCCCCCAATGGGAGGAAGCTGACAACCCAGGGAGTGGCAAGGTCATACCGCTCCTTCCTGAGCATCTCCCGCTCCTCTTGCAGACTTCTGCACCCTGGGGGAAGGCCATGGCCCCAAGGGCTAGTGTCCGGGACTGAGGGTTGGGAACTGGGGACACAGTTGATTGGGGGTGAGGTGAAGCAGGTCTTGGGCTTGGAGAGTGACCGCTCTTCGCTCACCGGAGTTGGGTTGATCCGGCGTGAAGGCTTCGTCCTGCTAAGTAGCCACAGGTTTTTCTCAAATTCCCATCTTCAAACATGTCCCCCTCACCACCTCAAGGGCGGGGGCCCCTTGCGAAACGCCCTTCTCACTATTGTGGTTATCTCACTCCCAACCTTCGGGCCATTCCCACGCTCGGCTGCGGAGCGCCCGGCCCTAATTTCCTGACTCCCCTCGCACAGCCTTCGTGCCCACCCCGCTCGTGGGGGAGGGCTGATTCTCACCCTGCAGGGCCCGGGGGAACCGAGCCGACGGGAGGGAACTCCTCCAGGTTGCTGAGGTTTGGCGGATCAGAGCGCGCGAGGCTGGGGCTGCCGGGGCTGCCAGAGCCTTTGGGCCTCCGGCCCCCGGCCCAAGGCTGACTCTCTCCGCCGACCCCCTCCTCCAGGCCCCCGGGGCCGCGGCCTCCCCGCTCGCGACCCGGGCCCGGGCCCCGCCTCCTGCCCCCGCGGCGGGCCGAAGGGGCGTCGGCGGCGGCGGCGCTCGAAGGCTCAGTCGGGGGGAAGAGCTGGCTGCGCGCCCCGCGGCCGCCCCGCGGCGGGCCCCCCGGCCTCCCTGGCAGAGCTGCCGAGGAGCCCGGGGCCTTGGCGGGGGTTGGGGGGCCCTGCGGGAGGACGCGGCTGCTCTGCTCCCTCAGGAAGTTCAGCAGGAACGGCACGAATTCCTTCCGCAGTGGCCGGAGGGAGCTCAGCGCGGCCGCCTCCCCGGGGTCATCCTGAGGGAGAAGCGGCGAGGAACGAGAGGGTCAGCGGCCAGCCCGGCGCCACGAGCAGCCGGGACCGCAGTGCGCGCTGAGGCGGGCGGCCCGGGCAGCGGCCCCTAGTTGGAGCGCACTCGGCCCGGGCTGACAGCCAGGCACCCGAGAGAAAAGGGACCGGAGGGGTGGTAGCTCCCGCGGAAAGCAGACTCGGGTCAGGCCCGGGGGTGTGCAGTCGCTGTTACCTCCGAGCTCTGGGCGCTGCGCGCGATCCACCGCACGGCCTCGGCGACCGACACCTCCTCTCGCAGCAGCGACTCCAAAACGGCCGCCATCCCGGTCGGGGCGCTTGAGGGCGATTGCGCAGGCGCCGGCGCGCCACGGGCGGCCTCGGAGGGGCGGGGCCGGCTCGCGGAGCGACCGTTGGGCCGCGGCGCGGGGGGGCGGGGCGGAGGGGCGGAGCTCGGGCTTCCCCGGGCTAAGGTTCCGCTCAGTCCTTGGGTCAAGGCCCCGGCTTGCTCCGCGGCACCGGACCACAGGCCCGTGGCCCGCCAGGTACGGCCGCACGGCGGTCGGCGAGGCCCAGCTCCGGCTGCCCGGGTGCGCGGGGCGACCTGCGGGGACTGGAGGACATGACTGGGGAAACCGAGGGCCCGGGAGAGCTAGCTGCTGGACGGTAAAGGTGAACAGTTGTTGGGAAAGACACCTGCCTTATCTTCCGCGATAAGCACACCCTTTTCTTTCAAAAGTTTAAGCTTTTTTCTTTAAGATTTTTTATTTATTAGAGCACAGAGGGAGAGTGAGAGGGAGAAGCAGACTCCCCGCGGAGCAGGGAGCCCGGCTCTGGGCTGGATCCCAGGACCCCGAGATCATGAGCTGAGCCAAAGGCAGACGCTTAACCGACTGAGCCACCCAGGCGCCCAAGAGTTTAAGTTTTCTCTATTCAACCATCACCACCCTAAAGAAGTTAGGATAAAATTAGCCTAACCTCTGACCTTGTCTTTCTCAAAGGCTGAGTTTTCTATGCCCTGGCTCGTGGGCATCCACTGGTTTTCCAGCAGCCACCATCAACTGATCGACCATTTAAGACCTAAGAATTCTTGCAAGGACGATTTTTAGAATTTTCAGCTCGCAACCCTTAAAGTGCCTCAGGTGCCCACAGAATCACCTGTCTGTATCTTTACCTTACACCAGGTTGTTATTTCAACTGCTTTGCAGCTGAAATGTTAAGAGGCACATTCTCGAGTTATTTCTTAATTTCTCTTATTTGGAAACACATGATAGGCAGCTCTTTGGATGTTGCTACTCACTGAGAGATCAAGAAGGGGAAACCAGGCGGGGAAAGACAGATGGGCCTAACATTCCAGATCAAACCGCACAAGGTGAGGGGGAAGCAGTGCCCATGTGAGTGCCTCCCGAGACTTCCTCTGGTTCAAAGAAGGTCACAGGTGGACAGGAGAGGGTGGTGGGGAACAGGAATGACTCTAGCGCTTCCTGCAGAGGAGAAAGTACCTTCAGCCAGAGAATGAAGGACTTAAAGGGAGCTCTTAGCACTTGCCAGTTTTTTTTTTTTAAAGATTTTATTTGTCAGAGGGTGTGGGGGGGGGGTCACACGCAGGGGGGAGCGGCAGGCAGAGCAGGCAGAGGGAGCTGAGCAAGGAGCCCGATGTGGGACTCGATCCCAGGACCCTGGGATCATGACCTGAGCCAAAGGCAGACGCTTAACCGACTGAGCCACCCAGGCATCCCCAGTTTAGTTTTTTTTTTTAAGATTTTATTTGAGAGAATCTCAAGCAGACTCCACGCTCAGCGGGGAGCGGGACACGGGGCTCGATCCCAGGACCCTGAGATCATGACCTGAGGGGAAAGGAAGAGTCTGACACTTAACCTGCTTAAGCAACTGAGCCATCTAGGCACCCCTTAGCACTTGCAGTTTTATTACTTCACCTTCAGTTTTATTACGTGGGTAACCATCTCCTGGTATCCCAGAACTCTGGCTTTTATCTGCAGGGGTTCCGAACACCTAGCTTCTATTTAGTCCAGTGCTGCTTTTTCTAGGTCACTTCTGGATGTGGAACTGCATTTTATAGCAACATCTTCTGTTCCCTGTTGATTTTGTAACCTCTGGTGCATTCAATAACTTTATTAAATTAGAAAAATATTATTTCCCCTTTTTGAAAGCAAACCATCACACAAACAGAACTAGAGTGTGCATGCGGAATGAGTATTTTATTACTAGATTATAAAAATAAAATACAAAATAATTTTAAAACAGAACTTAAAACACTGTACAAAGCTTTAATATGATACAAATGGGAAAATTAAATAAATAATTACACTTTTATGTACAGATGGCCTATACAAAAGCACTCCATGTTTCTGCCAATACTCTTATGTCCTTGGTTGCCTGAGCAAAAATGCATAAAGAGGGCTGCTTGGAGGGAAAACGACAATACAATACCTTTGGAGGTATTTCAAAGAGCAACTTCGTATCACTCTGGTTTCATGAAGAGGAGGAGAAAGGGAGAAAAACTGTGGGATTACTAAAGTCTTCTATCCTAACTTACTGGTTTTGCTCAACAAGAGACTACTTCTGGTTTGTGGTTCAATCTGTTGTAACAGCTGCCAGTAGTTCATAACTTTCAAGAATTGTATCTAAGTCAAAACTAGATGTCTCCCCCTCTTTTTTCCTAAAAGCTGCAAACCGGTAAGTAGATGACCCAGTGAAATCAGCGCTGGCAATTTTAGGAATGGGAGTCAGGAGGGGGACGGGAACTGTGCAGGAGGGAGTGTGTGGGCTCAAGCATGGGTCATCTGATCAGTTCTCTTCTTTGTTCAATTCACTCAGTCCAATTTCGGAGCCCCAAGTGGCAGAGTGTTGTGTTTCTTTCATCTTCTTAACTGTATTTCTGAATGCTTTTTTACCTCAGTGAACTAATTTATCTATGTTGTGAATCATTTAAAAAGAAAATAGTTTTGAAGAGTCCTAAGGGCTTTCCCCTCCCTGGGTTGCTCCCTAAGATAAATCACATTCAAGCCCTGGTCACTTTTTTTATCGTGGGTGAATGAAGAACAAAGCCCAGATTCCCAATATGGGGAAATGCTGTGAATGCATTTGTTAAGGATTTTACACTGTGTACTCTAAGGTGAGGAGAAAGAGTCATATGGCAAGGATAGTGTATATTAAAAACTAGGGTTTACTCAATGTTTTTAGCTGGGTGAGTGAACACTTCTGTACACAATATGAAACAGTATTAAACTAACTGAAGAGAGAGGTAAAATTCCTATCATTAGTGTGTAAAATTATGTCACGGGCAAATTCTCTAGTCACACGGGCTCAAAGGTCTGCCTCATGGAATCCTATTCTCTAGGTCGAGGAACCCAGAACCACTGGCCCAGGGGTACCGAAGACACATGGCAGCATCACTGGTGACACGTACTGTGCCCACACTGTCACTTCCAATTTAACAGGCAGGCTCTGTTCAAGTTCCACAGGATCATGAAGGAAAAGGCTTCACCTCCTTTACATGTCTCCTCAGACCAAAGATCCAGCAAAGTGTAAGGAAATATTCAAATCATTACATGACTAAATCATTACTTGCTGGCTATTCAGTTTTTTGAGATCGTGGTATAACCACAAAGTGATCTTGATCTTGTCCCATACTTTCATTTTCTGATCCAGATTTGCTCAAGGGGAATAATTAAACATCCAGTTTACATTTTGAAAGTCAGAGCAGATTATCACAACTCAGTTAGACAATGTACTGATGGGCCAAGACTCTGTCATCATTTCATGTCCAGCCAAGGATTTCTCAGGGACTGAGGTGTGCAGCATCCAGATTCCCCTTTAAATTCATAGGGACCCTAGTTCCATGTCTTGGAGTTACCTAAGAACTACAGGACTTCCCCGGACACCTCCTGCACATCTCCCTTGCACTGTCGACAACAGATTCTGCAGGCTCCCAAGACTGTCTGGGTTAACATTCTCCTAATTCCAAAGAGGCAGCCCAGCTATTGAGAAAATCCAATGACAGATGTTTCCACACTCCTCCCCCATCCTCCCAGTGTACCCCAGAGCTCTCCTAGATGACAGCAGGGGAGTGGGGTGTCCGAACCACCACCTGGGGGTTTCCATGCACCACGTCCTCCCGTGTGGTCTGAGGAGCTGCAGCTGCTGCGTGTTCCCTTCTCTAAGTTAAGTTCTAAATCAACACCTCTGGATTCGGGACTCGGGTGACTATTGACCTGTGGGGACTACCATAGTGGTTACATACCTTAATCCTGTAATACTTTTTGTGTGAAAACCTAGATAAGTAACTCTTCCGCAAATAAACTGTACAGACCCAAACTCAAGCAAGTTGAGTAAGTCCGCTGTCATCAACCATTCTAGCTCTCCTCAGTGATACAGGTGCCAAAATATGTCCCCCTTTAGGCAAAGTCCCAGCACATCTGTGGTAAATGCACATAAACAGAAGTGGGCAGAATATAAAAAAGTGAATGCAAACAACTTAATTCCAAAATACATGAACATGACAGAAGAAGTGATTCTCTAACATACGCCATGTTTTGATAGATACAAAGAAATGAACAAAATTTTAAAATGTGAAAACTTTGATCTCCAAGACTAAATCTAGACTTATCTACAAATTAATATATTTCCAAATAGCCAGACTAAGATGCATTTTTTCCCCTAAGCCTAACTCTGAATTCCGGATCCTGTTTCTCCTATTGCCAATTTCTAATGTTAGATTAAGAATGTAGTTCCTAGAACAAAGAATCCTCTAGGGAAGAAGCATCTGTTTTTAATTCAAAGCTATCGGGTACAGGAAAACTAATTATAGTTTTAACTATCGGTGTCTTGGTTTACAAAACATGCACCAATGTACACTTTTTCCTTGTAGACTGAATGCAACCATAGAAACATCTGCATAAAAATCTGTGGCCTGGAAGGAATCTATGATGATTATCAAAGAGCCTCAAGTTCCCCTAGTGGCTAGGAGCTGAATAGAGATACTGCACGAGTAGTCCACTGAATCAGTAAGCAGCTGGGATTTGTTTAGTATTTTAAAGCAAATAATACAAAGTGGATAATGATACCCACAACAGTGGGTATCAATTATCATGTTGCTACTTATCTAGGACTGGACTGACTTGGTAACTTTTACAAAAAAACATTCACTTCGCACCATGCAACTTAAGAAATGCAAGACCAGCTTACACACCGAGGTGGGAATGACAGCGCGCGCCTGAGACTTACCATTCAAAGATGTTTACAGTCTGTGCTTTAAGGTTACATTTGATATGATCCAATTTTCCTTTGTTCGCTCTACATTAAAGTTAAATGCCTTGATGCTGTGCAAAAGATGACCAGGTGAAATACTAATATTTCAACCCATCTGTATACCCTGGAGATTTGGCGGCATAATGTAAGAAGAATGCTGTCTACAGGGACTGAGCTGGTGCGAATCCATTTTCTGCTCCACCCAAGTAACTCCAGAGACTAGACATGGCAGGGTAAAGGCAAGTATGACTAGGGTTGCCATCGTGCCTTGAGAGGAGAAACCAGGAGGCACTTGATTTTCAAAAGATAGTTTTGACTTTTGCCCCATACTACTTTTAGTATAGTTTGGCTTGACTTTAATTAATGGCCGTGTCCCTCATCTTAGGTAAAATAACCAAAGTGGTTTAAAATTACTTGGATGATCTATGTTTGTCACTGAAATCTGAAATATGCCATCACTAAAAAAACCCAAAATAAATTTAAAAAAAAAAAGGAACTAAAACAACAAACAACTCATTCTCTGTATCATACCTTAAAATAAAACATAATAAAAAATCCTTGTGCCAAAAATGTTTTGCTCAGGGCTGCCAACTTCTCTTTTTAGCCTAAGACACTGAACATCTAAAAGCACAAACTATGCTTTTAAAAACCATAAGTAAATCTCTATATGATAGTACTTTTAAGTGGACCTATTGATACATATGATATAACTAGTCTGTTTTCTTTTGAAAGTATCAGAGCTGAAACATCTTTGGTTAATTCTTTCCTCTACATGCAAAATAAAGTATTCTTATACACTGAGGCTATTTCTCTCTGGATATGGAGTTCGTCAGTGCCATCTAGAAAAGGGGGCAACACAGTGGAAGAGTTGGGAGAAAAACAGAAGAAACCAAGAGAGAGAAAACACCCAATTGCCATGTTGCCATCACTGTCTGTTTTGACTGCTAGAAAAGAAATACCAATAAGAAATAACACACACACCACAACTATAACCTCATCCGCTTTTCCAGTGGTTATGAAGGGCGCATTTCTGACGACAGGGGTCAGGATTTAAAGCTGGCTACTTTTAGCACAATTTAGCTAATACAAGGGAAAAAAGAAGTTAATTCCTTAATTGTAGATTACTCCCTCACCATCCAAAAAATAGTGAGGTGAAAAGAGGAATGTAAAATGGCAATTTTTAAGAGATTTTTTTCTTTAAATCAATTTATATCAGACCCATGATTATCATCCCAGCTTATCCCCTTTAACCATAAGGACAGAATTATGTGATTAATGTGACAAATTTTTGAGCCAGTATCACAAGCCTGACCCGGTAATTTTTTCTCCTATTAACATCTTTTAAAAGTGAAAATTAAATAACCTATCTTGGCTTGAAGGCTGCCAACCCTTGCATTATACACAAAGAAGGCAAGAAGAATCTGAAGTGTCCCATGCCAAGAACATATTTTCAGAAAATGAAGACAGGCAAGGCCCAAGTGTACGCGAGGCACACAATAAAAAGGAATTTCACCATCTGTGATCTTGAAATTACAAATGGAGAATGAGTTTATATAAGCATATGTTTCTCTATATATTTATAAATATTTATATCATTTACCATGAAGACATGCAAGTAGTGTTATAGCAACTATTATACAAATATGATACAGAAGGACTGGTCTTCCAATATTACAGTTGCTTTAGTTAAACAGCAAATATGTCTTATCTATTGCATTCCTCTGTAGTGCTTGAAACCGGAGAGAAATTAAGATTCCACACTATGCTACATTTCTTACAGGAGATCATATAGGACTTGATAGTGTTTGGAGTTTCGGTTTGTTCTTTTTTTTTTTTTTTTTTTTTTAAAAAGCTCAACACAGATAAAGGGAACAAGAGAAGTTCAGTGCAGCTTCAGGGCAGCTTTGAGGCAGCATTAGAATGTATTTGCTTGGTGAGGAAATATACTTTTTGTTTTGTTTTGTTTTGTTTTTTTTCCTGTTTTCCAATTCAACCATATTAGATTTGGCAGCAAACACAAGGTCAAAGAGAAAGCACAGATGTTTGCTAGAAGGCGAATTTCAACAGCAAGCAGACCAATTTACCTGACCTCAATCAGGTCTTTACAACACAAAACACCTACAGAGTAGAAAAGAGCCCATTTGAAAAATCTAGCATAATTTACTTTTGCCGGATTCCTGTTAGCAGAAGAGTGAAATTAGAACAAATATGCTCCTCCTCGCAGCTTTATAAATTGAGGTTACAAGGGAATCAGGTCCAAAAGCCCAAATATTCAAACTAAAGCACAGGAGAAGCAGGTAATAAAACATTAAAAGATAAATACTGAGCCTAAATTTATTTCCCCAGATACTCATTCCTTATTGGCTAAATGTATATAAAATACAAAGTTTGAGGATTATAAGCCTCAACAACGTACCTAATTTCTGTTTTTCTTTCTAAATCTCTAAGAGCATAAAGTCACATTGCACAGCATTATACTTCCCTGGTATCATCTTGGAGGTTGATATTGCAAACAGTCAGTCTCCAGAAGACCTAAGAAAGCAAGGTCTACTCTGGTTGGTCTTCCTTCCACAAGGAGGAAACAGAGGGGGAGAGGTTTCTTTTGTCTTAAAGGGTATTCACCCCACCCTGTCCCTCTGTCCCCAAAGCTCGAATGCCTGTGCAGTAAGCTCTGTTTCCACTTCTCCTTCCTTTACCTAAGTTTCAGTAGCTCTTTTTCACAATAAAAATATACTGAGTTAAGAACTGTTAACTTACTTTTTTCTGGTCCACAGAAAAATATTAGGGGACTAAAAACACAACTGGACTTGAAATTCTCAGCATGTGCTGCTAAAAGCATATTAGAATGCATTGTTAAAATAAGGGAGATTGCATCCGGGGAGATAACTTTAAAAACTGAAATCCAGGAAGGGTAGTAGGAGTGAGGCAAAGTAAAGGTGTGAACTCTCAATACACCAGTAAACACACACAAGCCTCGGGGATATGAGCACTGGCTTCCCAGCAACAGACTGGTTGCATATCCTCCTATTGGAGCAATTCTGACTCTCTAAGGTTGGGAAGTTTTGAATGAAAATATTAAAACAAGAAATTTCACTTTTGCTATATAATCTTTAACAATGCCTTAAAAAAACAGGCCAAACCCCTTAAAATTCCATTCCATTTCCTACCGTCAACTCTTTTGTTTCAAAGGCAGCTGAAAAATGAGAGTTCATTTAATCTCCCCCGTGGATTTTGCTGGATTGCCCCTTCCTATGCAAAGGCATTGATCCCTGACCTGCTTGCTGCCTGCCTTAGGTAATTCCTTATCATATATTTATGTCTTCTTATAAATAATTTATCATGTTACTTTCTTTTGCAAGAGAAGATCAACACTGATTTTTTAAATAGACAGTACAGGGCCACACATGCATCAGGTTTAGGAGGAAGATCTCACACCTTTCACAGAGATGCAGCCCAGCTCCTATCTGCTGAGTTTAGTAGCTGACTTACTCTTCCCTGGGGGGGCTTTGGTGCCGGCCGAGTGGTGGTGGAGGCTGCTGGATCCTTTCAGGCCATTCTTGCTGGGTTTGCAATGCTCCTGTTGGCAGGACCTCCTGGAGGAGGAAGATCCTGAGTGGCTGGGAGGTGACTTGCTTCTCCCCAGATGCGGGGATGAACTCCTCTGGTCATGGTGGGGCCGTCCAGCCCTGGATGGTGAGGAGCTGGACGTGCGAGGCAAGGAAGAGCTTCGAGGAGAGGCACTGGGACTCCTGCGGGGGACAACTGGACTCTTGGGTGGTGTTTTTGGATTGTGAGGGGATCCTGGACTCTTGCACTGAGTAGTGCTCCGGGGCTTCTGAGATCCATTTTGAAGAATTTGGGCCAGGCGGGAGAAAAGGTCTGAGTCGGAATTGCTACTCCCTAGGACTTTATATCTGCGGAGCCTTTAAAAGAACAGAGAAGAATTCTTTTCATTTTAATTCAAGTGTGTCCGGAAAGTCACAGCGTCCTAATGATAATGTATATAATGCGAGTCAAGTCAGTGAACACTGGAAACAGAGTTACTCTTTCACACACCAGTTGTAAGAGCCTGGACAAATTACTTAACCTCCCCCCCACCTTTTTTTTGAGTGAAGTATAGTTGACATACAATGTTACATTCATTTCAGGTATACAGCATAGTGATTCCACAATTCTATACATTACACATGTTCACCATGATAAATTTTGTTACTATCTGTCACTGTACAAAGTTATTACAATATCATTGACTATATTCTTTTTGCTGTACTTTCCATCCCTATGACTTACTTATTCTATAACTTAAAAGTTCATACCTCTTACTCCCTGCCCCCCTCGTCACCTCTTTCGCCCATCCCTCCCACTCCACTCCCCTCTGGCAACCACCGGTTTGTTCTCTGTATTTATGAGTCTGTTTCTGTTTGCTTGCTTGTTCATTTTGTGTTTTTAGATTTCACATGTAAATGTGAAAATACCATATGATTTCACTTGTATGTATTTGGGTTTTGTCTTTCTCTAATTTCACTTCGTATAATACCCTCTAAATCTATCCATGTTGTAAATGGCAAGATTTCATTCTTTTTTATGGCTGAGCAATATTCTATTACATGTATATCCCCCCTCCCCCACATCTTTACCATTCATCCATCAGTGGACACTTACGTTGCTTCCATATCCTGGCTACTGTAAATAATGCTGCTGTAAACATAGGGGTGCACATATCTTTTCGAATTAGTATTTTGTTTTCTTTGGGTAAATACCCAGCAGTGAAATTACTGGATTGGATGGTAGTTCTATTTTTCATTTTTTGAGGGAATTCCATACTGTTTTCCATAGTTGCTGCATAAATCACATTCTCACCAGTAGTGCATGTAACCGCTCCTAGCTTTTAATGGGAATGTTATCTACCTCCCAGGATTACTGAGCAACCAAGAACAATGGCCCAAGTAAAGTATTTAGCTGGCTGACTGCCATTCAGAAGGACGTAAGTGTTGTTAGTCCCTTTCCTCCTATGGTATGTTTGCTCTTCTTTTTTTAAGTTTTTATTTAAGTAATCTGTATACCCAACATGGGGCTCAGACTCATGACCCCAAGATGAAGAGTCGCACACTCTTCTGACTGAGCCAGCCAGGCACCCTGGCATGTTTGTTCTTCTAATTTTAGGATCAACTTAATGAAACGTCTCTAGCATGTTAGTGAGAGAGAGAGTAAGCCATTTAGTTTAAGGCTCCCACGACAGAAATTTGGCATGTGTATATGCAAACATTAAACCCCACAACATGAAGTGTACTCACCAACAGCAGGAACTACAGATCGAAGTATATTTCAACCTCATTTAACACTTTGCAAAAGGAAAGCATAGTCACTGGTTTCTCTGGGCCTCAGTTTCTGTCCCTGACAACAGTCTGAGATTCAAGAGAGCTGGGTTTGGAGACCGATTGCCCTGTCTTACTGGCAACTGAGCTTGGGCCTTAGAATTCTAAATCTAGAGAATATCCATATGAGTATCAGTGTCTTCTCTGCCCTAAATGTCTTTCTGTCTCAGCCTAAAATTCATTCAGTTAAAGAATTTAAACCTCAAACTGCTGGGGCACCTGGGCGGCTCAGTCGGTTAAGCGTCTGCCTTTGACTCAGGTCATAATCCTGGGTCCTGGGATCGGGCCCCGTGTCAAGCCCTATGTTGGGTTCTGTGCTCAGTGGGGAGCCTGCTTCTCCCTCTCCCTCTGCCCTTCTCCGCTCATGCTCGCTCACTCTCTCAAATAAAAAAAAAAAAAACCAACAAAACTTCAAACTCCTGACATGCCCCTCCTTAAAGAAGGGAGTGGGAAAAGAACTTCCAAGGCTGTATTAGTCCCTCAGGATGCAGGGGCATAAATATCTCCATCATAGGTCAGCAACAGCTACTAATTTTTTCTCTGAATTTTCTCTCCTCCTTTCCCACCATCTACTTATTCTAACATGATGAAACTCATTCTGGTTAAGCCTACCCTCATGGATGTTATAGTAAAATACGAAGAATGGAATAAAAGAATTCTTCTGTGCCAGGACCTACGTGGGAAAGTTGAGTGACCTCTGAGTTCCCAGATGAGGCCCAGGCTGGTGATTTCTGTAATATCTGACACAATGCCACCCGCGTGGCTTGGCTGCTAAATGCCACCTTTAAGGGACACATGAAGTGCTAAGTAGTAAGTGATAATCCAGATCTGTTTGCTGTAGTCCAAAGCAGCTCAAGCCACAGATTGCAGCATCTTTATTAAATACAAAGGGCAAGCAGAAGGAAGAGGGGATGTGTGGCTACTGCTCATGGAATCACCTTTCTAAAATGTCTCAAATGACTGCTGTTCACTCATCACCATTCTTCCTGTGGAAGTCTAGTCCCACTGGCACTTCAAATCCAATGTTTGGTTACACTGGACCTGAAACCCTATGGCAACTCAGAACTAAACTTAGCTAAGGGGAGCAAGTTCTGCTGGGTAATGATACAGATAGAATCTCACTTTAACACATTTCAGAATCCATAACAATAATCCATATTGTTGTACTATCTAGAACAGGCTATGGTCTTCATGTACTTTAATTTTCACCTGGTTTTTGTTCAAAGGCCATCCTTTTTCTCATTCTTCTCCAAGGGTTGAGACCTTTCTAGTCTGTGGAATGAGTAATGACTCTCCAAGGAAAGCACTCTTAACTGGTTTAACACCTCCCAATCGTTTCCCCTCTTCTTTAAAATATAATCACCCTATGGTCAACTATACATGAGAATACTTCAGTAAACAAGTATATACCATATAGTAAGTATTAAAGTAATACTTTTATTATGTATGGCTGTGTCATCAGACCTAGGGAAACTGCCTGTAGGGTGTTTGTGTTTGTTTAATTCATTATAATCAAATAAACAGCACTGTGACCAGGACCCATTCATCAAATTATGGACACAGTCTTTTTCACTAGAATTTGACATCATAATGACATCTCTTATAATGGGATTCTGACTAGAAAAAGCTGGAAAATTATTGAGTATCTAGTTAACATGGACTAGAAGAGAAGTAACCTTGGTTGCATGCTAATGAAGCTCTACATGTATGCAACCGTATTCGATCCTCCCCAAACCACTAAG
Source organism: Neomonachus schauinslandi (assembly GCF_002201575.2). NCBI lineage: Eukaryota > Metazoa > Chordata > Mammalia > Carnivora > Phocidae > Neomonachus > Neomonachus schauinslandi. Next base: position 83,550,150 of record NC_058411.1, read on the forward strand.
GGTCATACTGCTAGAAAGCGGGAGTGCTAAGAATGAACTTGGATCAGTATGATCCCTTCTTCTACACTTGGAAAAGGCTTGGGAAAGGCAGGGAAGGAAACAGATCGTCAGAAGCAGGCAACAGAGAAATGAAGCCACTGATGTAACATAATCAAGCAGACACAGAGCGAACGCTACACATTTAACACAGTAGGAACACAGAAGGTTACCTGGCTTCCACTCCAGGCCTTGTGGGAGGCTTCCCTGGTGGTGGCCGAGGCAAGAACTGAGCTGAAGTTGCGCTACTGACTTGGTCTGTGTTGACCCATGAAACTGGCCTTGGGATTTTGCTCTTTCTGGACTGGGAAATGATGGGTGACAGAAAACTGTCCTCGGCTGATCTGCTCAGGTGCGAGTCTACAGTCAGTCTCGAAAAGGGAGCAAAGACTTCCTCCTCAGAGAAGGGAGCAGGAACAGTGGCTAGTCTCTCCTCCAGCAATTTATCAGAGGCACTTGAGAGGTCCCCAAGGAAAGACCTGAGTTGCCTTTTTTCCACCAGAAGCCTGATGAGGTCTGGCTGATAAGCTTTCTTTTGGAGGAGCTTTTCTTTTGCAGAGACTGGAGAGGAAGATTCAAAAGTTGAGTCTATCTCTTGTGCTAAAACAGGGATTCGGCTGTGTCTAGTTACAAAGGATGACCTAATCACGTCCTTCCGGAATGGGGGACAATGTTCACTCTCTGAAACACAATGAAATAATTCTCCATTCCTAGGAGCCACTTTCTCTCTCTTACCCTCTTGGTGCAAAAAAGTAGACAGGTCCCCCTGCTGACCTGGCAAGTCTTCACTCCTGATGTCATCATCCTTAGATATCTTACTTTTTTGCATTGCTGCCACCTGACCTATCTGTCCTTCAACATATGGGTCAATGACTCGTGAAGAAATCTCTGAAGTTCCAACTGCCAGAAGCTTCATTATCTCATGATTTTTGTCTTGATTTGGCACTACACTAAAAGTCTGTGTCTTTGTCACATCAAGAGGTTCAGTAGTAGCTGAGTGATCCCTTTCCACAGTTACCAAGTCTCCTGGAAGGGAGGCGATCTCAATATAATGCTGCCCTTTACTTAACTTCTCATCTTCATTATCTGACCCTAGAAGATTGCTTTTCTCTTCGGTTTCCCTAGGGAGACTCTCAAATTCTCTCACAGCCAGTCTGTTATGGTCAGGAAGGTCTTTTGGTCCCAGGTTTTGAGATTTGTTACACTCTCTAATATTGGGTAACAAGTCATGACCAATATGATCTATCTGAAGCCCCAAGTCTGTTCTGCTTCCTCCACTAGGAGGTTCGCCCTCTGTTACAACTAGGCCAGAGAAGTTCTCCCTTGGAGAGTAAAGTTCCACGGTGGGTTCCACAGGCTGAAGGTCTTTCTTCTCTGGCTGTTGACCATAGTGAAAGCTTCCTGAAGTAGACTGTGTAGATGCCACAGAGGGTCTAGGAATTGTAATCTGAAGAGACAGGAGAAAAAATATTAGGCAATAATGTGGAATATAATGAAGATGCATCACTTGAAATTTCACACTTCAAATTCTAATTTAAAAGAGGAACACAGATGTTGACCAGGTCTGCCCAACTCCTACGTAAAATGAGCAACTCCAAATCAAAGTACATGACGCTCAAGTCTCCTACTCAGGAGCTGTACAAAGCAGTCTCCCTCTAGGCTCATCCCTGCCTTTTCTTTAGTCTGCTCTGTGCTCTGCAAGACTGACTTCTACAGACTGCACAACCCAGGCTCCCTTGCCTTCTGATTTCTGGCTGGGTTTGCTCAATGGGCATCAACAGAGCATCAGAGCTGGAGGAGAGAAAGGTTTGGGTATTATTAATATTTTTAAAAAGATTTATTTATTTATGAGAGAGAGAGAGAGGAGGAGCAGAGGGAGAAGGACAAGCAGACTCTGTGCTGAGTGGGGAGCCCGATATGGGGGCTCAATCCCAGGACCCTGAGATCATGACCTGAGCCAAAATCTGGAGTCAGATGCTCAACCGACTGCACCACCCAGGTACCCCAAGGTCTGGATATTAATTTTCTCTGCTTCCTGCCCAAGGGACGGCAGCTTTGGTGGTGGCTACATTCTACCACTTCTGGCCAGAGCTGCTATGGCATGGCCCTTCTCCCAGCTTTTGCTCCTTCTTCCTCCTCTTACAGGACTCAAGATAGAAATGGCTCCCTCCACTGATGATCCTGTTAGCTCTCTTAACTCTTCCCACACATTTTTTTTTTTTTAAGATTTTATTTGTTTATTTGACAGAGAGAGACACAGAGAGAGAGGGAACACCAGCAGGGGGAGTGGGAGAGGGAGAAGCAGGCTCCCCGCCCAGCAGGGAGCCTGATGCGGGGCTTGATCCCAGGACTCCCGGATCATGACCTGAGCCGAAGGCAGACGCTTAACGACTGAGCCACCCAGGCGCCCCTCTTCCCACACATCTGTAAAAAGCTCTTTTCAGTAAATTCTCTCCAAGTCCCCTTGAGTGTGCCAGCTATTCTCTGCCAGATTCCAGATACAGGATTATAGGAAACAATTACTGGCAAATTATTGTACGTTTAAAAACTCCAGATTTAGGGGTGCCTGGGTGGCTCAGTCAGCTTCCTCTCCCACTCCCACTCTTGTGTTCCCTCTCTCGCTGTCTCTTTCTCTGTCAAATAAGTAAATAAAATCTTAAAAAAATAAAAAAATAAAATAAAAACTCCAGATTTACATCCATCTTGTTTCCCCCATAACTCTTATCAATCAAACAATGTTAGGAATATTTTATCTTCCTATAAACAAAGACATACAAAGATGTTCCCTAATGTTTCATTATCTTCTTTAATTTTTTAAGGTTAAGCCTATGAGAAATTAAATTCTACCATCCCTCCACTGAGGTCATTTCAATTCTATGTGAATGAGATTCAATGTCTAATAAGAAGGTCCTATATTAAGACTCCTAAAGTTTCGGGCGCCTGGGTGGCTCAGTTGGTTAAGCGACTTCGGCTCAGGTCATGATCCTGGAGTCCCTGGATCGAGTCCCACATCGGGCTCCCTGCTCGGCGGGGAGTCTGCTTCTCCCTCTGACCCTCCTCCCTCTCATGTGTTCTCTCTCATTCTCTCTCTCTCAAATAAATAAATAAAATCTTTGGGAAAAAGAAAAAAAAGACTCCTAAAGTTTCTACATTTCCACATTTGTTAAAAGTAACATGTAAGAAAACAAAAGTGACATGTAAGGAGGCAGCAAATGTCAACCACATAAACTGGTATGGAAAAAAAGCCTTTCTGAGAAATGAAATAAGTCAAATTACTTAATGAAGCCAATTTAGTTCTAGGAAACTATGGAAATTGGTCTGAATTCAAAGCAAAATGAACTTGGAACTGTCGTGGGAGAATATGCTTAGACCCCACCTTAGTCCAAAGACATCAAGAAATCGATGTTGTTCCAGAGTCAGAGAAATGGTCTGGATCTGTTTCTGTGTGTGTCAGGAATACAATTAGGTTTAAGAACATGTAAAGCTTGTCCTGAGCCCAGCCCAGGAGAAAACACCTAACTAATGTCCTGAAATAGCTCCTGAACAGAACCAGTATCCTGAGGATCTGTCAGGTTAATTGAATGAAGACAGGCTGTTTGGGTTCAGGTGTGAATTCTTACAATAAGCCCAGACCTATAATGACCTTCGGGAAAAGGGAGTAAGTTCTAGTGGTGCTGCTGCCCTTCAGGAAGTCACCTCACACTTGTATCTCTTTCATTATTCTAAAATATATTCAGCAGATGGCAATTTTCTAGTGTATTTCAAAAATCATATAGAAACCTAAAATGTATAGTTACTTACTATTCAAAATGTAATTTTTAAGACCCAAGAGTGATGGTGATAAGAAAATCAGGTAAGAAGTTATAAAAATGCCAAATAACAAGGGATATGATTCTACCTACACTGAAAATAAACCAATAGTCACTTCATTATTATATGTAACTCCAAAAACATCAGCCAAATTAAATTCAGCAGTGTTTACAAAAATAACAGTCCACTGCTCTTTTGAGACTAGAGCTAGGGAATCCATGCACTTCTGAGCTTAACTCATCTTAGATTCAGGATATAAATGGATGGGTGTGTGTGTGTGTGTGTTATGAAAAAAGGGTGACAATCTTGTACACAGAAAAGATATAGGAACCACCAGACGGGAGAATCTATTTTCTTGAAAAAGATTCTGAGCACTTACGATAAACTGCATAAAATACTCTCATATTAATATTTCTATAGCACTTTAAATTTCTAAAATATTCCTAAAACCATTTTTACGAATTCCATTTCATATCTATTTTAATTGGGTGCTATTATTTACACAAATGTCACAAATGAGAAAAAAACCTGGTCCAAAAAAGTCAGGGATAGGACTTAAGGATTTTGAAAATCATGCATGGCATAACACAGCCTACTGGCATGCACTATACTCAAATGAAGTTTGGAAAAGAGTCTGCAAAAATATTATCTGATGAGACAAAAGGAGAAAAACCAAAGATCAATAGCCAGATGTAGAAAAAGGAAGACTAATTCTAAGTATAGCTGAAAATAACTTCCTTAAGCTTACACTGTAAGACACAAAAGCAATTTCCATATTTGGGACACTTTACAAACAGACTAAATCAATGATCCGCCAGTAAGCCATATGCATCTTTTATATCTTTAATTTCTATAATTTACAAACATCTCATTAAGGCATGAATTCACTCATGTCCTTTCTTCTGCTAACTGTGTAAGGTAACACCTTTTTACAGAACTAGAAAATGACCTCAGTATTTTCCATTTCTTTGATGTTAGTTTTACTAATGCCTACTACTCAGTTTGACTAACATCAGTCTCATTACTGTTTAGTTCAGATAAAGCAGCCTCATTATTTATAGGTATCCCATGTTTACAACTGGCCAGATAGCAAGAGACAATAAACTGCAAACTATTATTTACATTTAACTTATAAATAATTACCCTTTAACTTTCACCTAATTCAAGGATTGTATTAAGATAATAAAAACTTCGGGAAATCCAACATTCCTACCAAATAGCCTCTCTTCCAAATAAAAGGTATGTGATATATGAAATATCTAGATCTCATTTTGTTTTTTTGACAAATACTTTATGAGATATAGGTAGTAGAATAATTTATTGGTTTCTACTATTGCCAAGAGTAACGGAGTTATATGAGCACATTCCTGGTCTATTAAAAAACTTAAATTTTAAACATTCACATTTCTTTGGGCCATTCAAATTCCCCAAAGACTTCTTTTGTTTAAAGCATTTTTATGTGATACTTTATACAAGTGTGGAAAATTATGAATAAAACCAAAACACTATTGCTGAACCATGTTTTTGATATGTCAAATTTTTATTTCTAGAAAGAGTGCACAGTAATGATAACATGTGAGTAATAACCCTACACGCTAACACAATGTCCCACTCTCTCACTTACCCCTACTGCTCCCTCTGACCACATTTGTGTTGGTTACTATTGTTGAAGACGGTGCTGTAGCGTGACTTGGCTTATGGATGGGGGGGCTGGCAGGAGGAGGAGTGGGGCAGGCAGCAGTCTGCTACATGGGTGGGGAAAACCGAAAACCTGAAGCCTCAAGACCTAAGTAAACAAAAACGAGAAGTTCCTTTTTCCCTTCCCTGTTATCCCACTCCTCAGAGACAACCACTCCTCATTAATAGTTACGGTGTATTTAGTGGGATTGGAAACTCTTAAGAACTTTGTGGGGGTGCTGAAAATCATAGGCAAGCCACAACTACACCCAAACATTAGAAGTCACAGAAAAGACAGACTGAAATAAAAATATCTTTGGCTGGGCTGTGATTACACATCACATACATGACTACAGGATTTCACGGTCCGTTTTCAAGCCTCTTCATGCAATATTGGAAGACAATTCAGGTTTGAATCTAGTTCAACTTTTCCCAACTTCCATAACCTACAGATTTCTATCATAGCATCTCTAACACTTAAACTGAGTTTCCTCCCTCTACTAGCCTGAAGTCCCCTGAAAGCAGTGAGGAGACTCCCTGGGCTTTGAATTCTTTGATGCCTAGTCCAGTACTTGACACACAGGAAATGCTTGATAACTGTTGAACACGTGACTGACTCGGTCACTGGATGCTTGGGTCCTTTCCATGAAGCCTCTCCCAAGGGGCAGTCCAGTCCGTTATTTGAAGACTTCACAAATGGGCTTTCTTTACTTCCCAAATCAGACCATCCAATTTCTGATCTTTTCTGTTCACAGACTGAATTACACTATCATAGATAATTTCAGAGAAGTAACCACATACAAACAAAACTTTTCTATCATTACAAGGACCAAATTTTCCAGATCAAAAATAGGTATCCGTGGTCAGATGGAGGACATGTGGCCACTCCCCAGTCAGGGTACATGCAGTCAATGCAGATTTCTCCTGCAAAGTCCCTTTCAAGTTAATAGGTGGCAATTATTCCAGAAAGTCTTTACCTTTTCACATGATTAAAGTATACTATTAATACCTTCCATGGATCATTCCTTTTTTCAGTGGAGGCTCTTAGTAGCTCCATGAGCTTCCACATAGTCCCTCTAGTTTATACAAGGGCTCCAAACGGTCAGTGGGACACATTTCACTGGGAAAGCCATATGAAACTACTATTTCAAATAAGTTGTACCATTAAAATGTCTCTCAAGTTCTCACTGCAATTGTCATGGTTCAGTCCCTCATCGTATTTGCTCGGATGCCAAAGCCTCCTCACTGGCTGCTGCCACAGCCCATTTTCCCCCACTCAGCTCCCAAACAGCATGTTACTCCTCTCCCTCTATCTTGGCAGTTTCTTGTCCCACAGCCCACACACCTCAGCAGAGCTGGCCAATGCCCTTCATCACCTTACCTTCTGTAGCTCATCTTCAGCCTTTTTCCTTTGTCTTAAGGAAAGGGCACTTAGATTCTAGATCATTTAAACACTCTGAACTCCGGTGCTTTAAGCCTCTATGTCTCTGCACGTACTGTGTTCTCTGCCTGATGCCCCTGCATTTCTTCCGGCAATCTAATTCATCCTTCAGAGTCCTCTTACTTTTGAAGTGCACCTTAATCTCCCCAGAAAAAGATTTTTAATTTTTATTTCCTCCCCAATTATGAAAGTAGTGTATTTTTAAAATTTCAGTTTTCATGGTAAAAAAAAAAAATTAGAAAATAAAGTTTCAACAATAAAACCCCCCAATATCACACTCCTCAGTCCTAGGCAGATCCATCTGTGTCCTCACTTGTGTACACAGCTCCACCAGAATCGCTTCATGTTGTTAAGGTAACTGTTAGACGTGGGCCTTCAGTGCCAACCTGGCAGGGTGGTACCAACTGATTATCCCTGGGGTATAGCATAAAGCCTGGAACTTAAGAGACACTGAATAGAACTGAAGGAATGAAAAGAACAGAATTAAGGCAATGCAATCACTGCTGATCTGATTTTTGTAGGACTGGCATTGGTACTCCTGTAAATAGTCAGAGGAATCCTCTTATTAGATGCTGACTACCAGACAGATCACACAAAAAAATTATGTGACTCCCTTTCTTTCTCTCCTGCTCCCACTGTGTGCATTATTATACACTCCCTTTCTTTTTCTCAATGGCTATGAAACAAGTCAATGAGAAAATTCCTTCAGTATGTTGATAATCCCCTGGTGTGGGGAACAGAACAGAGAGTCTACTCTACCAGCCACCTGCCTCTTTATAGATCATCTCACTGTCCTACAGCTTGGTCTCATCAGTGCTAAAAAGGACAATATTCCCTCTGCTTGCTCCATAGACTTGTTGTTAGGATCAAATATCAAAGTATTCTATGAAATATAAATGTAAGATAATATGGTAGCCAGTCTCTAAATGGCCCCCAATGACCTCTACCTCCTGGTATTCATACCCTTGTATAGTCCGTCCCACATCGTAGCAGACGTGGTCCGCATGACCAACAGAAGGCAACAGAAGTGATGGTATGTCCCTTGTGAGATTAGGTTATAAAACAAACTATGGCTTCCATCATGGTGGAGGCTTCTTCACGCTACCACCGCACCCCTCCCCCATCTCTGTCTCTTTCTCTCCTCACACTGTGGGAAAGCCAGCTGCCACATCAAGAATGGAGAGGCCCACGTGGTGAGGAACCGAAGCCTCTGGCCAATAGCTACTGAGGAACTGAGGCCTGCCAACAGCCACTGAGTGTGCCTGGAAGTGGACCTTCCCATCCCGGTTGAACCTTACAATGATTTCAGCCCTAGCTGACAGCTTGACAGCAACCTCATGAGAGACCCTGAGCCAGAACCATTAGAGTGAGCCACTCCTGTGGTCTTAACCCTCAGAAACAGGGTGAAATAACTGTGTTGTTTAAAGCTGCTAAATTTGGGGTAATTTGTTACCCAGCAACAGGTAACATATTGGTGGTATTATTATTCCCCAGTCACATTTATACTGCTTCCAAGGTAATATTAAAATGAAGCACTTCCACTTCTACATTACTTTTCAAATCCAACCTTCTCCCTACCAACAGTGATTACCCAATGTCACATAAAACTGGTCACATTCTTCCCTACAGTTCCTGTCATTCTGGACTAGTAGTTAGACCTCTTTTGGAAGCAGTTCATTTTCTTTTCTTTTTCATCTCTACCCGTTCGTTTATGCTAGCTTAATTTTGTCTCTTCATTTTCTAATCAAAACATAATCTAATATTTCTCCTGTAAGCCAAAAGTTGGTCTTATTTACTCCCTGTAAATCCATGTTGTTTAGCATCTTTTTAGAAATGACCGACAGTGGGCAAATTTCAATACTGTTTACCCAAGGAAAAAAATTTAATTTCCAACACAGCCCCAAACCAATTTCTTTCAAATCTAGCAAATTTATCCATCTTTCAAAATATATTATCTAAAAAGTTTACACATGCTATTTGAAAATCAGCGGTTTCATGTGTAGGGATAAGGGAAGTCTGGACGAAGGCTCATAAATCTGCACTAAGAAATAAAGAGAACTAGGGGGTGCTAAAGTTCTCACTGGTTAGTTTATTATGCCAACTATGCCTGTAATATAGATAAACTTTTGCTTTGCCCATTTTTATAGTTCTTACATATTTTAAGACATCAGTATACTTTCCCTTCATAAAAGAGAAACAATCCTGAGTGAAAAAGATACAAACTAACAAAGTGTTTCCCATCAGAATATGTCTTAATTTAAAATATTCAGATAGCCCAGTAATATGGTTTAGTATATCATCCAAGCTAGAACATTATATTCAGAGTTGCAAGAGATACGGAGAAGCTAATTGGCAGTACTCCCTATTTAATGTGTCTGTAGTAAATTAGGGAAATAATAACATCTGCTTTGCAAAAGTAAACTCTGAATTTAAGCCTCAAGAAGAGAATCAAGATAAATATATTTTTAATCTAATTCCCGCCCAAGTGAAGGCAATGGTAGGTTTATTACCTTAGACCTAAGTATACAAGTGATGTAGCTGTTATTTCTTTAGAGACCTTCTTCAGTTAAGAAAAATGCTTTTATTTAAAGATATCTGAAAATAAGATCAAACTCATAATATCAAATATATGAATACAAGTCTTTCAATAACTTGACAGAGAAAATGCTGCAGACAGTGTAAGAGAACCATGAGAAAAGTCTTTGTGGACAAAATACTGCTGATGGGAGAAGGCAAAAAATACTAGGAGAAGTGGAGCCAGGGCCGTAGAAGCGTCTTTGAAGGGAAGCATGCCAGGATGTGGTGAGCAAAATGCTTGAGTGGCAGTGAGTGCGCAGCAGGACAGAATCGCAGAAGAGAAGAAACTGAATGTGGGAAGAGGGAAAGAGGGAATGAAATAGGGAAGAGGAAAGGTGGGAGGAAAAAGAGATAAGGGGAAGGGAGGGAGGTGGCTTGATTTGCCTCTAGTCCATAGGTTACCGTGTACAATTTGAAAAAGGATGCTCCTCAATGAGGAAACAGACCGGCACGAAGACGCACAGTTTGGTTAGCAACGTTTGGGCTAGAGGTCCAGCTGATAAGCTTTCTTTCAGAGGAGCTTTTCTTTTGCAGAGACTGGAGAGGAAGAGTCAAAAGATTTCAGCCCCTACTTGCTCCCTTGGCTAGGCCACTTTATTCAGTGAACAACCTGTGTAACTGTACAAAGCAGTCCTGCAAACGAAGGAAAGACTAACTCTGATGAAGAATGAGGCAGGCATTTATTTTACCATGTTGAAGTGCAGATGAATTCCTACAGAGCTATACACAAAACCAAATTTTGTCATCTTTTCTCACCGTTTCACACCTGCATTTGGAATTGTGTTCTAATAAAAACATTTCAGCTTGGGGAACAATGTTGTTTCTGGTGAGCTGGAAGAGATGGCTGCTAGATCATTAGGGAATTTAAGGAAATCTGGTACTTGCACCCATGTAAGGACAGATTTACCTTTTTGGCTGGTGCCCAAAATCTGTGTACACAGTTCCTTACTGCCTCCATGTTTGGCTTTTCCAGGGATCCTGCTGCTCACAGTCGTAGGGGGATCACTGATCACTGACAGTAACAGGCTAACAGGTGTCTCCAGCTTAATGCCCAAACAGAGTAAAGAGGACGGTTTCTTCAAGATGTTCCTTTACAGAAGACCTTTATCACAATTGTTTTCAGCTACTTGTTAAAATGCAGACTCCTGGGCTCACTCTATCCCAGACCTCTTGAAGTAGAAGTTCTGGAAGAGAGGCCGGAACTCTGTATTTTAAACAACAGACATCAAAGCTGGAAAACTATGTTTAAGAGTAATGTAAAATATGACAAATTTCTGTGTGGAGATTACAAAAAAAGGCAACAAAGAGAATCAAGCCTAGCCAAGTGTACCCTATAAAGTATAAGCCACATATGCCTTCCTCACCAGATTTATAACGTAGAGATTCAAAATCTCTAGAATTATAAATCCTTAAAGTCATAGCTAAATGCCTACATAGATAGCTCTTGCGGTCTAATTACAGATGTTATTCTGAAATTAGGTTATAATGACACTTCATGTGTTGAGTTGCTGTCCTGACAGGAAAGCTCGCTTGTTTTGAGAAATTTCACACTGGATGACTGACTCTAGAACTTAGTCCAGACATCACTCCCTATCCCCATCTGCCAAACTTAGGCATCTGCTGAACAATCTTAGTTGATCAACTGTTCATTCTTTTTTAACAGCACATTGAGCAGGTAACAGAAAAATAACTGGAACAAATCTCTTACCGCTGTGAGGGGTCCTTCTGCTTGCGCCTCCATCGGACTTGTGGGTGTCACTGCAATAAACGGGCCAGCAGCCTGGAGTTCTAGCCTATCCGTATACTGTTCCGAAGCAGCAGCGGCAGGGCACTCCCCAGAAAGTGCTAAGACCACACCTGAGGGTTCTTTCTTTAAATGATCGCTTTCTGCCCAAGGACCCAGTAGGAGCTTCTCATCTTGAGGCGATTCCTCTAGGACTTGAAGTACTTCAGGTTCCTCATCAGAAGGGCTTCCAGTTGTTTTATGGCCTAAAGCTTCATTTGTCCTAAAATCCCGAAGGTCCTGCTCCTTGTCCACAATCACCCATTCTTTGGAATCAACCTCCTGCTTGCAGGAGCTCAAGTTAACTGCTACAAATCCATTGCTGGCACCGCCATCTGCCTGTTCAGGGGTGTTGGCAGAGGCAGGCTTCGAAGCATCTGGAAGATATTCTTCATCATAGTGCCAGATGTGGTCAGTACGGGACACAGCAGGAACACAAGGCTTATGAAGCAGAGCAGGGAGAAGAGATTCCTTTCCTGCACTGGACTCTTTCTGCATTTTCTCCAGGCTTAAAAAAACAGACAGAAGTTACTCATTTGCCCTAGGAAAATATTTATTACATAAACTATAAGCTCTATACAGAACTAATATTCACACACAGATGAGAGAATATATAAATAAAGCATAAGGAAAGTTTCACAGGCTGATAATGTTCTTCTCCACCTGTTATAACCTGGTTTTGGAAGATGGGACCCCCGGGAGGAAGATGGCTCTCCTGCTGTCGGGCAGGGGACAAGCCTAATCAGGTTGCCTGATGGGATCTCTTTCACCTTTTCTTTGCCAATTCAATCACACTGCTCTCTGCTCTCTCTGAGGGACTGAGGCAGAATTGAGCCAAGGGGATTTTGCTTCACCAGAAGCCCTATAAAAGGAAATGAAGAAGCTAGTATAGGAAAGGAAATGGAGAAGCTAGGCAAATACCTCATGTGTTTTGTCTTCAGAGACGTATGTAAATGTAGACTCATTCAAATAAACTCCAAAGGCAGAAATTTTAAGAAAAGCTACTACACCTGCTCCAGCACGCCCAACCCCCTATGTACACAGTGGGGCACACAGCAGTGGGGCGGCGGGCACAGTGGCGTGCAGGAAGCTTCAAGATGTATTGTCAGTTGGAGTGGATTAAAAGGCAGTTGACACGGTATATGAATCTGTCTGCTAGCCGAGGGGCAGGCAGTGGTGTGACCATTTGGCGGCACTTACTTCTACGAACTGACCTCATCGTCAGGGAAGCACTTGAAGCGATATGTTTTTTTCTTTCCAAGTCTGTAATTAGGTGCTTCAATTCCTTCAACGGTTTCCTACTCATTCTAGGTTCTGGCCTGAGTTCATTTTCTTAGATTACTTCTGTTTTCTCAACTCTGTCTTTTTTCTTAGCTCTTCCCACAGCAGGGACTCTCTTTTTAGTTCCATTCTTTTATTAAACTAATTCTTTACCAAACTAAGCTTTTTTCCTTATTGCATTTAAATAACTATATAAATCCTAAATTCCTAATCTTAGCCACAGCTCGAAATGTTTAAGCACTGCCCCAACTCGAATCCATTCTTTTGATCATATTAATGTATAGATTCAAGTTTCTATCACGTAGCTGTGAGGCTGAATGATTACATGGAAGGAAGAATACACATATATGAAGGACTGTCAAAAATGGAAGCTAGATTAGATTAGGCTGAATTATCTTGGACACAGTAACTACCATGTCAGTCAAATACATGGTCCTTCTAACCTAACATTTCATTGCCAATAGCAGCCACCAGGATGTACATTGAAGGGTGTGTGACTATCACTAATCACTCAGCTCTTCATATTACTGCAGCCTTCTATAATTCATAACTATATCCCAAATTCTTTCTAAAGTTTCATTTCTGTCTTCTGTTATCAAAATTTGGGAATAATGGGACTTATAAACATGAATTATAGTTATTACCTATGTATAGCTCTCTGAAGTTCCACCTTTCCTTCTTTCTAGGAAGAAATGATAAACTTATTTGTGTCTATGTTCCCTACAGTACTAACTCATAAAAGGCCTTCATTAAAGTGAATCGAATTGCCTGTCCCTTGTGTATAAATTACTTGTTACCCTCCTTCACATACTCCCCTCCTTCCTCTCTCATACCTTCTTCATCATGCACTCTCCAACTCTACACTGCATCTTCTCATTCCAATAAAAGAGATCCCTTACCAAGTGAGTTCAAAATGTTCATTTAACTTATACCTGGTGTCATAAAGTTACCAGCTCCCACTGCTCAGCTCCCAAAGCCAAAGGTTTTGTTACAGAACTTGTAACAATTTTATAAGACAATTCACATTAAGAATCACAATGATAATTAAAAACATGGATGGAGATGAGAATTTAATCAAATCAGTAATACAAAAATGCAAAAATTTCTTATTTGAAAGACTATGTAATAGAAATTCATAATGATGATGATGATGATGGTAATTACAGTATCTTAGTAGCTTTAAAGAAAAAGGAAAAGTATTTTATACCAGGTCTCAAGAAACTTGTCGGTATCTGGCTTTGGCTCCAGTGTAAGACGTTTTTCCAGCTCAAAGCTGTGGATGGAACGTAACTTCCGCACCAATGGAACATCTCTGTCTGGCTGAGTAATCTCTGAGCGGACACGAACTGGTGAACCAAGGCTTGGAGCATTCAGAATACCGTTTACTTGACCATGGCTGTTCTCTTCTTCGGTAGCAGCCTAGACAAAATATAAAAGAAAACCATGAAAAACATTCAGGTGACTCTATGTGTAGCAATCATTGAAGTCTTTCAAAATAATATAAGCAAAGGCTTGGGAGGTGTTTTCAGAAATCACGATATTTTGGATAGTTGACATCATTACATACTTGTCTACTAACCCTTCATAAAATGAGTTCTCTTAATTTATTCTCAGTTCAGTATTATTTTAGTTTTTTATATTTGTGGTACAGAGATAAACAGTCTAAACATGTTTACCCACCTTGACTTTTTGTATTATGTCTAATGAGATGCTTGCAGGACTCCATTCCTCTAAACTAAAAATAAAACCTGGAAAGGTTTTCTTGGCGACACAAGTGGTCTCACAAGAGGTAGGATGGGTCACCAAGCCTGAATATCCCCTCTTATTCCCTCTCTAAAAGTGAAAAACCAAACAAAAACAAGAAAACCTGGAACCAGAAAAATTAGGAGCTGGGTAGAGAAGGAGGAGGTTGAACATGATGCAGCTCTGAGCAGTGGGGTTGCCTAAGGACAGATCCCTCAGCAGTATACTTACCAGAGAAATTAAACCTGATCCCAGTAGTGGGGTGAGAGAGGGAAGTCTGGTATGTCTATTCTGATTAGAGACCCACAGAAGATGCCGAACTGGTCTCAAATTGGGGGGTCTACTCTGGCTACCAGCAGAAGCAGAAGACAATCTCTGAAGGAAGGCTTCCCAATCCCCAATTTAGGTCTACAGGACTGCTATCAATTATTAACTAATAAGTAAAACACTAAAGATAGTCAAACACAAGAAGGCATGCCCATGACTAAGAGCAGAAATAACTTTTATTTACTAACTTATTTTTTAAGATTTTACTTATTTATCTGACAGAGAGACACAGCCAGAGAGGGAACACAAGCAGGAGGAGAGGGAGAAGCAGGCTTCCTGCGGAGCAGAGAGCCTGATGCGGGGCTCGATTCCAACCTGAGCCAAAGGCAGACACTTAACGACTGAGCCACCCAGGCGCCCCAGAAATAATAACTTTGAGAAAAACATTTAAAACTCCCTAAGACATGAGGGGCACCCGGGTGAGACAGTCAGTTAAGGGTCTGACTCTTGGTTTCGGCTTAGGTCGTGATCTCAGGGTCATGAGATTGAGACCTGCATGGACTCTGTGCTCAGTGTGGAGTCTGCTTAGGTTTCTCTCTGCCTCTGCCTCTTTCTTCCCTCCTCTCTCACTCTCTCTTTCTCGCTCTCTTGCAAATAAATAAATCTTTAAAAATAAGAATCTCCCAAAGACATCAGATATTAAACTTAAGATACAGAATACAGAACAGTTATGCATAAAATGTTTAAATAAATAAAGGTCATTATCACAAAGATCAACAAGGGATTATATGGAATTAACTGATGAATTTAATATGAAATATTCAATTAACAAGTTAAACATCAAATTACCCAGAAAAAGCCAAAGTTATTAATCAGTGAACTAGAACACATAGCAAAAGAAATTACTTACAATGAAGCACAGTAAGGAGAAGAAAAATATGAAAAAAAAATTTATAACAGAATGAAAAAGCGTACATTTACTTAGATTCCCAGGATGAGAGAACAAAAAGAATGAATTAGTGGCAATATTTTGGTAGGGAATAGCTGTACATCTCCCAGAAATGATACGAAACTATGAATCAAAAATTCAGGAAACAAGATATTCTAAGCCGGATAAATAAAAAGAAATGTAAGCCGACGCACAGGGTAGTTACAACGCAGAACACCAAAGACAAAGAGAAAAATTAAAAAGTAGCTGGGGAGCAAAGACAGAGGGCAATGAATCATCTAGAAAGAAAAAAAAATTAAGAGTAACAGACTTTTGAACACCAATAATTGAGCCCAGAGGAAAAGTAACTGTCAGTCAAAAATTCTGAATCTAGTATGAATTCTCTTTATTTTTTTTAAATCTTTTATTTTTTTTTTAAAGATTATTTATTTATTTGACAAAGAGAGACAACAGCGAGAGAGGGAATACAAGCAGGGGGAGTGGGAGAGAGAGAAGCAAGCTTCCCGCTGAGCAGGGAGCCCGATGTGGGGCTGGATCCCCAGACCCTGGGATCATGACCTGAACCAAAGGCAGATGCTTAATGAATGAGCCACCCAGGCGCCTTTAGTATAAACTCTCTTTAAAGAATGATGCTGGGCAACCTTCTCAGGTCCCCTCCCTCCTCGGAAGCTTTGTACTATCACCTTGCTATCATTTAATAAACCTTGCTTTGCTGCCCCCCCCAAAAAAGAATGATGCTAAAATAAATACATTTACAATTAAGTAAAAATTTAAAGAGTCCTCCCAAAAGACCTCAACTAAAGGAACTTCTAATAGAAATACTTCAGGAAGAAGACAAGCCCAGGACTTCCAAAAATGCAAGGATATGGTAAACATCTTTGAAAAATCCAGACAAACATCACTGATATAAAAAAAAAAAAACAGTATCGGGGCACCTGGGTGGCTTAGTTGGTTAAGTGTCTGACCCTTGGTTTTGGCTCAGGTCTTGATCTCAGGGTCGTGAGATCAAGCCCTGCATAAGGCTCTGCACAGAGCTTGGAGCCTGCTTAAGATTTTCTCTCTCCCTCCCACTCTGCCCCTCTCCCACCCCCTCTCCTTCTCAAAAACCACCCCCCCAAAACCCAACAACACTAATAATCTAATTTGAGTAATGTTTTTGAAAAGGAAGGAATTGGGGCACCTGGGTGGCTCAGTCAGTTAAGCGACTGCCTTCAGCTCAGGTCATGATCTCAGGGTCCTGGGATCGAGTCCCACATCGGGCTCCCTGCTCAGTGGGGAGTCTGCTTCTCCCTATGCTTCTCCTTCTGCCTCTCTCTCTCTCTCTCTCAAATAAATAAATAAATAATTTTTTAAAAAAGAAAAAGAAAAGGAAGAAATTAACATATAGAAGAGAACGAAATACAGATTAAATAGTGATGATGGGTAAAAGAAACTAAAGTCAGCTCCATGTCAAGGGCCATTTCACACTCTCATACACACAGATACCCATGTGGGCTGGCAACTGAGAATGTCACTCGAGATTTTTTACTGTAAGAACAGTTTTTGCTTCTGGTGCAATAAAGACAGCCACAGTTGACATTATAAAAATCTGATACTGACTTCTTGCCTACTTTTCACTACTTATTCCTAATTATTATTAGTCTAGATAAGGCTTTTTCTTTTTTCTTAATAGTTTATTTTTCTTTAAAAATTTTTTTTATTTTAATTCAATTTAGTTAACATATAGTATATTATTAGTTTCAGGTGTAGAATTTAGTGATTCATTAGTTGCATACAACACCCAGTGCTCATCACAAGTGCCCTCCTTAATGCCCATCACCCAATTATCCCAGCCCCCCCACCTCCCCTCCAGCGACTCTCAGTTTGTTTCCTATAGTTAAGAGGCTCCTATGGTTTGCCCCCTCTCTGTTTTTATCTTATTTTATTTTTCCTTCCCTTCCTCTATTCCATCTCGTCTTTCTTAAATTCTATAAGAGTGAAATCATCTGGTATTTGTCTTTCTCTGACTGATTCATTTTGCTTAGTACAATACCCTCTAGTTCTATCCATGTCATTGCAAATGGCAAGATTTCATTCTTTTTCATGGCTGAATAATATTCCATCACACACACACACACACACACACACACACCCACACCCACATCTTCTTCATCCATTCATCTGCTGATGGACATCTGGGCTCTTTCCATATTTTGGCTATTGTGAACACTGCTGCTATAAACATCAGGGTGCATGTGCCCCTTCGGATCACTATGTTTGTATCCTTTGGGTAAATACCCAGTAGTGCAATTGCTCGGTCATAAGGCAGTTCTATTTTTAACTTTTTGAGGAACCTCCATACTGTTTTCCAGAGCAGCTGCGCCAGCTTGCATTCCCACCAACAGTGTAACAGGGTTCCAGAGAGGGCTTTTTCAATAACCAGACCACAGTGCAGCACGTCACATCTATGCAGAGAATGTTTTTACAAAGTGACTCCCATGACTGAATGTATATACTGTTAATTTTTCTAATTATTAAGTTTAACAATATAGTATATATACTGTCTGAAGACAGGCCAAGCTCCTCAGAATTGATCATGGAAAATTCTTTTTAAGATACATTTCATAAAGCATGACTAGCCAACTTTCTATCTATCATGTTAAAAGGTATGAGCCCAAAGTCTCATTTTACACCTATAAATTTAACTTCCATCCCAACTAAACCTTTATAAAATCATAGGAAGCACCAAAAGCTAACTGGTTCATAATTCACTGCCCCTCCATTCCCATTTATCTTCATCTTATCTTCTATGAAAATGGAAATGACAAGGACAGTAAAATCAAAAAGAAACTTGGAGATAATCTGCCCAAGATTACTAAAAATTAACCATTTAATTCAGAAATCTGTATCTCTCCCCTTACAAGTGGTACTGCTTACAATCCTAAAGAAGAAAAAATCATGTCAATTATTCAACATCCACTTTGTCAGCTTGTGATCAGTTCGATGCTTTCTACTTCTAGCTCTCACTTCCCCACCTTCACTTGAGACAATTTTCAGAATGGGTACTCCTAGTTCCATAGGCCCACAGAGTCTTGTCATATTATTTAGAAAGACTATTAACTTCTGACCTATAGATGTCTCTTCTTTTAGTTTCAGTGTTATTTTTTTTTAAACGCTTTCATCTTTTCCAAAATACAAGATGAAAATTAATGTTCAGTGTCTATATCTGAGTGGTATGGGCAAAATTAGCCAAGATGTTGTAACTACAAATATATAAATCACTAGCAATACAATGTTCTAACTATTTCTCATTCAAAATTAAGAATCATGATACTTTGCTACAGCAACAGAAGAAAAATATTAAGCACTTAGGAAAGATAACCCCTCCTATGCAAGAAATACGCACCTTACAAATCCCAAGCCTTATCTTGTTCCTGTTGGCGTCCATCTCTTCCCAGACATCCTTCTCCTGGGGACGTGGGTGTCCCAAAGATCCTGGCAATTTATCTGGTGACACACCAACAGGGATGCCATTCTCCCCATCACTAAGCTGCTCATCTGGAAACACCTCATCTGTATTTTCTCGAAGCAAGTCTCCTGGGATGGGCGTGGCATTGGCAATTCTAAAAATGTGGGGTGAAAAAAAATGTAGAACTTAAAAACACCAGAATCAAAAATTACTATGAGACTATCCTACATTTTGTTTCTGGACTTAAATGATCAAGTCTATATATAATTAAAAGACTAAAACAAAGGCGCCTGGGTGGCTCAGTTGGGAGCTCAGCGGGAGGCCTGCTTCTCCCTCTCCCACTCCCCCTGCTTGTGTTCCTGCTCTCACGGTCTCTCTCTCTCTATGTCAAATAAATAAATAAAATCTTTTTTTTAAAAAAAGAGTAAAACAAAACATAAACAAAACCTCAGAAACTTAAACCATGCCAATTCTACAAAATAGAACTATTTTGGGGGGGGCGTAGGGGCAGAGTCAGAGGGAGAGAGAGAATCTTAAGCAGGCTCCACACCCATTGTGGAGCCCAATGCAGAGCTCGTTCCCACAACCCTGTGATCATGACCTGAGCCGAAATCAAGAGTCAGATACTTAACCGACTGAGCCACCCAGGTGCCCCAAAACTTCTATTTTTGATTAGGAAAATTTTCAGGCTGATCTAAAAATACAAATTTTAATACAGTAACTCACTGATTTAAGAATCACTTTAAAAGTTAGAAATATTTGGTCTATTTTCTAATAAGTCTTTGTCAATTTTAATATTTTCTACTCTTTACCCATTTCTTGCTGCAAGAGTAACAAAAACTATAAACAGAAAAATGTCAAGTGTCATAATGACATAAGCAGGTATGAGACCAGTTATATATATTTTTTAAAGATTTTATTCATTTGACAGAGAGAGACACAGCAAGAGAGGGAACACAAGCAGGGGGAGTGGGAGAGGGAGAAGCAGACTCCCCGCTGAGCAGGGAGCCCGACATAAGGCTCGATTCCAGGACCCTGAGATCATGACCTGAGCTGAAGGCAGATGCTTTATGATTGAGCCTCCCAGGGGCCCCAGTTATATTTTTTTAATAGTGTAAAATGTACATTTGCTTCTTCAATTATAGACTTTTGACAAGTATCTACTATATGCAAGGCTTTAGGGACATAAAGAGGAGAAAGGAAATTCTTGCCCTCTGGGAAAAACTAGAAATACTGTATCTATACAGAACAAATACAGAACTGCATGAACTGACCAGGAACAAAATAAAAAAAATATTAATTGACATTCATCGATATATTTCTTTCAAAGTAATTTCATGTCCTATTTATATAACTCATCTCTCCCTTAGACTTCTGGCTTGTGAGGAGCTTTTTCCAGTTCTCAGCTATCACTCATTAAGTGCTCAGGTCCCCGTCAGCTCTAATGTTCTATAGCTCTACTTTGTACACTAGTTTGTTTTGTTTTTAAATATTGCTGACTGAACACAATATTTACCACACAGTGAAATATTTTCTTAGATGTGATCTGGAATGTCTAAAAGTAGAAAAAAGCAGTTTTCAGTAGACTATCCTGACACACACAATTATTCTGAGTGGTAAAACAGGCATCTTCTCAGTGAGCCACTCCAAGGGTAAGAGCTACACCCTGGCCCAGGTGTCATCAATATGTCATATTGTGAGAACAAGTCATTTTGCAGGGACTTGTTCCGCCCGAGTTGATGACCCTCACTATCATCTCTCCCTATTGGGTCAACAGTAGAAGATGAAACTCTTACTGATATGTTATAGGTATAATTTAGAAAAGCACTGATAATAGCCCCCGGGAAAAAAAAAACCTTATAGCCCTGTAAAGCAGTTCTTGTAGTTCTGACACTGGGAACATACTGAAAAGGGAGTTTGAAAAAAAAGAGAGAAAAGAAAAGAAAAGAAAGAAAAGAAAAGAAAAGAAAAGAAAAGAAAGAAAAAAAGAAAGGAAGGAAGGAAGAAAGAAAAATAGAAAAGGTAGTTTATAGCCTAAAATAGTTCATGTGAAAGGATTTATTATAAAAGTAATTAAAGTTCAAAAGTAAATAAAGTTCATAAAGTTCATAAATAATACTCTAACGTATACTTTTGCACTCATTCGACTCCTGAATGTAGGATAATTTTTCTGGGAAGGAATTTCTTTCTTTCCATATCTCAAACTGCAGATTTGGATCAGAGAGCCGGTGAGGAGCACTAAAAGATTTTTCAGATAGAAGTTCAATATACTTTACTGATTGATGCATTACAGTGGACACTAACATAGATGTGCTACACAGTAATCCAAATGTTCACTGAAAGAATTCCCTCTATTCCTGAGGAAAGGGAATGGCAAAAGAATCAATATCTGAATTCAGGAAAGTCAGTCTACTAGCCCCACATTTTTTCCCATTTTAATCAGTATTTTTCCAAATCCTTTTTTCCCTATGCCTAGCTAATACTCTGCTTCTTTCCAACTACGCCAATTCCTTGGCATTTCCTTCTCCACTCCTGAGGAAATAAAAGCACACCCCTACCTATGAACTGCTTCTATTCTTACTCTCTCCTAGTTTCCCCCTTCTCTCTGATACTACACACTTCAAGGGGCTCTCACATCTTCCCCACACGGGCTCGCTTCCACATGACTCAGGTTCCTCTCTGCATTTATTCCCCCATTTTTACTCCTTACATAATTACTATTTTCTTCTTTCTCCTATAACTCTGATCCAAATCTGGAGTTTGAGATATGGAAAAAAAGAAATTCCTTCCCAGAAAAATTATATTACATTCAGGAGTCGAATGAGTGCCTAAGTATATGTGAGAATATTATTAGCACATGGTCTGTGTTGGGTGTTTGCAGATAAGGTATAAATTACAGAAGCAGATTAAGGGAAAAAAGTAAGGACATAAATAGAAGAATTGGAGAGATGTCAGGAAAAGTAGGAAGAACGGACGGACATCCTTTTCACACTCCCTTGCCCATACTCTAAGGCAAGGGCTGACCAACTAGGGCTGTGGGCCAAATCTGACCTGCTCACCTGCTCACCTATTTTCGTAAACCAGGTGGTATGGCACGGAGTCCTGCTCCTTCATTTACACACTGTGTGAGGCTGCGGTTGCACTTCCAGGCAGTGGTAGTGGTAGCAGAGAGAGCACAGCCCGCAGCTACTTATCTGGCCCTTACACACCAGGTTTGCTGAAGAATCAGGGTTTTGATTCAGAGGTCAGCAAATGCACTCACTTCTTAAATGGTAGGCCTGTGGGCCTAATACTTTTCAGGCAGATACAGTGACAGATGCTAAAACTTGTGGGCAAAATTATGATGAAACATAAAGCTTATATGAATTGTCTCAAAGTTATCTTCCCACAAAATACTTACTACTTAGAAAGGGAAAGATAGTCACTTCACAGTGGAGAAACTAACATCACCCTAGCCAGATTAACAACATCAATACCATCTGTAATAGGACATACTGACATTATGTAGAACTCCTTATTTAATACCATAAATTTCCCTCTGATCTTAGCTTTAAATGTAAAAAAGAGTAGGTTGATAGGTTTCTAAGTTTCCAGAAGGAAGGGCCTTTGACATGTTTTTGTTGGAAATTTCTAGTTCTTACTGCAATGTGATCAGATAGTATAATACTTCTGCTTTATGGAACTACTTATACGCTTTCTTGGTGGCCTAATAACTGATCAATTTTTATAAATGTTCCAGAGGCACTTGAGCAGAAGGCACAAGCTCTATCAGCAGGGTGTAGAGTTAAAGAAATATGCATAACACCCATCTTATTGGTCATATTTTTTGTCTATTTCTTATTCTTCGTTCACTTGATCTATCTTGTACTGAGTTACATATTAAGATCTCCAATTACTTGTGTGTTTCTAGCTATGCCCCCTGAAACTCCTGTAGTGTTGCTTCCTAAAGGTGACTAATGGAATTCTTGGGACTAAATATTAATAAACATTTGTGAATTGCAGCATTTAGCATTAAAAAGTATCCTTCCATCTTCGTAACTTGTTTTATTTCAGCTTGAATTCTATTTGTCTGATATCAGGATCATTAATTCTCTTCTTACAGCTCCCATTTTTCCCGTATATATTTGTTCATCCCTTACTGAAATATTTTTAGCTGTGTCTCTTGTATATAGCATATGTATTTAACTATAAAGCCAAACTGAAAATCTTTTTAATAGATGAGTTAAGCCCATGTATACTTATTGCTATGAATGTTTGGTCTCAACTGTGACACAGTATTTGATGATTATATGTATTTTGTTTTATTTGCTATATTTCTTTCTCTACAAGATAGATCTTCTTCACACTCTCACTTCTTTTTTTTTTTTTTTTTATAAAATCCTGTTGGGATTTTTTTTTTTTTTTTAAGATTTTATTTATTTATTTGAGACAGAGAGAATGAGAGAGACAGAGAGCACATGAGAGGGGGAAGGGTCAGAGGGAGAAGCAGGCTCCCTGCCGAGCAGGGAGCCCGATGTGGGACTCGATCCCGGGACTCCAGGATCATGACCCGAGCCGAAGGCAGTCGCTTAACCAACTGAGCCACCCAGGCGCCCACACTCTCACTTCTAAACGTTTTTTCTTTCTTTTTTTTGGTACTTTAGGTTTGCCTGTTTGTTCTAATGGTGTACTTTGGACATATACCTTTTAAAATGCTCTTAGTCCCGTTTTCTTACTTCACCTTGCCACTGAGTTTCTCAGCTTTAACTGGTATTGTCTTGTTTTCCTCCTTTAGGGACTTAAAAGAGTGCTACCCCTCCTCTCTCTACATTCCATTTACACTACTTTCTCTCTAGTCCTTTTAATTATTTTTTGGGGGGAGGGGCAGAAGGAGAGAGAGAATCTTAAGCAGACTCCACACTAAGTGTGGATGTGGATGCGGGTCTCAATCTCACCACTCTGAGATCGTGACCTGAGCCGAAATCAAGAGTCGGACACTTACTGGCCTGAGCCACCCAGCGCTCCTCTAGCCCTTTTAAATGATTTATTTTATTTTCATTCTCTTAGGGCTTTTATCCCCTCTGCCTTTATTCAATGCCCTTTATTAAATCTTCATTTGAGCCTGCTCTCCTTTGTGCACTCTATAATTTTTTCACTTCTAAGACATCTTTTTCTTCCATTTTTTTCCCGACCTCAATCAACTCTCATTTCTTCCTCTCTCTCTTCTCCTTTTCCTTTTTCTCCCATCCCCCTCTACTTTGTGGTCGATTTCTTAGTTTTTAACTTTCCGATTCAAGGTAGTTATCCCTATCTTCAAATGCACAAGTATATTAACTTCTATTTGGGGTTTTATTTTACAGTTTTCTTCTCCTTCATGGCTGCTTCTCTGAGAGGACATTTCCTTAGCATGAATTAGATTTTCTCTTCTGATTTTTTTCAATAACATTTTATGGATCTTTGAAATCTTTTTCTTGTTCATTTTTATGGTTTAGAGTATTTCATGAGATCTGTAGTTTAATTAGTGCCCTCTTCTGTCAATGTAGCAAAGTCCAAACAAGTTGGGGGATTTTTGTTTGTCTTTATGGTCAGAGAGACACAGTATCCTCTGATTTTATAGTTCTCCCTTTTGTAGGCAGTCAAATTTTATTTCCCCTTTTGCCCTTCTGTGATTACTGATGTATCGCCTTCAGCTTGAAATTCATCCTTTTTGCCAGTTCTGTGAAAGCAGACCTGAGCCCTTTCTGTATTTTCCTTTGCCAGCTA
Organism: Neomonachus schauinslandi; assembly: GCF_002201575.2. Classification (NCBI taxonomy): domain Eukaryota; kingdom Metazoa; phylum Chordata; class Mammalia; order Carnivora; family Phocidae; genus Neomonachus; species Neomonachus schauinslandi. The sequence goes on from NC_058411.1 coordinate 83,574,904, forward strand.
GCATTGGAGCTCTATCAGTAGAGGGCACTGGAGAGACACTGCAGGAGGACAGTGTTCTGCTCTGAGCTCCAGTGTGCAGCTTGGCCAGTTTGTCCAGCACAAGGAACCTGCCACATCCCAGCATCCTCAGCACCTGACTCTCGCAGCACGAGGACAGCAGCAATCAACAGCTTCCCTGAGCAATCCCCGCTATTTAGAAGAAAGCAAATAGCTTTTTCTGCCACCCCAAGGGAACAGATTTCCATTAAGTTCCAGAGGGCAGATTTTCAGCAAATTCTACCAGGCATCAGAGTGACTTCCCTGCCATCCAGTGAGCAATGGACATACGCTCTCCAACAAGGTCAGGACCTCAGCCCTGGGGTCGGGCTAGCAGAGCTCTTTCTTGGATGCTTAATCTCAGTCCCAGGAGTAGGAGCTGTACTTTACATTTGCTATTCCTGTATTCTCTACTTCCTATTAGTCTAGCCCACACTACTCCAATTAGCTAATAATTCCTTGTATCATCTTCCCCTGTTCAAATTACTATGTAGTTTCTCTCTCCTGATCGGACCCAAACGCATATATGTTTTTTCCTTCACTGCTCAACTGATAAAAGGCATTTTCTCCTTTCTTTTTTGTCTTTTTTCTTCTTTCTTTCTTCCAGAAGCTATATATTTTGAATCATGCCTATTTTTACCTCTCTGTAGTTCATGATCTAATCTACCCAAACACTCTCTAATAATTACATTTGTAGGATGGGATTAGTTTATCTGGTGTTGGCTTAAGATCAATCTTAAGTCCTATTTCTAATTCGCTTCCTCTGCATGGTTTTTATTGATCTGCCTTTATAAAGCCTTGGGGCAGAGCTGAGTGAGGCAGGAGCATGAGAGAGTTGGTTTTGGTTCCTCTTTTTACTTATTGTGGAGTTTAGGCTAGGTATCCTTTGTCTTCAAATTATGTTGAGGACATGGTTTTTGTGTAGCTTTACTCTTCCTTTCTTGTTACTGTTTTATTTTAGGAGGAAACATTGGGAGATGGGTACTTACACTGTCTTCACTGACTTCAGTTACCCTGAAGTCCTTATCACCTGGATTTCTACAAGTTTGAGACTTACCTACTTCTAACAAGAATCAAAGGAGGAAGAGGACAAAGGCACGAAAACAAGAATCAAAATTTCTATAGACAGGATCCAGCTCTGTTACTAGTATTTACCAAAGTTAGATGATTCACTCAGCCTAACTGTTAGGATTATCTCCTAATTTGTTTGTTTTTTTAAAAGATTTTATTTATTTATTTTAGTGAGTACTTTAAACAAACCTACGTGACTATTCTAATATAGCTAGTCAGTGTCCCTCACTTAAGAACTCTGAGACTAGCTAATCAGGATATCATACCCAGTTAAACAAGTCCATGTAAGTTTTCTGATTCAATAAGCTCTAGTGATCCCAAATTTCAATATAAAATCAAAACAATGGATTAGTGATAAACTGCCCCAATTATATGATGATTTTTCCCTATTTACTTTTTTCTTCATTAACCAAACATTTTAAAGCAACCAAAGCAGGCAAAAATGGACCGGGAAAAAAAAAGGATGACCCCCCCCAATTTATTTAATAACAAACAAAAGCAACTGTATTTAATACATGTATAGAAGAAAACAAACAAAAAAACACAAGATGATGGAAATACATGATAACCTGTTCCTAATACACTTTGTAAATTAAATCACTTTCTTAGAGGAACAAGCTACATGTGTTGTTCATACTAAAACATAGTAAAGTTGGCTCATTCTTTCCAGGGTCCCATATATTCTTTAGAAGTAAATGCAAACGGGGCCCCTGGGTAGCTCAGTCGGTTAAGCATCCGACTCTTGATTTCAGCTCAGGTCATGATCTCAGGGTCATGGGACAGAGCCCTGCTACGGGCTCCATGCTGGGTGGAGAGTCCACTTGGGATTCTGCCTATCCCTCTTCTTTTTCCCCTCCCCCCGGCTCGCTCTCTCAAGTAAATAAATAAATCTTAAAAAAAAAAAAAAAAAAAGAAGCAAATGCAAACAACTCCTCCTCATTTCAAAGAAAACCCACTGCAAATATGACATCAACAGGTCATACAAGCTCAAAGTTCCCATTTCAAAGTATGATCTGTAAATACTTTCTAAGAAAAGTAAATCCGAACAAAGACATATATAAAAGCAATGTTAATGCAAGGAAATCCATAGGCTTTCTCCTATGTCTTAGCATTTTGTCATCTGAAGGATCCACAGGAAATAGAAGCTATCTCTGCGAATGTAGTGCATCTAAGAAAGCCACGGCTCAATGATCTGCGCAGGACGTACCCGATCGCTGCGGGGGTCAGGCGGGTGTGCAGCTGAGGGGTGGTGGAAGTAGTGGTGGTCGTCAGGGAGCCATCCGTTCCAGTCTTCTCCCAGTCAAAAGGATCACTCTCAACTACTCCAAAGGTCTTGATGCTGTTGTCAAACACGGATGTCAGAAGCTAGGCCATAAAGAAAAAAGCTAGAGTAAGCTAACAATAAACAATGTCATTTTATTCTTTAAGAGAAAGCGCCAGACTCACAAATTAATTTTGTAGTAGGATTAAAAAAAAAACCAAACAGATGGTACAAATAGGGTTCTGAATAAGGACTATATGTGGATGACGATACTGAATAAATACTGATTTTTCTCAGTTGAGGTACCGGTTTGTAGTTATGTAGGAAATTGTCTTTGTTATAAGATACATAATGAAGCATCTTCTCTAAAACCTACTTTCAGATGGTTTGGCAAAAGGAAATTTGTGTTGTATGTGAAAATATGTATTCAGTTTCAACCATCTATATGATCTTTTTTTTTTTTTTGTCAAAAAGGAGTATTTTTATATGGTTCAGCTTAAATAAGTGAGCAGTGTTAACAGTTGTTATATCTAGGTTAAGGGGTATATAGAAGTTCATTGTGCTTTCTTACAATTTTGGGGAGTTTGAAAAATTCAACTGTATGTGGTGTGAGTGTATACACAAATTATCACAAAGAAATCTGCCTCTTTATTTGGTTTATATTAAATATTTCAATTTTTGGTCTTTATTTTTTTAAAGATTTTTTTAAAGTAATCTCTCCACCTAAAATGGGGCTTAAATTAACCCCCAGATCAAGAATTGCATGCTCTATAGACTGAGCCAGCCAGGCACCTCATTTTTTTGCCTTTAAATTCCAAAACTCTGATGTGATCTAGATAATGATCTCACAAAGACTGCCCTTTACTGTTTCTGATTTTTAATTTTATGATTATGGCTTCATTCTCTCCTCATCGTTTCTCTTACCCTGTTAGTATCCAAGAGTAAAGAATAATTTAGATTTCTGTCTGGAGCCATTGGGTAAATAAATGGTGATGTCATTTACTGAAATGGAAAGCAGAGAGTTTGAGGACTGGGATACTGAAAGTTTTAGGGAGTTTAGGGTGGAACAGGGTATACTACAAACTTGAAAGTCATCAGCATATAGATATGAATAGGTATTACTTAAAGCCTTAGGACCAGATATCATCTAAGCAGAGTAGGTAGCAAAGAGGTCCAAGGGCAAAGGCCTAAGGCACTCCAACCTTTAGTTAGAAAGAAGACTCACTAAAGGAAACCAAGAAGGAGTGGCCAGTGAGACAGAAAAACAAAGTGTGTGCTGTTTTAGATGCCTAACTGAAGAAAACATCTCAACAAGAAGATGGCCAAATGCTATCAATTGTAGATTTATAGTTATTTCTGATTATTTAATTGGTTTCTCTCTTTCACTCAGACTGTAAGCTCCAAGAGGCTGGCACACATCTGATCTTGTTCATCATAGTATCTAACACAGTATCTTATATATGAGTGCAGTGCTGTGATTTATAAGAAATAAGTTTGGTCAACTGCATGACCAAAATATATTTCTTACATATAGTTGGTCTTTGTCCACAGTTCCTGGCTCACAGGTCCCCAAACCTTTGAAATTTCCTGAGAAAAAAAGAGCAATAGGAGCCTCTTTTGTTACAATATTTGATCTGTAGTCCTCAGTTCCTGAAACCACGTCAGAGCCATAAAGGTAAAATGGCTCTCTTGTTATTCCTAACAAGCCCCTTTCCACCACAACTGGGTTTTTGTTAATGAGGTGACTTTTGGAAAGCACCTATGGATATGGGCTGGTCACCAGAGGAACCAACCCTATGATTAGAGAGTTGGAACTTTCAGGGCGCCTGGGTGACTCAGATGGTTAAGCATCTGCCTTCGGCTCAGGTCATGATCTCAGGGTCCTGGGATCGAGTCCCGCATCAGGCTCCCTGCTCCTTGGGAGCCTGCTTCTCCCTCTGCCTCTCTCTCTCTCTCTGTCTGTCATGAATAAATAAATAAAATCTTTAAAAAAAAAAAAAAAGAGAGAGTTGGAACTTTCAGTCCTATCCCATGGCCTCCAGGAAAGAGGAGAGGGGCTAGAAGTTGAAATCAATCACCAAAGGTGAATGATTTAATCAACCATGCCTATATAATGAAGTCTCCATAAAAATCCAAAAGGATGGGGTTTGGAGAGCTCCTGGATGGTAAATATAATGGAGGTGCTGAGAGAGTGGTGCCCTCAGAGAGGGCTTGGAGGCTCCACACCCTTTCCTCATACCTTGCCCTATGCATCTTTTCCATCTGGCTTTTTTGGAGTTATATCCTTTGTAATACATCAGTAATCTAGTGAGAAAACTGTTTTCCCAAGTCCTGTGAGCCACTCTAACAAATTAATCAAACGCAAGGAAGGGGTTGTGGGAACCTCTGAATTATAGTCATAGGTCAGTCAGAAGTACAGGTGACAACCAGGACTTGGGATTGACATCTGAAGTGGAGGCGGTCTTCTGGGATTGAGTTGTTAACCTGTGGAATTTGATGCCATCTATCTCTGGGTGGGTAGTGTCAAATGTAAGTTGAATTGCAGGATACCTGGCTGATGCCCAGAGCATTGCTAGGTGATGGTGGTGGGGAACCTATCTTAGAATTATGAGTGCAGCAGAAATCAGTTGCATTTCTATTCACCAACAACAAGACAGAAGAAAGAGAAATTAAGGAGTCGATCCCATTTACAATTGCACCCAAAACCATAAGATACCTAGGAATAAATCTAACCAAAGAGGCAAAGGATCTGTACTCAGAAAACTATAGAATACTCATGAAAGAAACTGAGGAAGACACAAAATACCATCAACTTTTTTCAAAGAAATGGAACAAATAATCCTAAAATCTGTATTGAACCAGAAAAGATCCCGAATAGCCAGAGGAATGTTGAAAAAGAAAAGCAAAGCTGGCGGCATCACAATTCCGGACTTCAAGCTCTATTACAAAGCTGTCATCATCAAGACAGTATGGTACTGGCACAAAAACAGACACATAGATCAATGGAACAGAATAGAGAGCCCAGAAATGGACCCTCAACTCTATGGTCAACTCATCTTCGACAAAGCAGGAAAGAATGTCCAATGGAAAAAAGACAGTCTCTTCAACAAATGGTGTTGGGAAAATTGGACAGACACATGCAGAAGAATGAAACTGGACCATTTCCTTACACCACACACAAAAATACGTTCAAAATGGATGAAACACCTAAATGTGAGACAGGAATCCATCAAAATCCTTGAGGAGAACACAGGCAGCAACCTCTTCGACCTCAGCCGCAGCAACTTCTTCCTAGGAACATCACCAAAGGCAAGGGAAGCAAGGGCAAAAATGAACTATTGGGACTTCATCAAGATAAAAAGCTTCTGCACAGCAAAGGAAACAGTCAACAAAACCAAAAGACAACTGACAGGATGGGAGAAGATATTTGCAAATGACATATCAGATAAAGGGCTAGTATCCAAAATCTATAAAGAACTTATCAAACTCAACACCCAAAGAACAAATAATCCAAACATGAAACAGGCAGAAGACATGAACAGACATTTCTGCAAAGAAGACATCCAAATGGCCAACAGACACATCAAAAAGTGCTCAACATCACCCAGCATCAGAGAAATCCAAATCAAAACCTCAATGAGATACCACCTCACACCAGTCAGAATGGCTAATGTCAGGAAACAACAGATGTTGACAAGAATGCGGAGAAAGGGGAACCTTCCTACACTGTTGGTGGGAATGCAAGCTGATGCAGCCACTCTGAAAACAGCATGGAGGTTCCTCAAAAACTTGAAAATAGTGCTACCCTACAACCCAGCAGTTGCACTACTGGGTATTTACCCCAAAGACACAAATGTAGTGATCCAAAGAGGCACCTGCACCCCAATGTTTGTAGCAGCAATGTCCACAAGAGCCAAACTATGGAAAGAGCCTAGATGTCCATCAACAGATGAATGGATAAAGAAGATGTGGTATATATATACAATGGAATATGCAATCATCAAAAAATTGAAATCTTGTCATTTGCAACAACGTGGATGGAACTAGAGGGTATTATGCTGAGTGAAATAAGTCAATCAGAGAAAGACATGTATCGTATGATCTCACTGATATGAGGAATTTGAGAAACAAGACAGAGGATCATAGGGGAAGGGAGGGAAAAATGAAACAAGACAAAATCAGAGAGGGAGACAAACCATAAGAGACTCTTAATCTCAGGAAACAAACTGAGGGTTGCTGGAGTGGAGGGGGATGGGAGGGATGGGGTGGCTGGGTGATGGACACTGGGGAGGGTATGTACTATGGTGAGCGCTGTGAATTGTGTAAGACTGATGAATCACAGACCTGTAACCCTGAAACAAATAATACAGTATATGTTAATAAAAAATTAAATTAAAAAAATAAAAGAATTATGCGTGCAGAACCTTTAGTGACTCTAAAAACATTTTGAGAACAAGTATTTGTGATAATATTTATTGAAGAGGGCACCTGGGTGGCTCAGATGGTTAAGCGTCTGCCTTCGGCTCAGGTCATGATCCCAGGGTGCTGGGATCGAGCCCCACATTGGGCTCCTGGCTGAGCAAGGAGCCTGCTTCTCCCTCTCCCTCTGCCTCTCTCCCTGCTCATGCTTTCTCTCTCTCTATCTCTGTGTCTCAAGTGAATAAATAAAATCTTTAAAAATAAATAAATAAAATATTTGTTGAAACATTCCATATGAAAAAAAAATAATAAACGGAGAAAAGGAAACTAAAAAGATCAAAGGAATTGGAAAAGGCATGGTTATAAAACCGGGGAATTTTTGTTTTGGTCATTTTTTTGTTGACTTAAGTCAAAATTAGAGGGCTTTAGAAAACACACAAGAAAGGAGGATGGATTGAGACCCAGCATATGGGAAGAGAAGTGGCAGACCCTGACCTTCTCTGCTGACTCTGGAAATGGAGGTTCCCACAGAGCGAGTTGCATGCCCCCTGAAAGAGGGAGGCCCTATGCATGAGGCAGCACCTGCCCTGTTCTGTGAGCCCTTACACCACCGCCACTAAGTGCACTGCCCGCACTGGGCTGCCACGGGAATGGATCCTCAACAGTTTTTATGCCAGACGTCCTTTTATCATGAATTATTTTCTTACATTTATCACAGTATTTTTGTATGTCTTAGAAAATGTAGCATATGCCACTGGGCCTCAGATAAAAAAGTGTGTTACTGAGATGGTGATACCAGAGAGCAGCAGCAGGAGGTAGAAGGATGGAAGGCACAGAACAAAAGAAATAGAGAGATCTCCTCTGGCCCTCTAATTTATGTGAGGTTCCCCCTTGTTACTCTCTAGCTCAACCTTATTTTTTTGTTTCCCTAACAACCCAGCTATGCCTTCTGAGAAAATTAACTCCAATGTCATCAGAGTCAGGGTAATCCTACAACAGCTAAGTCCCCCGAAGCAAGAGGCAAACCTGCTGCATTTTGATGTAACCTCTGCTTAAACAGTCCCACTCCTAAACCTGGAAAGTCGATGAACAAGATTAATAAGAAGCTTGGTCAGCTTTGGATTTCTGCTCTATCATATCCTCTGATTTTAGCAATGTTGTGGCACACTGTATGAACTGGCTGATAGACACATTTTAGTTTCAGGCTCCCCAACATTGTGGGTATTTATGGGTTTTATTAGTCTTCTCAACTTGCTAAACAATGCTTAACATAACTGGGACACTCTAGTAAATATACTTTTATGTTCTTACGTCAGGATCACATGATTCTATTAATCACTGACAAAGATTTCTAGTAACTCTTCATGTAACTTTAATTCTTTTACTGCATTTTCATGAACCAGTCATGGTAATATTTATTTCACAATGGCTGTTGTGTTTGTGGCCACCTCTCCAAAGGTAAGATGGTGAAAAATGGCAAGTGTTTGGACTTTTTTGAATGAGTCAGAAATTGGGTTCAGACACCACTTCCAGCACCACGAGTTTTCCCAGGAAACAGGTCTAAACTACATCTCCATAAAATGGGAATAATAACACTACCCAGGTATTACTGTGACACTGCTGGGTGTCATTATTGTGACAATTAATGTGCAAAGGCACCAAGGGTTCTTCTTTATCCACAAAGGCACCAAGGGTTCTTCTTTATCCAATCTGATGCTATCTTAGTTTCCCATTAACTAGTAACTGTGTCACCTACCAGTGGAGTCTTGTGGTGGAATTCAAGGTTAAGATCTTCCTACACACTCCTCAGAGACATGTTCCTTTCTCAAAACACTTTAAAAAGGAGTGTTTAAATTATAAGGTGGCCACAACAGAATTGAATGTTTTTATTTTTATTTTTTTTTAAAGATTTTTTATTGATTTATTTGAGAGAGAGAGAGCGAGAGAGGGAACACAAGCAGGGGGAGTGGGAGAGGGAGAAGCAGGCTTCCCGCTGAGCAGGGAGCCCGATGCGGGGCTCGATCCCAGGACCCTGGGACCATGACCTGAGCCGAAGGCAGACGCTTAACCGACTGAGCCACCCAGGCACCCGAGAATTCAATGTTTTTAATCACTATCTACACATTTCTGAAAATGTTGGCCCAGCATTTTTTTTTACTTTTAATCTGAAATAATTAAAGATTCACAGAAAATTACAAAAATAGTAAGAGAAATCCTCTTCACCCAGTGTGCTCCAATAGTAACGTCTTAAACAGCTAGAGTAGAATACCAAAACCAGGAAAGTGACATGGGTACTATCAGTCCACGGAGCTTATCAAATTTCACCAGTTTTACATGCCCTCATGTGTGTGTTTCTGTGTACGTGTATATAAATCTACACAATTTTATTAACCTGAGAAGATTCATGGCCTGGCAACTTTTTGTCTGTTATAGTTGCTATACTCTTTCAGAATCTAATCATAAAAACAATATTCATAATAAGATCTCTGTTTCAATCTTGGTTATAATTCTGATAGCTTCACCTAGTTTAGTTTAACAGATAGAAAACAGTATTTATGCACTCACAAGTTGATTTTTCTTAGATTTCCTTAGTAGGAGACTGTTAGGCAAACTAAGATTCAGTTCAATTTTCCTAACATTTGTTGAAAGTTTAGGTGCAAGGCACAGTGCGAGGATAGTGTGGGATAAAAAAAGAAGACATGGTTGTACTTCCAGAACTTAAAAGCCAGCTGGGAAGACACACTTGTACATAAATACTAAGTACTGATAAACTTGGATGTAATTTCCCAAAACACCGTCAACACTTTTCAAAAGCAAGTGTCAACCATTATTCTAATTGAGACATGCATAAAAGATTCCTGGTAAAGAGCAAAACAGCTCCTCTCTACATTTACTGTCACAGTGAGCACTAGCAGGCTATTGGATGAGATGCTGGCCATGTGCAACTTATTTTTTTTAAAGATTTTATTTATTCATTTGACAGAGAGAGAGAGAGAGCACAAGCATGGGGAGCGGCAGGCAGAGGGAGAAGCAGACTCCCCGCTGAGCAGAAAGCTCGATTTGGGACTCAATCTCAGGACCCTGGGATCATGACCTGAGCCGAAGGCAGATGCTTAACCAATTGAGCCACCCAGGGGCCCCTCACAATAGTTTTCTTTAGATTACAGACATAACTAAGTGGTGAATGTGATAAAAATTTTTTGTTTGCCCAACTCTTATGCTCCCATGCATACTTGATCAATAAAAAATTTTTTGCACCTAAGGTGGGAAAGTTGGAACATTTTCCAGTTCTTCCTGAATCTAGCATTATAGGTTTAATTTCATTATTTTATTATAGGTAATATGAACTCTGTGCATTTCAGAAATACATATGAAATGTAAATATAAGAACATACTCCAAAACGCCTTGTATACAATGTACTTTCTCCATTTGTTAGAGTCTATAGTTATTAACACAGTTATTAACACAAATAGCCATAAAGGAAAGAAACTCACTCACTTAAGATCTCTAAGGACCCAAGACTGTATGCTGCCTCTCTGCTTTTTTTTTAAAGATTTTATTTATTTGACAGAGAGGGAACACAAGCAGGGGGAGTGGGAGAGGGAGAAGCAGGCTTCCCGCTGAGCAGGGAGCCCGATGCGGGGCTCAATCGCAGGACCGGAGCCGAAGGCATATGCTTAACAACTGAGCCACCCACGTGCCCCCGGCCTCTCTGCTTTATATCCTATTTATATCTTATACAAAAGCTGCCATTTCACACAGAAATAGTTAATATATACAAATAAGTCTACTCTGCTGTTTATAGTCATTTGACTGGGCAAACTGACAACACTGTAGAATGTAAAACTTTCTTTAACAGTAAAGTCTATGTGTTGTACTTTGTAGATAAAAATGATAAACTAATTCATCATTTTTACAGGCACAGCTCCAGACCACCACAATAAAGCATATATCGCAATAAAGTGAGTGAAATTACTTTTTTGGGTTCCTGTGCATATAAAAGTTATGTTTACATTATCCCGTACAATAGTATTATGTCTAAAAAAACAACATATATGCCTTAATTAAAAATCCTTTATTGCTAAAAGATGCTAACCATCATCTGAGCTTTCAGTAAGTGGTAATCTTTTTGCTGGTAGAGGGTCTTGCCTTGATTCTGATGGCTGCTGACTGATCAGGATGGTGGTTGCTGAACATAGGGGGTGGCTGTGGCAATTTCTTAAAATAAGACAACAATGAAGTTTGCCACACTGACTGACTATTCCTTTCACAAGTGATTTCTCTGTTCCATGTGATGCTATTTGATAGCATTTTACCTACAGAACTTCTTTCAAAACTGGAGTCCACCCTCTCAAACCCTGCCACTGCTTTATCAACTAAGTTCATGGAATATTCTAAATCATTTGTTATCATTTCAACAGTCTTCACAGCATCTTCACCAGGAGTAGATTCCATCTCAAGAAGCAAAGAACGTACTCATCATCCAGTACAGTTTTACCCTGAGATTGCAGCAAGTCAGTCACGTCTTCAGGCCCCACTTCTCATTCTAGTTTTCTTGCTATTCCCACAACATCTGCAGTTACTTCCTCCACTGAAGTCTTGGACCCCTCAAAATCATCCTTGAAGGTGAGAATCAGCTTCTTCCAGATTTCTCTGTTAGTGATAATATTTTGACTTCTTCCCATGAATCATCAATGTTCTTAGTGACATCTAGAATGGTAAATCCTTTCCAGAAAGTTTCCAATTTAGTTTGCCTAGATCCATCAGAGGAATCACTATCTACAGCAGCAATCGCCTTACAAAATGTTATTTCTAAAACAATTAGACTTGAAAGTTGAAATGACATCTTGATCCATGGCTGCAGAGTGGATGTAGTGGCGAGCAGGCATGAAAACAACATTCATCTCATTGTACATCTCCAGCAGAGCTCGTGGGTGACCAGGTGCACTGTCAATGAGCTGCCATATTTTGAAAGGAATCTTTTTTTTCTGAGCAGTAGGTCCTAACAGTGGGCTTAAAATATTCAGTAAACTATGCTGCAAACAGATGTGCTGTCATCTGGGTATTGTTGTCCCATTTACAGAGCACAGGCAGAGTAGATTTAGCATAATTCTTATGGGCCCTAAGATTTTCAGAATGGTCAATGAGCACTGGTTTCAGCTTCAAGTCACCGGCTGCAATAACTCCTAACAAGAGTGTCAACCTGTCCTTTGAAGCTTTGAAGCCAGGCATTGACTTCTCCCCTTTAGCTATGAAAATCCTAGATGGCTCTTTTTCCAATACAAGGCTGTTTTGCCTATATTGAAAATCTTTTTTTTAGTGTATAGCCACCTTCAGAAGCTAGATCTTCTGGATAACTTGCTGCATCACCTTGTACTTTTATGTTACAGTGAAGGCTTCTTTCCTTAAACCTCATGAACCAACCTCTGCTAGCTTCAAATTTTTCTTTGGAAACTTCCTCATCTCTCTCAGCCTTCATAGAATTACAGACTCAGGACCTTGTTCTGGATAAGGGAATGCTGTGGCTGGTTTGATTTTCTATTCAGGCCACTAAAACTTTCTCCATATTGGCAATAAGGCTGTTTTGCTTTCAATCATTCATGTGTTCACTAGAGTAGCACTTCTAATTTCCTTCAAGAACTTTCCCTTTGCATTCACAACTTGGCTAACTGTTTGGCAGAAGAGGCCTAGCTTTCAGCCTATCTTGGCTTTTGGCATGCCTTCCTCACTAAGTTTAATCATTTCTAGCTTTTGATTTAATGTGACAGACATGCAACTCTTATTTTCACTTGAACACTTAGAGGCCATTACAGGATTATTAACTGACCTAATTTCAAGATTATTATGTTTCAGAAGACAGGGAGGCTCAAGGAGAGGGAGAGATGGGGAATGGCCGGTCAGTGGAACAGTCAGAACACACACAACATTTATGAATTACGTTTACCATTTTAGGGGCGCCTGGGTGGCTCAGTCGTTAAACATCTGCCTTCGGCTCAGGTCATGATCCCAGGGTCCTGGGATCGAGCCCCGCATCAGGCTCCCTACTCAGCGGGAAGCCTGCTTCTCCCTCTCCCACTCCCCCTGCTTGTGTTCCCTCTCTATGTCTCTGTCAAATAAATAAAATCTTAAAAAAAAAAAAAAAAAGCTTACCATTTTACATGGGTAGGGTTCATGGCACCCCAAGATAATTACAATAGTAAACATCAAAGATCACTGATTATAGATCACTATACAAATATAACAATAAGAAAAAAGTTTGAAATATTTCAAAAATTATCAAAATGTAACACAGAGACACAGAGACAGGAAAAATGGTGCTGATGGACTCGCTCAATGCAGGATTGCCACAAACCTTTAATTTGTAAAAAAATGCAGTATCTGCAAAGTGCAATAAAGCAATGTGCAATGAAATGACGTATGCCTGTTTTAATCTATGTGTGGCTTCATTTATGTCTTCAGAGGTAGTGATTATTTTGCATTAAGCTCTAACTTCTCCCTGAGAGCAATAGAATCTTCTGATATATAGTTGGTTGGGGTTAAGGGTGCAATCTGTGGTAAACCTAGTCATTCCTTCTAAGGCCTTATGAATGGATACCCTAAGGAAATCATTCACTGACCACAGATAGAATGGAGCCAATAATCTTCAGTGATTTTGTTCCATAGCATATTAACATATGATATTACAGCCCTTAAGCCCTTGACAGATACATTACCTAGCTGGACAGTTCCTTCTTGTCAACAAATTAGCTATAGGATTTACATAATTTGAACCATAAGCAGTTCTATACACCAAATGAATCACAGCAAGAACAGTAAAATCTGTTCAATAATAAACAAACCTAAAACTCTAATGAAGTACGTCCATCCAGAAGGGAGGAAACACACACACACACACACTGTCCTCATCAGTCAATTTCACTGCATTTCTCAGGATGTACTAAAATAATATTCTAGGGACCACCCATACTCATTTACAATACCCTCAAAGCTACAATAAGTGAAGATAAAGACTAAATGAGAGAAGAATTAACCCACAGAACTCAGAAAGATGATTACCTGGTAGTCTGGTTTTGTAAAATAATCCAAAGAGGAGATGTGATCCAAAAAGATGCTGAATTCTGGAGGGAGATGTTTCAACATAAGCCTGTGGTCATACCTCTCCTTAATAGAGCCTACTTGCTCCTGGGAAGTAAAGAGAACAGGAACCAAAGTCAATTTCTCTTGGCAGCTACACATTAACAGCCTCTCAGTAACAGTCTCAAGGGTATGTACTAGGGAATGAGATAGTGAGTAATTAAGTATAAAGCAAGAACTGAGCTCTTACTAATAGCTTAATGCACACTGCTTTATGGAGGGAGGGAAGATTATAATGAATAACAAAAATGGTAACAAAGAGTTCTGCATCAGTGAACTGACAGTCTGCCAAAATAAAGAGTTGATCTTAAATCTAGCCTACTTTTCTTTGTCAACACACGTTTACAGTTTTCAAAGTAAACAATATAATGTAACAATTAAAATTTAAAAGCTTACGTGACTTAGAAAAAGGGAGAACTCAGGAAAAGAAAAGCTCTGAGGGAAAGCTAAAAATCAAATTAGAAGTGATGCTTTAATAGATACTTAAATGAGTATCTATTCTCCATGTACATAGAAAAAAAATCATAACATTAATTAGATCTTTAATATCACCCTAATTTTAGTTCTTATATATAAGTATATTCTCATCTATTATGTCTACCCAGGAGAAAATTTTATTCCTTCCCTTACCAAAACTGATTATTTCCATTTCCATTTCCAAAATTACCTTGTCCTTTATTTTTCTCCAAGGCAGCTGACCAACCACAAACTCCACCAACATGTAGAATAAGGACCAAAGGTCATCATGTCTTCCCATTTCCTTCATAAGCCAAACAGAATTCAATCACATTACATTACTACTCCTTTTGAGTATATTACATTGTCTAAGGCCTAACCATTGTGTTTCACCTTATTAGGCTTAAAAAGTTTAATGTATTTCCCATAAAATCTGGTAAATATATCTACCTAGCTATATAACAATCTACATAACAGAATGGATATAATGAAGTACTTTTTGCTACAAAGAAACACCAAAACCCAGAAATGCTGGAAATGTAATTAACAGCCCGTTAATTAAGAAATGAGTTCATTAAGAAGGGAAAGTGGTTGCCAAGGGCTGGGGGAAGGGGGAAGGGTGAATCAGCATTTAGCAGGTATGGAGTTTCAGTGTTGCAAAATGAAAAAAGTTCTAGAACTTTGTTGCACCCTAATGTGAATATACTTAACACTGCTGAACTGTGAGCTTAAAAATGGTTAATGTGGATGGTAGCTACATTGGTGAGCATAGCATAACATACACAGTTGTTGCATCACTGTGCTGTACACCTGAAACCAATGTAACACTGTGTGTCAACTATACTCAAAAAAAAAAAAAGAAAGAAAAAAGAAAAAGAAAAGAAAAAGAAAATGGTTAACACGGTAAATTTAATGTGATACTTTTTTTTACCACAATTAAAAAAAAAAAGAAAGCAAATTCTAGGAGCCAAAATTAAAAGAAAGCTGGAAACAAGAGAAGCAAGCTGATGCTGAAGCTTTGGTTTTAGGGGCACCTGTTACAGGTTTTGTCAACCAGGGTTTTAACAATCAGGAAGGGGACAGGTGTAAAAGTACTGAGCCTACACAAGACAGGAGTTGTAAATGAGACACTTCCCCTTAGGCCCTCACCAAATAGCTAGGACCCTCAAAGGGCTATCTTTAGTGCAATATTTGATATGTACATTATATTGCAATAATTGTTTTTTTCTGTAAAATTTAACCACTATCAAAGGGATAAAGTAAGTGGTTAAAAAATTTGCCCTGAAAAGTTGTTACTATAGGCCTGCCCCTCACTCAGATTTGGGGTTTAAATTTATACCACTTGTGTGGTCTGGGAAACCAAATCCAGAAATTGTTTTCTGGGTGATTGTGTCCTGTAGTAATGACAGATGCAAATGAAAATCCTCTAAAGATAAAAGCACCTTTAAATTCAGGCCTCACAGAAGTCCTACAGATAAAGGCCCAGAAAATATAGGCTCATTATTCAAAAGTATAAAATACATTAGGAAGCAGGCTATCATAAGCTAATGACAACAGAAATTATACAGCAGAATTAGATATCCAAGAATTCCAGATATGGAATTATAGGATAAAGAATACAAAATTAAAATGTTTAAAATGCTTAAGCAAAAAATGGAACCATATCCTATCTAAAAAAATAAAAAGACCAGTTTGATTTCAAAAAGGACCAAAAAGTATATCTAGAAATTAGAAATTCAATATCTATGTGGATAGGTTAGAAAGCTGATCAAAAACAGCAGAAAAAAAATTAATGAACTGGAAGACAGATCTGAAGAAATTATCTAGAACACAACACAGAGACAGAAAAAGAAAATCTGAGTGTGAACTTCCAGCATGGAAGACCAGAACAAGAAGATCTAACGTATCAATTTGAGATATGAAAAAAGAGGTATAGAAAGAAAGGGAAAAAGGCAATATTTAAAGAAGAAATGTCTGAGAATCTTCCAGAATCTATGAAAGACATGAATGTTCAGATTTAGGAAGCACAACAAATCCCAAACTGCATAATTATAAAGAAATCCACATCTAGGCACATTAAAACTTATCTGTAGAACAGCAAAGACAAAGAGCAGATATCTAAAACAGTCAAAGAAAAAGGACAAATTAAATACAAAATCACAACAATTAAATGGACAAAGATCTTCTCAATAGCAACCACAGAGCCAGAAGACAAAATTTCTTCAAATTATTGAGATAAAACAAATATTAATAAAGGACTGAAATGTAGGACAACAATGTAGTGAACAGAGTTCAAGTATTTTGAAAAGTCCTATACTGTATGGGAATTATTCATGTTAAAAGTTTAAGATTAAGGTACCCCAAAAATTGAAATGGAGTGTATTTTTATTTTTTTTAATTTGCGGAGATCTCTTCTAAAAGTAAAAATATATAATCTTTCTACTAGATATTTTGGAAATGCCTTTACAGCTATTATGATCTCTGGAAATGTTTATGCTTATCTCAGAAAGAGTGTCCTATCTCAAAGATTCCAATGTTGACCAAAATTTTAAATAGAATTAGAAAGCTTAGTAATTTTAAAGGTTTTTAAGAATGTATCTGGAAAATAAGAGTACTTTCTTTTCAAGACAGGATAATTGACTAGATGCCATAAATTTTTTTAAGTTTATTTAATTTTTAGTGATCTCTACACCCAATGTGGGGCACAAACTCACAAACCCGAGATCAAGTCACATGCTCTTCTGACTAAGCCAGCCAGGCAGGCACCCTAACTGGATGCCATAATTTAATATTACACTGAATCAAACCAAATGAGCTGAAATCCTTGGCAGAGTGCTACATTATACATTGATAAAAATACTTTTCCTATTTTCAATTTATAATCATATTATTAGAAACCAAATTAACTGGAGCATAACATATTAAGACCACAGCATTCTCTTCCTACTATAGTTAGCATTAGTCAAATTTTCATTAAGGCAATTTTGGCTTCACAGAACAAGAATAAGGTAAGATCAAGAAAAGATTTCTCTTTATTTTATCAAGGAATCACACGTTAAATTTCTCACCTCCAACCAGCCAAGTTCAAGGATTGAGAATCCATAAAATATCCACCTTTCCTACTCATAATTAAGGTTCAGAATGAGAAAAAAAAAAAAAATCAGAGAAGCACAAAAGGAGCAAAGTAAAAAAAAAAGAGAGAGACTTTAAAATTTAACCCAAAAGGTATAATTTACAAAGATGAAAATTTAAAAGTAGTTTGTACTTGAGATCTTCATGAAAAGAAAAGGTTTAATGGAGAAGAGATATCACAGATTAGATGCACACTACAGATAAAATGATGACCCCTGTATTTCATTAGGTATTGAAAGTATGATATTCCCAAAAGAATTTCTTACGACTAGAACACAGATGTTTTATTTCTTCAAAATTCAATATTAAATTTGTTACTACTTATACCTAATTAAGGACACAAGGTTCCCTACACACACACACACACACACACACACACAGCTATTATCTTTTCTGGCAAATAAAACTTTTTTTATGCAGCTGTATACATCTATTATCTACTACACATACTATGGTACATTAGTATTACTAAGACCCTACCATCTGCTCCCAAGCACCTTCCACACTTGTGTACTCTAATGTAAAAAAGTTACTCTGATTCAAGTAATCAGCATGCTTATGTAGATATGACTCTAGTTCAGATACCTACCCTGTTTCGATGAGCATTGATTGATGCGTAACGAACTGTCCCTCGAAAGCCTGCCACAGCTCGAGGCTACAACAAAACCAAGCAAAGAGTAATAAAATAAGCTTCAAATAGCAAAAGACTCAGCACACTTGAGCCCATGAAGTAGATGGGAGAAACATGCATTACCATCACAATAAAATACTACTTAAATTTCTAATTTTTTATTGTGAAATTACAGAAAATTAGAGAATATCTCTAAATCATGTTAAAAAAACTAACATTTTAATTATCAGTGAGTCCCATTTTTTGTACCTACATTTTAAAATAAAGTGGCATTTATGACAAATAAATCCTGTACATTAGAAAACACTAAATGCTTTCATATATCCAGAATCATGCCGAGCATTGTAGTACATACACTAATATTCAGGCTCTGGTTACATTTAATTACAGTAAGACCGTAAGGAGTCTCTAAGTAAAGATGCCAACCTCTTCATGTCTTGGCTATTTCATTCAAACTCAATTCGACGATGGTGGCAACTTATATCATACCTCCCTATGCATGCAATTCATATATTCATAAATCAAGTTACTGGGTAACTATTACATGCTAGGTACTGAAATAAATCCAAACATGAATAATACATGATCCCAGTTCTTAGAGAGCTCAACTTAGAATAAAGTCCAAACTCTTCTTACTTGGCCTACAAGATTTCCATGATTTGGCATTGGCCTCATTCCAAAATGGATTTACTTATGGTTTCTCCTACAACCAACTGTGTTTCTAGCTTATTCTGCTATTCTCCCCAGTGAAAAGCCATCTCTTCACATACCTCCAATGGCTAGCTCTTCTACCCCACACTAACCCCTCTGCTCAAATGTCACCTCCTCAGAGAAGTACTCCTTAATCATCCTAATCTAAAATACTATCCACCCCCTCAATGCCACTCCATTCTTTTTTATTCTGCTTTATTTTTTTCTCATAAAATTATTTTATTTGAACTTTTACTTATTTGTTCACTGCCTATTTTCTTCCACTGAAATATAAACTCTGTGATGGCAAGGTCTTGGGTTGCTCATTTCACAGACATAGAAACAGGCTCTGAGAGGTAACTAAATTTATCTGAACACACAGAATTAGTATGTGATAAAACCAAGCATCAACCAAGGTCTTCTGACTTAAAATCATACACTGTTTCCACTCTACTGCTTCACAAGGATCAATTCAGTACCCTAAAGACTCATGGATGGCACCACAGCTCAATATGAAAACTTGACAAACCTGAAAATGATCACAGCCAGTAATTTTCATTAGATTTTTCCCCCAGTAACTTCTAATTATCTTTAATTAAGATGTATTACTTTTATAGTCAGAAAAAGACTATAACAAATGTTATTTTAAAAATCTTTAGTTACCAGAATCATTCTGGTCATATGCTGTAAGATAAACATTCTATGTGTTCTTCCTTCGTTTGATCATTTTTGTAATTTATGTGTTATCTGCTCAAATTAGTTTTCTATTTATTTCTTCTTTCATGAAATTCTGTCTTCCCTTTCTAAAAATTTTCATTTCACTTTTTTTAAAGATTTTATTTATTTATTTGACAGAGAGAGAGATAGCGAGAGCAGGAATACAAGCAGCGGGAATGGGAGAGGGAGAAGCAGGCTTCTTGCCGAGCAGGAAGCCCGATGTGGGACTCAATCCCAGAACCCTGGGATCATGACCTGAGCCGAAGGCAGACACTTAACAACTGAGTCACCCAGGTGCCCTTTTCATTTCATTTTTAAGTAAGCTCCGTGCCCAGCATGGTGCTTGAACTCACAACCCCAAGATCAAGAGTCACATACTCTACTGAGCCAACCAGGCGCCCTTCTATTCCCTTTTTAATGCCTCCTTTTTGTTTTTGTCTTAAGATTTAACTATTTAAAAAATACTCTTTGTATTTAATGACAACTCTCGATAATCAAAAGTTCCTGTGATATATTTAAATCCCTTTTCTTAGGGGCCATTCATTGACAATCATAGTCAGTAGATCTCAATATTTTCCTAAGATATCACAACTAACAGGAATATCTAATATTCTCAATTTGACGGAACTTTGAGATCAGAGATTTCTTGTCTTGACAAAGAATGTACAAGATTATATATGAAAGCCTGCTATCAACCCTTTTCACTAACATTTCACTGGCTGTACTTTTATTCATTACCTGACAAGAGCCTTCACTAACAAAAATGTTTTCATAGCATGTACTTATGCCCAGTTATTTTCATTCCAGTAACTATCAGGATAAAAATCTCCAGAGCTATTACCACACTCTGCAACCCAGTCCACGATTAATCAGATACCTAGATGCTCCCCGACCCCAGATAGATTCTAGCCAAGACAAACCCAGGGGACTTGTTCCAGTTAAGAGTACCCCTGACTTTGCTTCTGCCATGGAAAGGTTGAGCCAGCTGTTTAGAAAGATCTTGATGTGACTCATCAAAGAAATAATGCCAGGTCAAGAAAATTCAGCCACCTTATATAAAGCAGAAAAGACAACTCAACCCAACTGGGGAAAATAGCCATATATACAACTAATTCTAATTTAAAGCAGATTATAATTAATATCATTAGCAAGGTACAATGAGCTATGAAAGCCTAGGAGTGGTAAGCATTAGTTCCCTTTGGTGAGAAGCGAAAAGGAAAAGTCCTGCTGAAGAAGAAAGTCTTAAGAATAAGGCAACATTGGGTGCCTGGGTGGCTCAGTTGGTTAAGCGACTGCCTTCGGCTCAGGTCATGATCCTGGAGTCCCGGGATCGAGTCCTGCATTGGGCTCCCTGCTCAGCAGGGAGTCTGCTTCTCCCTCTGACCCTCCCCCCTCTCATGTTCTATCTCATTCTCTCTCTCAAATAAATAAATAAAAAATCTTAAAAAAAAAAAAAAGAATAAGGCAACATTTAATGGGGCCTTAAAATAGGTGATCTCTTGACCGTAGAGGAAAAAAGCTCTCAGTTTTTCCCCACTGAAGATGATATCAGCTGTGGGTCTTTCATACATGGCCTTCATGATGTTGAAGTATGTTCCATCTATACGTACTTTGTTGAGGGTTTTTATCAAGAATGGATGCTGTATATTATCAAATGCTTTTTCTGCATCTATTGAGAGGATCATACGGTTCTTATCCTTTCTGTTATTATTTTTAAAAGATATTTATTTGAGAGAAAGAGAGCATAAGCAGGGGGAGGGGCAGAGGGAGAAGGACAAGCAGAATCCCCACTGAGCGAGGAGCCAATGCGGGGCTCAATCCCAGGACCCTGAGATCATGACGTGAGCCGAAATCAAAAGTCAGATGCTTAACCAACTGAGCCACCACGCACCCCCTTCTTCTTTCTATTATTAATGTGTTGTATCATGTTGATTGATTTGTGGATACTGAACCACCCCTAGAGCCCAAGAATAAATCCCACTTGGAGGTTCTTCAAAAAGTTAAAAAGAGAACTACTCTACGACCCAGTAATTGCCCTACTAGGTATTTACCCAAAGGATACAAAAATACAGGTTCAAAGGGTTACATGCACTCAGATGTTTATAGCAGCATTATCAACAACAGCCAAACTATGAAAGAGCCCAAATGTCCATTGACTGATGAATGGATAAAGATGTGGTATATGTACACAGTGGAATATTACTTAGCCATCAAAAAGAATGAAATCTTGCCGTTTGCAACAACGTGGATGGAGCTAGAGTGTATTATGCTAAGTGAAAATAAGTCGGTCAGAGGAAGACAAATACCGTATGATTTCACTCATGTGGAATTTAAGAAACAAAACAGATCAACATATGGGATGGGGGAGAAAGAGAGACAGGGAAACAAACCATAAGAGACTTTTTGTTTAAGATTATATTTATTTATTTGAAAGAAACAGAGAGAGCATGCACAAGTGGGAGGAGGAGAGGGAGAGACAGAGAATCTCAAGCAGACTCCACGCCGAGCATGAAGCCAAGTGCGGAGCTTGATCCCACGACCCCAAGACCATGACCTGAGCCAAAGCCAAGAGTTGGACGCTCAACTGACTGAGCCACCCAGGCACCCCAACCATAAGAAACTCTTAAAGATATAACAAACTGAGGATTGACGGAGGGAGGTGGGTGGGGACTGGCTAGATGGGTAATGGGTATTAAGGAGGGCACTTGTTATGATGAGCACTGGGTGTTGTATGTAAGTGATGAACCACTGAATTCTACTCCTGAAACCAATACTGCAGTGTATGTTAACTAACTAGAATTTAAATAAAAATTTGAAAAAGAAAAAAAAATAGGTGATCTCTTGAAACCTCCCTAATTGATGGCAATCTGGCAATATCTATCAAAATTTCAAATGTATATATTCTCTTTGACAAACCCGTTTCACTTCTGGAAAGTTATCTTACAGATATACTTGCATATGTGCAAAAATAATGGATATATCACACTTACTCACTACATTAATGTTTGTAATAGCAAAAGACTGAAAGTAACCCATATGTTCACAAATATGTTCATAAATAGACTGATTAAATAAATTACAGTACATGCTTGTAACAGAATACACTTTGTAGTTGCAAAAAAGAATGAAGAAGCTCTATATCCTGACACGGAAAGATCTCCTAGATACACTGTGGAAAAAAGACAAGTACAGAATGTACATCATGCTACCTTTTGAATCAAAAAGAGAAAAATGAGAATATACATTTATATGTATTATATATGCAAGAAGAAGTTCTGGAAGAATACATTAAAGAAATAATAATACAGCTACCTAAAGGTTGGAGGAAGGTATAAGAGCAGTATAGAAAATGAGTGGCTTTGGGATAGCAGGGGTGAAATAGAGATTTATTTCACTGCTTATCTGTTAATTTTTTTCAAGTCAGGCTTATAAAGGTATAATTTACACACAGCAAAATGCATACTTTAGGTATACACAGTTCTGTGAGTTTTAACAAAGGGATATAGTTATGTAACTACCACTGCAATCAAGGTATACAGTATTTCTATTGCCCCAAGAGTTCTCGTAAAGCCCCATATAGTCACAATCCCTTCCCCTCCACTCCCAGTCTCTGGCAACCTCTGATTTCTGTCCCTCACAAGCATTCAGAGTTGTGTTTTTAGGCTTATTGCTGTGTAGTGATGTCTCACTGTGGTTTTAATTTGCATTTCTCTGACAACTAAAGACGTTCACCATTTGCTAATGTGCTTGTCATCTGTAGTATCTCTTCTTTGATGAAATGCCTATACAAATCTTTTGCTCATGTTTATTCATTTGTTTTATTATTGAGTTGTGAGAATTGTTTATAGATTCTGGATATAAGTCCTTTGTCAGATGTGTGTTTTGAAATATTTTTCTCCCAGTCTGTGATTTGTCTTTTCATTTGCCTAATAGTGTCTTTCAAAGAAGTATTTAACTTTGATGAATTTTTTTTGAAGATTTTATTTATTTATTTGACAGAGACACAGCAAGAGAGGGAACACAAGCAGGGGGAGTAGGGAGCCTGATGTGGGCAGGGCTTGATCCCAGGACCCTGGGATCATGACCTGAGCTGAAGGCAGACGCTTAACGGCTGAGCCACCCAGGTACCCCAACTTTGATGAATTTTTACTTTCTTATTTTCACACTATAGAAATATCTCTTCAAAAATTGTATTTAAAGACATCTTTAAAGAAAAAAAGTAAGAGTGGTTAACAACCTAAGAGCACATTTTACTAAAATAAATACCTAGATATTTAAGTGAAAATGAAAAAGAAAAAATAAATTGGACCTTGAAAAAGGGGGTGCCTGGGTGGCTCAGTCAGTTGAGCGTCCAACTCTCGATTTCGGCTCAGGTCATGACCGAGTTGTGAAATCAAGCCCTGAGTCGGGCTCCATGCTCAACAGGAGTCTGCTTGAGATTCTCTCTCCCACTCCCTCTGCCCCTCCCCCCACTCATGCTCGCTCGCTCTCTTGCTTCTCTCAAATAAATAAATTTTTAAAATGAAAACTGAAAGAATTACAACAGGGAGAAGGAAAAGCACTTTAAGTAAAAAGAACACTGTGTGCAATGCAAAATGGGAGGAAAGTACTGTGTGTGTTAGGGAAAGTGTTTGATATGGCTGGAGCAAATTTGAGAGAAAACAGTAGAAAAGTAGGTTGGAATCAGGTTAAGCAAGGATGGCCCTGAATGTCATATTGAGGTGTTTGGTTTATAACATGCAGGGAAATGGAATTCATCAAAAATTTTTAAGTAGGAAAGTGACATGATTGATAAAGTGCTTGGGATGCTTACTCTTCTGGAGGTAAAAAGAAGAGACTGGAAGGGGATGTAGGGAGACCAAGGAGGAAACTCTTTTAATAATCCAAACGAGAAGCCACAAGACTACTACAAAGACAGAGCAGTGTGAACGTGAAGGAGGAGATGAATGTCAGAGACAAAATGAGCTCCCAGGAGAATAAATCTATCAGGAGAAGGGAAGGACTGTAGGCATGAGCCCAGGCCTATTGCTAACCAAAGGGAGGGGCTCTGGAAAGGGGCAGAAAGCATGAGAACTATGTAATATAGCCCCCAATGGAAATAAGAAAATAGCTGAAGTTGT
Source organism: Neomonachus schauinslandi (assembly GCF_002201575.2). Taxonomy (NCBI): domain Eukaryota; kingdom Metazoa; phylum Chordata; class Mammalia; order Carnivora; family Phocidae; genus Neomonachus; species Neomonachus schauinslandi. Next base: position 83,599,572 of record NC_058411.1, read on the forward strand.
GGAATGGTAACAGAGAAAAAGACTTAAAAGTTTTGTTAAGGGTCACTATAGCCCTAGGCACTGGGAGTTTCAGCTGAATGGTAGGAAGAAGCAGCAGGAGAAAACATGGCATTGCAGGAGCTGAGACACAAAGGGCCAATGTGAAATGCCAGCTGAAGGAGTAAGGAAACTAGGGCATGCTTTAAACCAGGAGGACAAAATAATGAACATAAAGATTCAAATCATTAAGTAAAAAGAAGTTCAACTCTGAAACCATATGGAACAGAGTACTGTAAATATATATAGCTCTGGACTCCTTTGTACCTCACGTCCCTATTTATTGTAACTAATACATCTTAAAAGCGAATAGTAGAGGCTCTCAAAACCAACAACAAAAACAATTCATTAATAGTGTAACAGAGAGTATCCATCATTCCCTTTGTAATGCATTCTGACTGATGGTCGTCCTATACTAAGAATACTATTACTAAGTTTGGTAAATAAATTAACATTTTTGTTTTGAGGGAGTTTCTTTGTGGTGATGGAATAGTTTTGTATACTGACTGTGGTGTTGGGTGTACGAATCCGTACATGTGATAAAGTTTCATATACTCTCCTCCTTCAAGAAAAAGTACATGTAAATTATAGTGAAAGCTGACTCGGGTCTGCACTTGAATTAGCAATAGTATACCAATATCTTTTTCCTAGCTTTGACAATGTACTATGATTATGTAAGCTATTATCAGTGGGGGAAGCTAGATGAAAGCCACATGATAACTGTACTATTTTACAAAAGCCCCTGAATCTGCTCCCTACTCCAAAACAAGTACCCTCAGGTCTACAGAAGACAGAAAACAGACTGATTCATGCAAAATTCAGAATGGAGGTTATGTCTAGAGCTGCAATGGCCAATGTAATAGCAACCTAAAGCTAAATGAAATTTAAAATTCAGTCTCTCATTTGCTTTGGCTACATTTCAAGTATTCAATAGCCCAGGTAGCTAGTGGCTACCGTATTAGTACAGATACAGAACATTTCCATGCTCACAGTAACTTCAATTAGACACTGCTGCTTGAGGAAGAAAAGGGAATGAGATGTACAGTGCTAATGAGCTAATTCTTAACCTAGATGGAGGCCATAGATGTTTTAATATTCCTCCTTGAAATTTTGATATGTGTTTTTTACACTCTTCTGGAATACATAATATAGCAAGACAAAATAAAAATATTGATTTTTGCAAATAACATGATGGCATACCTAGACAATTCAAGTGACTCAATTCAAGTTTCTTAAAAGGAATAAATAAACAAAATTGTATAATATGAAACAAATCTACAAAGGCAACTTTGGTTTTATATTAGTGGAGCAATATGAAAAAATGATTTCAATCATAATCATGATCCAAAAAAGTATGAAATTAATTTTATTTGAGATTTAAGAGATTTAAAGAAAACCATGAAACTACTGAAATTCTAAAAGGAACTAGCTAGTGATATGCAAAAAAAAAAGGGAAAGTTCATTCCTTACACAGCGTGAACTATGTTCAACCACAATAACATTCTCTCAACTCTCTTCCCTCACTCTTCCATAGTGCTAACCTGATCCTTACCCAGGTTAAACCCAACTCTTAGACAAACTGCACTTCTAAACAAGCAGTTAAAGGTGTCTAGAGAAAAACAAACTGTACTGACAATCTCACCTTAAATTACCATAATACTCAAATGAGCTTTCAGCACAGGTCTACAGTCTATTTTGCTGAAGCTAGTTCACTTCTCCCTCTCCATGGTAACTACTTCACTTGTCCTCTTTCGTCAACGTCCAGCACCTTTCTGCACTCTCAGCAAAAGGTCTTACCTTCATGAAGAAGATAAAAGCCATGACAGAACTTCAACTTCCCACTACCAAATCTAAATGCTTACCTGTATCTGTGTCCACTTATTCTGCCTTTTCTCAGTTACAATGGAAGAAGTGTTCTTGCTCTTAGAGAATGGGCTAACCTCATCATTTGTGCTCAGGTTCCTTCCCTTGGTCATGCAAGAATGTGTCTCCTAGAATTGTTCCTGCTCTGTCCTACATTATCATTTTTTTCATGTCTCCTGGAGCATTACCATCAGTACACAAGCATGCTGTAATAGCTGCCATTTAAAAAAATAAATAATAAGGAAGTGAATAAACTAAGGAATAAAGGATTTTACTTCCCTTTCAACTACTTCCCTGTTTTACCAATCTTCTTTAAAATAAATCACCTCTCAGCTGGTTAACCATCCATCTCTTGATTTCGGCTCAAGTCATGATCTCAAGGTTGTGGGATGGAGCCCCACATTGAGCTCTGTGCTCAGCATGGAGTCTGCTTATTCCTCCTCCCTCTGCCCCTCCCCCCCACTCTCTCTCTAAAATAAATAAAATCTTAAAAAAATAAAATAAAATAAAACACCTCTCAGGGCACCCTGGGTGGCTCAGTCCATTGAGCATCCGTTGAATACATTCCTTTCTTGTTTCACCACTACTTGTCTCTTTGCCTTTGGATTTTCTCAGTGACAAGTAGTTGAACCTCATCTACTTGGGACCCCCAAAGCCAGGTATTCTTGCACCCCTGTGCCCTGGCTATACCCCCACCTCCAATCAAATGATTCTTAAATTTATATTTCCAGTCCTGATTTCTCTTTTGAGCTACATATTACCGTATCAAATCACCTTCTTGTTATTTCCATCTGGAATCTAAGAAGCATCTCAAACTTGACTTCTAGAAAATAGAACCTCGTTTTTCCCTTATCAAATCCACTCTTCAGCCTTCTTCCCCATCATGGTTAATGGCATGACCATTCATTCAGGAGAAAAATTTAGCAGTCAATCTTGACTTTTCTTTTTCCTTGACATCCCGGTATTTACAAATCCAAAAGGAAGGCTTGTTAAATCTATCTTTAAAATACATCCTAAATATGACCATTTCTCACCACCTTCACTGGCGCACCCTAATGCCCTAGATCCCAGTCACATGCAATGATCACTGGACCAATGGCATTAGCCTTCTCACTTGTAACTTTCTGATTCCACTCTTGCTCTCAAAGTCTCTTCTTCACAGCCAGAGTGACTTTTTTTAAAAAAACACATGTTCTAAAAATTGAAAACCTGTTTATTTAGAATAGAAACGGGATTCCAGAAATATATTTAAATATAACAAACTACACAGAACCTAAGTTCTTTTCTGCATGGCTACTAATTTACACAAGAATACTGATAAAACTGAAGATAGTCTCCCTACAATTTCCAGGCACTGAAATTCTCCTATGGCTATGTTTTAAATATAATCTACTTCTGTATATAATTCCATTATGTAATCAGCTTATTGACAGATCATGTACCAGATTATGCAAGAACCCTGCTCAAAATTTTCCAAAGGCTTCCTATCATGTTTAGAATAAAACGTCTTTGCAAAATCATACACAATCTAGGGCCAACCAACCTCTTACACCTTATCTCTCTCCCCTTAACTCATCATGCTGTGCTATGTTGTGCAAAGCCACAGTAGCCTCCCTGCTTTTTCTTGAACAGACCAAACTTACTATGCCTCGGGGCCTTTGAACTTGCTATTCCCTTTGCCTGGAAAACTCTCTTTCCAGATATTCACATGGCTTGTTCTCATACTTCATTCAACTCTCAACTTGATACCTCCTCAGAGAAGTCTTTTTAAACTAATACTTCTAAAATATTCTTTTTTTTTTTTTTTTTGGTACTAAAATAGTCTCCTATTCTCACTGCCCATCACTCTCTACGTCAATACACTGCTTTGTCGGGGTGCCTAGGTGGCTCAGTCATTAAGCGTCTGCCTTCGGCTCAGGTCATGATCCCAGGGTTCTGGGATCGAGCCCTGCATCAGGCTCCCTGCTCCGCGGGAAGCCTGCTTCTCCCTCTCCCACTCCCCCCCAGCTTGTGTTCCCTCTCTCACTGTGTCTCTGTCAAATAAATAAATAAATAAAATCTTTATTAAAAAAAATACACTGCTTTGTGTTTATTCATAGCATATACCACTACCTAAAATTATGTATTTGTTTTCTATCTGTCTTCGCCAATAAAATATAACCTCCATAAGAGGCTCATTTTGGTCAGCTTGTTCACCACTACAGATCCATGCCTCACACATATTATGTGCTCATTAGATATCTGTTATGTGTATGAATAAACAATAACCTGGTAATAGTCTAAAACCTTAAAAATAAAAGATATCTGGAAAAGAAATGGGATTCCAGAAATACATTTAATCTAGCAAGCTACACAGAACCTAAATTATTTACCTGCTTTGCATCTATTAATGCAAGATCTTCACCAGAATCAGAAAGATTCTCTCGTAATTTTTAGGCACCTAAATTCTCATGTGCCTATATTTTAAATATAATTTACATTTATGTAAACAACTCTATTATTATATACTTAGCTCATTCAAAAGTCAGTATTTCAACTGTGCAACTAATTTGTTAGAAAAGGAAAATCACAATTAGTACCAAGTTAAAACAAAACTAAAGGTAAAAAGGAGACATCAGAAGAACTGAACTATCGGTAGGACAATATAAGGAGCTCCACTGACCTGATCCCCAGTAAAACTGGTGAAAATTATTTTAAAAAACTAAAGCTCTTGGAAACGGTCCTTAAGGCAAATAACAAATGGAGAAACATCTATTCAAGAAAAGTGAAAATTCTATGGTCTTGAACCCAAACCGTTCTCTCCCTCCTCTCTTCCAGAGCAGAGAGGGTGGCTCCACTCCAGACTGTTGCCACCAAGGACACAGGACTCCCTCATTCCCCAGTTCCCAACCAGAGGGCTTTCTTCCCATAGAAGCAGGACTTCAGCATTTCTGAGGTTCTTCCAGCTCTCTGTTGTGGAGGAGGCTAAGTCCTGGGTTAGTGTGGAAAGAGAAGCTTCTTTCTTGCACCCAGCGCCACTCGTGGAATGGAAGCTCTACCTTGGGTATATGTTGACAATACTCGAGGCCCAAAAGCCCTCCCCACCCCCCAGCACCACCCCCCCAGCTCAGGAAGCAGTGCTTCCATGCAGGAGAGACAAGCTGAGAGATCTCCACCTACTGCCCCATCTCAGCTCCTAAAAAGTAAGGATGTCATTCAGAAGCTTACCATAGTCCTCAGCCCAACTTTAGAGCCCTGGCTCAGAGATTTTGCCTGGGGGCAGGAGAAAGGCCATTTAAAAAGACACCTCCTAATCTCTTCCCAAAGGAACTTATCTTGTTCTCAACAGTAAAGTTTAAGCTTAAAGCATTTCTCAAAAATAGGGAAGGTTGTGGTATAGGGAGTTGGGAGATCTGTAGAGCTAATGAAGATAAAGCCTAGACTACAGGCTGGCCAGGTAAGAGAGAACAGGGGGAGTAAGACAACTGGAAGGCGGGAGGCCTCCTGAGGTCACAAAAAAACAAACTCTGACCTCAGAGATTGGATTATATTAGTTTGTCCAGGAATTTATGCCCCAGGGTACTACTGTAAACAACAGAGCAATCAGCCCGCAATTAGTGGAACTTAAAAACCGGGTATGGCCACGGCAAGTGCAGAAGAGAGCCCTACCAGTACAACTGCCATTCCAGGGCAACCGCAGGCTGACTGCCCCAGGAGCAACAACAGAGACCTAATACTATGTGTTGGAGAAGGGGAGGGGTGGGGAGGGTGGCAGGGGAAAAGCCTTCACTGAAACAAATCCAGTTCAGTCCCTAAACACATAAACAAGCAAATAATAATAAAAAGCCCTGGAAAGGAGGACCCGTATCTAAAACTATATTATCTAAAATGTCCAGTTTCCAACAAAAAAATTCAAAGGAATCAAAGAAACAGGGAAGTATGACCCATCCATTTGGGGGTGGGGAGAGGCAACAGAAACCGCCTGTGACAGTGACCAGTTGTCGGATTTAAGAGGAAAAAATTTCAAAGTAGCCCTTACAAATGCATTCACAGAACCAAAGGAGAGCTTGATTAAAGACATAAGGAGGGCGCCTGGGTGGCTCAGTTGGTTAAGCGACTGCCTTCGGCTCAGGTCATGATCCTGGAGTCCCGGGATCGAGTCCCACATCCGGCTCCCCGCTCAGCGGGGGTCTGCTTCTCCCTCTGACCCTCTTCCCTCTCGTGCTCTCTGTCTCTCATTCTCTCTCAAATAAATAAATAAAATCTTTAAAAAAAAAAAAAAAAGACATAAGGAAAGCATGATGACAACATTGTATCAAATAGAGAATATCAATAAAGAGATAATTTTTTTAAAGAACCAAATGGAAATTCTGGATAGGAAATATACAACAATGAAAACAGAACTGCAGGATATAGAAAGAGCCTCAGACTGCAAAAAAGACCCTTGATCCTAAAGGGCCAATGTGTGTTCTTACTACAAATCCACTCTAAGTCTGTGTCTAATGTACTTTTTTTTTTTAAGATTGTATTTATTTATTTGACAGAGAGAGAGCAGGAGAGCACAAGTAGGGGGAGCAGCAGAGGGAGAGGGAGAAGCAGGCTCCCCGCTGAACAGGGAGCCTGATGTGGGGCTTGATCCCAGGACCCTGGGACCATGACCTGAGCCGAAGGCAGACGCTTAACCGACTGAGCCACTCAAGCACCCCTAATGTACTTTTTTCTTAAAGCCACAACTTTCGATAAAATTAATTAACTCTATCCTATAATTTCATCATAAAATCTATATGCTACTTCTTGGATAAGATCCATTCTATACATAATTCGTATTTCTTTTTTTAAAAAGTGATACTATAACAGGTTAATTCTTGAATACTTAATAATAATATGAAAAATCTTACTGGTCTGACGTCACCACAGGAATTGGTAAATTGTCGAGCCAAGCCAAAATCAAGCATGTAACATTTCCTACATGTACTAGGAAAGCGACCCATGGCGAAGTTCGACTAGAAAAGCAAAAAAGGAAAATATACATATTCTTACAATACTAAGTCCTTACATCTATCTTTCCTATATTTTAATTCTATTTAAACTCTCTCTATATAATACATATGTCTCAAATACACTATTCTAATCCATGATGTTTACTGGATGTTAATACATAATCTCATTATGGGTTCTATTAATGCCCAGGAGCAGGTAACTTTGAGAAACAAAGAATTTAAGTGATGATACAAAGTTACATACAACAACACTGACTTAAGTGTAACTCTATGTTCCTTGAAATTCTAGTCTAAGTGAGTGCTTTAAAGACAGCCCAATTCTTCCTTTTTAAAATGGGAGGAACTAGGAGTGAGCAAAATTAAATACATAGCTAGAAATTTAAATGAATTTCCTATGAGCAACATAAAGCTGAATTTCACTAAGCATAAAAATTAAAATTCAATTTAAGGAAACATTTCAAAACAGACTTAAGGAAAATATACTTTGCATTCTTCCCTTAAAAAAATAAATGTAATGTTAGATGAGCACAGACTCGCAAAATGGTATGTAAAAAGAGAATTCATAAAGGAAAAAGCAAAACTGCAACAGAATTGTTAGCTTTTATTTTAAAATACTGTTCTACTTAGGGAGCTTTCAGATGAAAATGGAAAGTCTTCAGTCACCATGCTTTTAAAGTAGTGACATTTAGTTTGGCATAGAATTAAGTGCAAGAGAAATCTACATTACATTAAGTCTGACTCTACAATGTTAATTTTAGTTGGCATTTTCATGTAAACTATTTAATTTTAAAAATCATGTAGCTACAGATGGGTGTAATTTTCAAATGCACTAACCAACACATGATATATTTATAGTAAATACAGTATATCAGAAATGGATCATTTCCCCTTGTGAGCAATAAAAAAACCAAGAAGGAAAAATAAAAGCATATTTCAGTTATGGAAATGACAATTTCTAAGAAAAAACAGAATAGAAAAAAATACTATATATTGCCACTGTAGCACTCAGAAGAAAAAATAAGGTCTTTCATAATTGATGGTTCCTTATAAGTACAATTTGTCACTTGAGAAATAGTTCAGAGAACACAGTGCATACATCTAAAAGCAACATATGTATATATTTTTACCCAGTATCAGGAAAAAGAAATCTAAAGAATAACTTCCAATTTAGATGTAAGACTAAGTAACTAGAAATGTTAACACACATAATCATAATAGTCAACCATTAATAATTTTTAATTTGGCTGTGAGCAACATTTTCATTGTATGAGAAAAGCTCTTGAATGTTAAATTGTGGTTTGTAATTAGAAATTTTTTTTATGTAATTAGAATTTTTTTAAAAAATTGAGAGGTAAGTTACATTTTGCTTCTAGTTACTGAAATTAAAATATTACCTTGTATTTAATAATGGAAAGCAAATACAGAATGCTACATTCATAATTTATTGGATCCCATTATCAGATTAAGAGTACAAAGCAAACTCATTCTGTGCTCTGACTTGAAATGGCCCCTTACCGGTTTGATGTCTCGGTGCAAGAATCCCACAGAATGGATGCTCTCAATAGACTCCAGAATCTGTCTACCCAACCGAAGAGTAGTGCTAATGGTGAATGTACCCCGGGACTGGCTACGGCGTAGATCTGCCAGATTCCGACCCTGTGGAAACCAAATAAACACTTCCAAATATGGTACTATGTTATAAGAGAAGACTGGGAAGTTATTCATTTATCATTAAAAATGTTTTGACAGGGGAACCTGGGTAGCTCAGTTGGTTGACCATCTGACTCTTGGTTTCCACTCGGGTTGTGGTCTTGGGGTTGTGGGATGGAGCCCCGCGCTGGGCCCACACTCAGCGGGGAGTCTGCTTGGGACTCTCTCTCTCCCTCTGTCCCTCCCCCTACTCATGCTCATGATCTCTCTCTCTCTCCTCAAATAAATAAATCTCTAAAAAAATGTTCTGACAGAAAGAGCAAGGATTTTACCCAAATCATGATCCTCTCACTCAAGAGAAGAGATTCCATTAAGGTAATACATGAATGTTTCAGACAAATTTAAGAATAACCAGAAGTTTTTGAACATACTATGTTTTTGAGTCATCGTGTTTCCCTTTGTCTTTCATGCCATAACAAAATATAGTCTTGATTATTTGAAAATACAGAAAATGTATGTACCCAGAGCAGTAATTCCTCATTACTGCCTAACATACTCCCATACAAACTACTTAATTTTTCTGTGTCTGGTTTCCTTATAAAATGAGGGCAATGATACCTACACCTTGCAATGTTTTATGAAGATTAAAGAAGATCCACGTAAAGTGTTTACCATACTGTCTGGGACACACTAAGTACTCAACAAATGCTAATGATTGTTATTATAAACAAAAATGACATGAAACAAACTCAATTACTTGTAGCAACAGATAAAAGCAATGAATGTATCTAGCCTGTGCCAGACGTGTTACATCATGATTGCATTTAATCCTCACAGCCCCCTAAAATAGAAGATGTTGCAGATGAAGAAACTGAGGCTCAGAAAGTTTAAACAATGTTAACCTACTAAGGTAAAGTTGTTTTTCAAATCTAAACTTGTGTGAATTTGAACTTGTTGTTTTGTTCACTTCACAGTGCTGCTCCTCCGGAAAGTTCTTCATTGCCTACGTAACAAACCAATAATTTGATGAGAAGAGCAGGGCTATGATGCTGCAGTTCTATGGCCCAAAGAATGGAAACTGGCTCCTCCATCACAAGAGAATTTAAATAGCCTAATCTCTCTATTCCCCAAATTTTGTAGTGTATGTTAGGGATTAATACCACCAATGCCATCACCTCAACTGAAGACACCTGATTCACTTTTGAAAAAGTAATAAATTCTTAAATTACTTCAGTGCCACTTAAAATACTAACTAGCACTCAAGTAACTGAAGAATCAAAAAAGTACAAGAAAGTCAGGAGCCTTTCCCACTTCATCGCTTCTTTAAAAATGCAGTTTTAGTGGTGCCTGGGTGGCTCAGTCGTTAAGCATCTGCCTTCGGCTCAGTTCCTGATCCCAGGGTCCTGGGATTGAGCCCTGCATTGGGCTCCCTGCTCCGTGGGGAGCCTGCTTCTCCCTCTCCCACTCCCCCTGCTGTGTTCCCTCTCTCACTGTCCCTCTCTGTCAAATAAATAAATAAATAAATAACCTTTAAAAACATTAAAAAAAAAAATTTCTCACAGCACAAACTGGCAGTTCTCTGTATTATGAAGTTTTCATGTTAGGAGAATTTATTGTTCTCTACATCTTAGCAAATGTCAAATAAGTGATAATCTACAACAACAAGTTTTACAATCCCATGAGTAGCGAATAACTTATTAGCATTCTAACAATTTTTTCTCAAAAATCAGTATTTTGATTTCCAAAAATATACCTAAGAAATATTGGAACTTTATTTGTAAACAACTTCCATCATTATAAAAGCTTTTGAAAGAAAATCAATTAATTCGGTTTATGGTATTAGTAATGATTTTAAATTTCAAATCTTTTATTTTTTAATTTTTAAAGATTTTATTTATTTATTTGACAGAGAGAAAGCGCACAAGCCGGGGGAGTGGCAGGCAGAGGGATAAACAGGCTGCCCACTGAGCAGGGAGCCGGATGCGGGGCTCAATCCCAGGACTCTGGGATCACGACCTGAGCCGAAGGCAGACGCTTAATCGACTGAGCCACTGAGGTGTCCCTAAAATTTCAAATCTTTTAAAATGTAAATCTAAGGTATCAATTAACAAAATCCAAAAAGATAAAATATAAGGCTAGCGGGTGCCTGGGTGGCTCAGTTGGTTGAGCGACTGCCTTCGGCTCAGGTCATGATCCCGGAGTCCCTGGATCAAGTCCCGCATCGGGCTCCCTGCTCAGCGGGGGGTCTGCTTCTCCCTCTGACCCTCTTCCCTCTTGTGCTGTCTCTCATTCTCTCTCTCAAATAAATAAATAAAATCTTTAAAAAAAAAAAATATAAGGCTAGCAAGAGTATGGGGGAAAGTGGGGTTTTTTTTGTTTTGTTTTTTTGGGGGAGGAAAGTTATTAACATGGTAAGTACAAGCAGGTTTTATCCACCAAATTATACTTCAGAGTATAAACTAAAAGTAGTTATTACCTGTTATAGAGAAAAACAGAAAACAATCTATATATCTATCAATAAAGGAAAGGTTAAATAAATTATGGTACACTCATCTTACTGAGTGGTATGCAGCCACCAAAAAAAGAATCCTTATTCATAATAACATAGAAAGAATACTATTGAATGAAAAAACCAAATTCATTTTTCTCTAAGTAATTCTATAAATTTAACATGATCCCAATAAAAATGCAAGTGGATTTTACTATTAAAAATGTAAAATACACTTAAAAGAAAATAATATAATGAACCCTCATACACCTACTCATCACCAAGAATTAACAATTATCAGTTCACAGCCAATCTTGTTTCACCTGTTGCCAAAGATGGAGCAATTTGACCATTAAAAAGAAAAACAACTGCAATAATTGAGAACCATAAAATATGTGAAATGCATGAACTCATTTTTTTTTTAAAAAGAGAGAGCTCATTTGTCCTCTTTGGAAAATATTAGGGAACCAACTCATTATTCTGAAAACTAGTAAAAAGAAGAAAAGAAACAAGTATTAGTCCTGCCCTTCCTGTATAAAATTTATCTCAGGTAACCTAAGTAGTTGGAGTGCTTTTTTGAAAAAGAATTCCAGCTAATAAATTAAGGAAAACTGATAGAATTAGAATAGTACATCCGCAGCCCCACTGAAGTAATGGATCTAGGCAATGATTACTAATGGGTTGATAAAACTTAGGAGAAAAACCACTGGGAACTTTAAAAAGGATGCATCAGGCCGTCTCCCTGAATCTCAAGGATCAATCCTAACAATATTAAAAAGAGACAACCCAGACATTGCTTACTGATGTGATGCAAGAGGAAGCATACCCTCCCCTCTGAAGTACTCTGGCTAATTAAAACAAAAGAGCTAATCACCAGTTTACAGAAAATACAGTGGATAGAAGAACATGTTAAACAAGGAGGGAGATAATCAGCAAACTCCAGAATATGAAAACTTCATGATAAATGACTTCATTTTTATCAATGACAGTATGAACAATAACAACAAAAAACTGTAAAAAAAAAAAAAAAAAAGAGGGAACCTATAGAGTAAAAGAAGTTTAAGAATTATATCCACCAAATGCAATGTGTGGAACCCTGTGTGAAACCAGATTTAAGGAATCCAAATATAAAAAAAATAAAACACATACAATAAGGAAATCTGAAGATCATCTTGATATTTAATGCTATTATGAAGGAATTACTGTGTACTGTGATTAAGAAGAGAAAAAAGGAATCTCTGACTCATAGGAATACATATTCATGTATTTCCAGATAAAATATGCCTTCAGTTTGCTTTGAAATAATCTGGGGAGGAAGAGGAGAGGAAGAATACATCAGGAACAAGATGGGCCACATACTGAAAACTACTGAAGCTGGGTGATGAGTACATGGGTGTTCATTATACTATTCTATTTTTGTGTATGTTTAATTTTTTTCATAATAAGAAAAAGTTTTAAAAATATGGCAGCTCTGATGTCAGGCAAACTAGATCTACATCTGTACGGTTACAAGATTCAAAATATTTTTTTGCCCCTCCCTAGGTGATAATGCTTTTCACAAAATATCACTCTTAGGCTATACTAAAGCTGCTCATGTAAAGCCTCAATGGTTAAAGGAAATTTCATGAGACTTGTCCCAGGTCTTGCTGGTAGAAATGAGAAAAGAAATAAGTACAACTTCTTGAACCCGTAAGATTTTAAGACCCAGATTTTAAGAGCCACTGAGGCGTCCCAGTCCTTAAAAATTTTAAGGCAGATATTATACAACTGAATCACCAAGAGGAAGGCATTTCTCCTATATTATCAAGTAATTCTTAAATTTTCAAGTAGTCAAAGTTGGTTCTTGCGCACAAAGATTAAAAACTAGATCCCCAACTATCCACCCACCCACCCTCCCCAAAACCAATTTCAATAAATTTACATTATTTCCGTCAAAAAAAACCCCAAAAAAACCCTAGAGTCCTTAAGGGAACAAAGAGAGGAATGGACAGGGACAGGGCAAGATTCATATCCAGCAATCCACATGGGGATTTAAACTTTGCAATGATGACACTCAATGAAGATATGGATCAACTAAAACAGCTGACAAGAACAACACTTCCATCTCTGGAAAAATCTACATCAAATCTGTTTAAATAAAATTCCATCTGCATAATATAAAACATTCTGAGATGATACCAAGAATTCTGTTTGTATTCATATCCACTGCAATTAGGTACTTCGATCAAAACTGAAATATTTTAAGATACATTTCCAAGTAACCTACCTGCAACTGCATGACCACATAGTTGAATCGATCATTCCTCCCACAGCCAATAAATCTACAAACATGGTCTTTCCCTGGATAAAAGAAAGAAAGACAGAAAACAGTGGAAAAGGTTACATTATGGTTTCTCTTCTAAAAAATTAACAATTTGTTTTTCTGTACAGTATTTTATAATTGAATACAAAGGACCTGTCTTAAGAACCTTAAAAATAGGAAATCTGTATTATTCAAATTTTCTACCCACCTCCTCCTGGACCCTACACTGCTCCGTGTGTAGTCAAATACATGTTTATTGAATTTATTCATTCAATAAATGAATGAGGGAATAAACAATGATAATTTATTTAGGGAGTAAAGAATTAAAAGGTCCTTTCAGATCAACTTTGCCCGGACATTATACATACGAAAACAGAAGAGCAATAAATAAGAACTCTCTTAGGAATATAAATCCTAGGTGATATAAATATTATATTTATAATATAAATAAATCTATATTATAAATCCTGAATTTTAGATATGGTCTGCCATTCACCGATACATGACTTCAGTCCTTTAATCACTTAATCTTTCTGGGCCTCACTGATTTGGATTAGTTCAGTGGTTTTCAATCTGAGTTTTACCTATGAAATCCAAGGAGGTGCAGGCTAGGGCGCAGAGGAGAGCAGAAGTGGAGCAGGTAGCAATCTAGGGTCTGCCCTGGTTCAACAAAAGCAAACAAAGGTCCTAGAAAAGGATCAAGACTGGTGGCTCCAGGGCAAGAAGAGGGCATTTTGGCTGGAGCACAGTGAATGAAGGGAGAAGAGCATGAGAAGATGCTGGAGAAGCAAGCGGCACGAGGTCCTGAAAGGTCTTAGACTCCGTAACAAGGAAAGTGAACCACATGGAGAGGTCAGTTTTTCTCAGCCCTGGCTACTTATCAAAATCATCTTGGGAAGCTTTGTAAATTCCTAAACTCTTTACTGATTCAGAATCAATGGGGGAAAATACAGGTTGGAGCTTTTCAAAAGTTCTCTAAATGATCCAAAAGCAGATGGGCCATGGATGGACATATGATCTATTGGATCTATTGGTGGGTAATGAGAAGCATCTAAAAGATTTTAAGATGAGGTAAAACACACTTAAAACATCATACTTTAGAACACTGCTATGGTGGCAATGAGGACAGACTATACAGAGGTCAATTCTAAAGGCAGAAAGGTCACTCTGGGAACAGTTACAATATCCCAAGAGAGAGAACACGGTTTAAATTATAAATAGTATAGGAGAGATGGAAAAAATAAGATAAATATGAGAGATACTAAAGACAGTTTTTGACTAGAAACTGGTACAATTAAATGGTAAGTTGTACCAAAATAAGAGAATGTATAGTAGGTTGTATAGGCTGTAAGGGAAATTAGAATGTTGAGTTTAAGGACAACCTGTTGAATTTAGCAGACACTTTTAATTTCAAGCCTGCTGCTGAGCAAAAAGCAGCTCAGTAGAAATACATTGGGGAACCATTAATTCATGGAAGGTAGACAGAACTACATACACAGATGGACAACTGGCAGGTTGGAAGAACATAAAGAATGAAAAGAAAATTAACCTAAGAACAGAGTTTTAGAAAATACAACATCTAGAGCATGGGCAAAAATAAAAGAACACATGAAGGAAATCAAGTAATAGCCAGAGAGGTATGAGGAAAATATGAGAAAGGGGTATTATAGAAATACAAGAAGCAGCAGCATTTTAATGCAAAAGTAGCCAATGGCAAATGCTACAGAAAGGCTGAGAAGTGCCGGTTAATATAAAAATTAGGAAGTCACTAGTGAGTGGAAAGGGCGGCAGCCAGTCTTTAACGGATTAAAGAGTAATTCAAGTATGAGGCAGTGAGGGCAATCTTTGAAGAAGTTTGTCTGTAAAGTGAGCAAGTCACACGCCAAGAGCTAGAAGGGCAAGATTTGGTGAATGAATGAGAAATATATCTCAACTTGAATTAAAAAAAAAAAACCTTTCTACTGATTGACTTAAAATATAAATACAATCCAGACTTATTTTAGTTAATAATTCTACTTCTTTTACACTATTCTCTCATTCTCTGTGCTTTTGTTGGAAAGGGTTGGAACTAGCAAGAAATAAGTGGGAGCAATAATTCCCAATGTGTACAATGCATGTGCATCACTTTACATGTATTTTACAAATGTTTGCAAAACTGTGTCTGTCACCTAGTAAATTGCAGTAAGAATGAAAGGATGAAATGATGGCCAATTAGCAACTTACTCTTTCCCTCAGCTTCAACGCAACAATTTAAAAATCATTTAGGAAGTATTTTCTTCTTGTTATCCATTCAAGATTCCACCTTCCTAGCATATAACATTTAAATTAAGGATCTCTATTACAAAGACATTTCAACCATCTAAAAACAAAAGGCCATACTATATTTAACTCTTCTTGGAATGCTCTTTCAAAAATATCTTTATGGTACGTTATACCAAAATACTATTTATCCCTCAATAGTGAAAACATCCTACTTTTAAAAAGAAAAAAGAAATCAATTGTAGATCCTTGACTGGTAAACAAAATACAAAGTCAGTAGCAAACTGTTTAGGATTCACCAACACATCTTCACTGCTTTAGGTTAGAGCTTAATGAGTTCTTACCTCACACTTTATAGCATAGTGTGCTACTGCTCTTATATTTTAGATACCTGCAATTAATGAAAATCCTTAATAAAGTTAGTTCAATAATATGTACAAACTTTTAGAAGGATGGAGAAACTACAATTTAACTGGAACAGGAATTCTTCACCACCACTTAAAGAGTGTTAAAATAACTAGTACAAACTGAGGTATCACTCCATGAGTATAGGGACCATATCTATCTTGCTCTGGAACTAGCACGGTACTTGTCAGACAGTGAAATGCCCAATCAAGGGGCGCCTGGGTGGCTCAGTTGGTTAAGCGACTGCCTTCGGCTCAGGTCATGATCCTGGAGTCCCAGGATCGAGTCCCGCATCGGGCTCCCTGCTCGGCAGGGAGTCTACTTCTCCCTCTGACCCTCCCCCATCTCATGCTCTCTCTATCTCATTCTCTCTCTCAAATAAATAAATAAAATCTTTAAAAAAAATGCCCAATCAATATCTGTGAATAAACAAATTAATATAAATAATGATAGCTAGTAAAACATGAATAATATGCAAGCATATTGTGCCAGGCATTATATTAAGTGCTTTATATGCATTTAATCATCACAGTTTAAGTATTATTATTTTCCCCATTTTTCAGGTGTGAAGAATTAAGCAAAATAATCTCTAAAAATGAAGGGAGCAGAGTAGGTTACACTTGAAGAGAACTCTAATAATTCAAAATCATTGCTGTGGAGAAAGGGAAACAGAAAATCAGCTTGCCAAACCCAGAATATATCAGGTGAGACCTAATAAACTGTCATTTAGGTAAGAGTCCTGAGGAAAATCCAGATACCAGAACTATAGCAATCTTTATGGTAAATTAGGCAGTCTCCTCGGTCATATCTAGTTGGTAAGCAAACAAAAAAGACAGTCCCACGCTATGCACTACTAGGTCTGATCATGACTCCACGTTCACAAAAATAGTTATTCAACTTCATGCACAGTAAGATTAGAGGAGAGGTCCAGAAATATAACAGAAACTCAAAAGTCCCTAGGTAAACCATTCTATAAACTTTTAAGTTTTAAGAATTCCCAGTATAAAAGACATCCAAATAATCTTTTTTTAAAGATTTTATTTTGGGGCACCTGGGTGGCTCAGTCGGTTAAGCGTTTGCCTATGGCTCAGGTCATGATGCCAGGGTACTGGGATCGAGCCCCACATCAGACTCCTTGCTCAGCCGGGAGTCTGCTTCTCCCTCTCCATATGCCCCTCCCCACACTCACGCGCACGCTCTGTCTCTCTCAAATAAATGAATAAATTCTTTAAAAAAAAAAAAAGATTTTATTTTTAAGTAATCTCTACACCCAATGTGGGGCTCAAACTCACAACTCCGAGATCAAGATTTGTACACGCTACCAACTGAGCCAGCCAAGTGCCCCAAGACATCTAAATAATCTTAATGTCACTCTAGAGCAGGAGTGATGTCAAACCCAAGCCAATCCTCATTTTATTCCTACTTAATTAACTCCCATAGAGTCTCATTATTGTACATAAAGGCACGAGAATATAATAGATATATAAATTTAATTTCAGCATCTTTAGGCTATATTGTCTTTGTTTGCTTGTCTGACCCCTAGACTGTAGGTACTTCTAGGGTAGGGACTCTAGTACCCAGCTCTGCACAGGATACTCACTAACTAAACAATGAATAAGTTTTTTATAATACCTTTATTGGAACATTACTAATATACCCCACCAAATCCACCCATTTAAAGTGTAATTCAATTGTTTTTAGTATATTCAAAGTTGAACCACCACCACCACAATAAACATTAGAACATTTTCATCAGCCCTACCCCATCCCACCAAAAAACCCATACTCATTAGTTGTCACTTCCATTTCCCCCTGCAACTCTCCCAGCCCTATGAGAGTCAGCCCCACTAATCTACTTTCTATCTCTACAGATTTGCCTATTCTGGACATCTCACATAAATGGAATACTACAGTAAGTAGTTTTTGTGACTGGCTTCTTTCACCTAGCATAATGTGTTCAAAACTCATCCATGTTGTAGCATGTATCAATATTTCATTTCTTTTGTCAATAATATTTATTATATAGCTATACCACATATTTTGTTCAGCCATTTATCAGCTGATTGTCCATTTGGGTTGTTTCCACTTTTTGTTTGCTATGAATAATGCTACTATGAACATTCACATACAAGTTTTTGTGTAGACATACTTTCATTTATCCTGGGTATATATATAACTGGGAGTAGAATTGCTGGGTATATGGTAACTCCATGTTTAATCTTAAGCAGTCCACAGGCACTGCTGGACTGTTTTCCAAAGAAGCTGCACATTTTATATTCCTACCAGTAACATATGAAGCTTCTAATTTCTCTACATCCTCATCAACTCTTGTTATTTTCTATATCTTTTTTTATTGCAGTCATCCTTGTGAGAGTGAACTGGTATCTCAATGTAGGTTTGATTTACATTTCCATAATCACTAATAATGTTGAGCATCTTTTCATGTGCTTACTGGCAATCTGTATTATCTTCTATGGAGAAATGTCTATTCAGATCCTTTGCTGATTTTTAAATTGGGTTGTTTGTCTCTTTATTACTGAGTTATGGGTTCTTTATATATTCTAGATAAAGTCCCTACCAGATGCATGATTTGTAACTATTTTCTCCTATTCCATGGGTTGTCTATTCACTTTCTTGATGGTGGTCTTTGAAGCACAAAAGTTTTTAAATCTGATGAAGTCCAATTAATCTATTTTTTATTTTGCTGCTTTGCAGTTTTAGCATCATATCTAAGAAATCACTGCCTAATCCAAGGTCATGAAGATTTACGCATATGTATTCTCCTAAGAGTTTTAAATGTTTAGGTCTTTGATCCACTTTGAATACATTTTTTTAAAGATTTTTTTTATTTGTAAGTAAATTCTACACCTAACGTGGGGCCCGGACTTATGACCCTGAGATCAAGAGTCACACGCTCCACCAACTGAGCCAGCCAGGTGCCCCCACTTTCAATAAATTTTCATGTATGGTAAGAGGTTAGGGTCCAACTTCACTCTTTTGCACGTGTGTAACTGTGTTGGAAGACAGACTCCCCTTGTGTTTCTCCTTTACTGTGACACTACTACCACACTCACAACACTTTTGACACCAGATGTGTGGGCTTTCCACACATCAAGCTATTCTCGACACCGGCTGGCTGTCCTATAATTCAATTCAATTCTAATACTGTCTACCTGGAATCTGCATCAGATCCCCATAAGGGCTTAGTCCCACAAGATTGCCCCTACTTCAAATGCCAATCACAAGTCCCAGGCTGTTACCTGTATAAATGACCCCCTCCTTAGGTTTGACAATTTGCTAGAATAGCTTATAGAATTCAGGGAGATGCTGACATTTACCAGGTTATTACAAAGGATATAATAAAGAATACAGATGAATAGCCGGATTTAGAGACACAATGGGGAAAGCTATGTGGGAAGTGGTGCAGAACTTCCATGCTCTTTCTGAATGTGCTACTCTTACAGCACCTCCATGTGTTCACCAACTCAGAAGATCTCTGAACCCCACACTTCTGGAATTTTTACTACTTCCCAGAAGATAGGGGGTGGGGCTGAAAATTCCAAACTTCTAATCATGACCTGGTCTTTCTGGTGACCTGCTATGATCCTGAAGCTATTAAGGGGCCCACCAAGAGTTTGTTCATTGGAACATGAGACACTGCTATCACCCAGGAAATTCTAAGGAACATAGGAGCTCTGTGTCAGGAACCACTGTCCTGGCCAAATCTGGTCTAAGACCAAATATCAGAACAAAAGATGCTCCTAGTGCTCTTATCACGTGGGAGATTACACGGATTTTAAGAGGTCTGTGCCAGGAACTAGGGGCAGAGACCAATATATGTGTTGTTTATTCTCTTACAATATCCAATGGAGTTGTGCTGGCACCATTTGTTGAAGACTCCTTTCCCCATTGAATTGTCTTGGCACCCTTGTCAAAAATCAATTGACCGTAATGTGACAATTTCCGGACTTTGAATTCTATTCCATTGATCTATATTTCTATCCTTATGCCAGTACCATAATGTCTTGATTACTGTAATTCTGCAGCAAGTTTTGAAATCAGAAAGTGTAAATATTCCAGCTTCATTGTTTTTGCTTTTTTTTTCAAGACTGTTTTAGCTATCTGGGGTCCCTTGCAATTATTAATTTTAGAATCAGCTTACCCATTTCCAAAGAAGGCAGCTGCAATTCTGACAGGGACTGTGTTCAATCTATAGATCAATTTCAAGAGTACTACTATCTTAACAATATTAAGTCTTCTAATCTACAAACACAAGATATCTTTCCATATATTTAAGTCTTATTTTTTCAACAATGTTTTGTAATTTTCAGAAAATAAGTTTTACACTTCTTTTATTAAATTTATTCCTATTTTATTCTTTTTGATGCTACTGTAAATGGAATTGTTCTCTTAATTTCATTTTCAGATTGCTTATGGTTAATGTCTAGTAAGATAAGTCATCTCTTTATATTGATCTTGTTTCCTGCAATCTTGCTGAACTTGTTTAGTAGCTCTAAAAAGTTTTTAGTGGATTCCTTAGGGTTTTCTAAAAATAAGAGGTCATCTGCAAATAGAGGCTAGTTTTCCTTCTTTCCAGTCTGGGTGCATTTTATTTCATCTTCCTGACTTGAATAGAAGTAGCAATTGCAGAAATCCTTGTCTTGTTCATTATCTTCAGGGGAAAGAGTTGTTTTTTACTGTATTAGCTGTGGCTTTTTTGGTTTTTGTTTTTGGATTTTTTTATACATGGCCCTTTACACATGGCCCTTATCAGGATAAGGAAGTTCCTTTCTATTCCTAGTTTGTTGAGTATTTTTTATCATGAAAGGGGTATTGGATTTTGTTAAATAGGTCTTCTGACATAATCATGTGGTTTTTGTCTTTCTATTGATACAGTGTATTATACTGATTTTCATATTTTAAACCAACTTGGAATTCCAGGGTTAATGTCACATATAGCACGCTGAATAATCCTTTTTATATGTCGCTGGATTCTGTTTGCTAGTATTTTGCTGAGGAATTTTGCATCTATATTCATAAGAGATACTAGTTTACACTTTTCTTCTAATGTCTTTGCTTGGTTTTGGTGTCAAAGTACTGGCCTTATAGAATGCATTGGGAAATGTTCCCTCCTTTCCTATTTTTTTCAAAGTCTAAAAAATTGGCATTAATCTTTCTTTAAATGCTTGTTAGAATTTACCAGTGGAACCATCCGGGCTTGGGCTTTCCATTATGGGTAGGTGTTTTTTTATTACATCTAATTCCATTTCTTTTCTTGTAATAGATCTACTCAGGTTCCTACTTATTCATGAATTGGTTTTAATAGTTTACATCTTTCCAGGAATTTGCCCATTTCATGTAAGCTATTTAATTTGTTGTCATGTACGTAGTTTTCCCTTATTATAACCCTTTTCATTTCTGTAAGGTCAACAGAAATGCCCTCTCTTTCATTCCTGAGTTTAGTAATTTGATTCTTCTTTATTTTTTCTTGGTCTGTCTAGCTAAAGGTATGTTAATTTTGTTAATTTTTTTTTTCAAAGAACCAATTTTTTTTTTTAGTTTCCCCCCTTGTTTTTCTATCCTCTATTTCATTCATTTCCACTGTAATCTTTATTATTTCCTTCCTTCTGCTGCTTTAGTTTGTTTTGTTTTGTTTTTTAAATAAGCTCTACGGCCAACATGGGGCTTGAACTCACAAAGTTGAGATCAAGAGTCATATGTTCTATCAACTGAACCAAGACAGGCTTGCTCTGCCAACTTTAGGTTTAATTTGCTCTTCCTTCTCTAGGGTCATAAGGTGAAAGGTTAGGTAATTTATTGGAGATCTTTCTGGCTTCTTAATACAGGTGTTCACTGTTATAAGTTTCTATTTAAGCACTGCTTAAACAGAACCCCAAATGTTTGGTACCTTGTGATGATTTGTAATTAAGGAATCTACAGAAAATCACTTTGGAATCTTAGAAGATAGGGTCATTAATGCTATATACCATGTGGAACAGCCTATTATCTTTCTTTGAAGGAGACACAGACTGATGGAAAGAAAAAAAAAGTACTAGCTTAGAGTTAAATCTCAATTCTGCCACTTAACAATTATGGAACCTTAAGCAAGTCTCAGTTTCCTCAGCAGAACTACTGAGAAAATTAAATGACACAGTGTATTTATAAAGGATCTTTTTTTTTTCCCCCTGAGATCAAGAGTCAGACGCTTGGGGCACCTGGGTGGCTCAGTTGGTTAAGCGACTGCCTTCGGCTCAGGTCATGATCCTGGAGTCCCGGGATCGAGTCCCGCATCGGGCTCCCTGCTCGGCGGGGAGTCTGCTTCTCCCTCTGACCCTCCTCCCTCTCATGCTCTCTGTCTCTCATTGTCTCTCTCGCAAATAAATAAATAAAATCTTAAAAAAAAAAAAAGAGTCAGATGCTTAACTGATTGAGCCACGCAGGTGCCCCATAAAGCATCTTCTTGATTAACTATCCAGTGTTCATTCCCCCTTACTAATAGCACCCAAATTACCCTTGGGCAATGATTTTCCTTTATCATGTATCTACTGTCTCAATGGGCTTGATCCACTGCCAGGCCCAAAATCGGGCCTTAATTGCTCTAAGTCAACCAGAGTAATAGAGAAATTTATTTTTTGTTATAGAGATCGATTTGTTGATGGGAAGAAAACTAAATATTCCAGACATAAGGCACTCTATGCATGATATTAGTCTGACGAGTATAACTGTTTCAGGGATGTTCTAATCAGAGCAAAACTCAAGTTTCATATGACAATTATGAGAAAAGATGTTATTTTTAAAGAGAAAGAATGTAGCTCCCTTCCAGTGCTACCAGCAACTATCTCTCAACCATGAAGGAAACCAGCATAAGAATTAAGTCCACAATATGGAAAAGATAATCACACACAAAAAAGTCAGATGGACAGTCACATGCAAAAGAATGAAAACTAGACCCTATCTTATGCCATACACAAAAATAAACTCAAGATAAATTAAAGACTTGAATGTAGAACCTGAAACCATAAAACTCATAGAAGAAAACATATGAAGAAAAACATATGAAGAAAACAATTAATAAGCTCCTTGACACTGGTCTTGGCAATAATTTTTTGAATTTCACATCAAAAGCAAAGACGACAAAAGCAAAAATAAACAAGTGGGACTACATCACATTATAAAACTTCTGCACAACATAGGAAGCCATCAGCAAAATGAAAAGGCAACCTACTGAATGGGAGAAAATATTTACAAATCATATATGTGATAAGGGGTTAATATCCAAAATACATAATGAACTCATACAACTCAACAGCAAAAAACTAGTCTGATTTAAAAATGGGTAGAGGGCCTGAAGAGACATTTTTCCAAAGAAGATAGTAAAATGGTCAACAGGTACATGAAAAAGTGTTCAATATCATTAATCAGCAGAGAAAAGCAAATCAAAGCCACAGTGAAATATTACCTCACATCCACTAGAATGGCTATTATCAAAAAGACAAGAAATAACAAGTGTTGGTAAGGATGTGGAGAAAAGGGAATCCTTGTGCTCTGTTGCTAGGAATGTAAACTGGTGTGGCCACTGTGGAAAACAGTATGGAGGTTCCTCAAAATAAAAATAGTTTCTTAAGAAACAAAATAAATGAACAAAAGGAAAAAGATACACCCCCAAAAAAACAGGTTCTTAACTGTAGAGAACAAACAAATGGTTACCAGAAGAGAGGTGTGTAAGAGATGGTTGAAAGTGAAGGGGATTAGTTTTGCGATTGTCTTGATAAGCACTAAGCAATGTATGGAACTGATGGATCACTATATTGTACACCTGAAACTAATATAGCACTGCATGTTAACTGCATTGGAATTAAAATTTTAAAAATTAAAAACAGAACTACCATATGATCTAGCAATTCCACTTGTGGGTATATACCCAAAGAAATGAAATTACTATCTTGAAGAGACACCCCGTGCTCATGTTCAGTGCAACATTATTTATAATAGCCAAGACATGGAAATGACTTACGTGTCCATTATATATGAACAGATAAAGAAAATGTAGTATTTATATACATAACAATATTATGCAGCCATAAAAAAATAAGAAAATATTGCCATGTGTTAACAGAGATGGGCCTTGAGAGCATTATACTAAGTGAAATAAGTCAGGGAAAAATTTATATGTGGAATCTACAAAAACCAAACTCACAGAAACAGAGAACAGATCAGTGGTTCCCAGAAGTTGGGGGTGAGAGATAGGGGAAATGGGTAAAGGTGGTTAAAAGGTACAAACTTCAGTTGTAAAATAAGTAAATCTTGGAAATGTAATGTACAGCACGGTGATGATAGTTAACAAATTTTAAAAGTTCTCATCACAGGAAAAAAAATGTAACTGTGAGGTGATAAACTCAACCAACTAAAAAACCAACTAAACTTATAGTAATCATTTTGCAATATATATATGTATCAAATCTTTATCCTGTACATAATACAAAGTTGTATGTCAAATATTTATATATATATAAACTGAGAGGAAAAAAAGAGAATTCAGATCAAAATATACCTGACGTCTATTCTACACCTCTGGATCTTTCAGTTTGGTGTAGAAGAAAAGTACATGTCCTCAAGACCACTTGAGGTAAATACCAGCTTTTTCACTTCCTAGCTTATTACTTCATCTCTAAAAGCCACATGATGGGTAACAAAAGCACTTACCTCAAAGAGTTATTACACAGGCAAATCAGCTAAGGTATGTCTAATACTTAATATACTACCTGACACATAGTAAATGTACTTCCTATTATTATCATTAGTGATTATGAACACAAGTTTTAGAAAGAGACAGATCTAAGCTAAAATCCTGGCTCTTTACCTTACCACTTTTGTGACTGTGGACAGATTATTTAACCTCTCTTAGGCTGTATTTCCTCAACCATAAAATCAGGGGAAAGTTGTGGTAAGAATTAAATCAAATAATATTTTTTATTTTTATTTTTTAAAACTTTATTTATTTATTTGACAGAGAGAGACACAGCGAGAGGGAACACAAGCAGGGGGAGTGGGAGAGGGAGAAGCAGGCTTCCCGCGGAGCAGGGAGCCCAATGCGGGGCTCGATCCCAGGACTCTGGGATCATGACCCGAGCCAAAGGCAGATGCTTAATGACTGAGCCACCCAGGTGCCCCTAAAATACTATTTTTTAAAAACACATTTAAAACAAAGCCTGACACAGAAAGAATAAATGACTGCTAGCCTCTTCATTACATAATAGGTACAAATTGCTTTCTAAAGTGGTTGTACCGATTTATACTTCTGCTATCAGGACATGAGGAAATTCTCTTTTCTCTATCTTCACCAACACTTGGTATTGTCAGACTTTTTGCCAGTCTGAAGGGTATGAAACAGTGTCTTGCTATATAATTTGCATTTCTCTAGTTACTAGTAAGGTTGAGCATCTTTTCATCTATTTATTGTTTAGGTTTCCTTTTTTGTGAATTTCCAGTTCTTATCCTTTGCCCAACTCCCCTCTGTCCACTCCTGTGACTGCCTACCTTGGCCTAGGACATCACTATGTCATAGAGTATTTACTTGGAATCCTTAGCTTCTATGTTCTCCAAATACTTTAAGGCCCTCACTGGTTCCTTGCCAATACATCCTTCCTCTCCACATTACTGGTGCCATTTAACCTCTCACCTAAAGACTCAAGACCAACTCCCTCTCTCCCTTAGGCTCAACAGGAAACATTTATGGAGCTCTCGGAACCACAGTACTCTAGATGTCATTCATCCTTGCTGCTAGTCTTGTCCTTACCTAACTCCTTGGTTCTGACACCTGAGCTTCTGCCTAATTTCCCTTTTGTTCCCTTGTCAATGCTCCTATGGATCTTTTTATACATTCCTTTTTTTTTTTTTTTTTAGATTTTATTTATTTATTTGAAAGAGAGCAAGAGAGCGCATACATGCAGGGGGAGCAGCAGGCAGAGGGAAAGGGAGAAGGTGGCTGCCCACTGAGCACAGAGCCCAATGCAGGGCTCAATCACAGGACCCTGGGATCATGACCTAAGCCAAAGGCAGACCGCTTAACCGACTGAGCACCCAGGCACCCTTACAGTCTTCTTTCTTATATATTTTATACATTTTTCTTATAACTTATCATTCTATAATGTCATTATTCATTCTCAGTGTCAGTCTGACTTGATTATGAACCCCTGAGGACAAAGACCATGCCCTGTTTATATCCCTAGCTCCTCACATAGTGGTTCACATTAACCAGGCATCTAAGAAGGAAAGAAGGGAGAATGAAAACAAACATTCATAAACTATCTAGTATCCTGTACTTTCTAGGGCTAAGGTCATTTGCCCCTTCTTCTCCACTCTACTGCCCCGTTCCCTACCCCCCTCCCAGGGCCAAATGTCCACCTTAGAATGATAAGCATGAGCTTGCCTTGTCCTGTGCTCACTTACCTTTAATAAACATCCTACTGGACTCCCCTGATGATGACTCCTTTAATGAATTACCACCTATTATCTATTGACAAGCTCAACTTGCAGTGTCTCTTCTGGACCCTATCCATTATGTCACATCTGACTGTACTTCAGGCCAAACATGTCCCATAATGTCCCTGGCCACACACTATTCATAAGATAATCTCCCCCAAAATACTGTTTTTTATCATGTCATTTGCCTACTTAAGAAACCATTAACAATAATGCCTACAGAAATACCACTAAAATGGTGAACCTGGACTTCTCCACTAAACTACTAGAACTGATGAATGAATTCAGTAAACTCTCAGAATAAAACCAGTATAAAGAAATCCATAGCATTTCTATATACTAATAACGAAGTAGCAAAAAGAAAAATTAAGAAAACAATCCCATTTACAATTGTGCCAAAAATAATAAAACACCTAGGAATAAACTTAGCCAAGGAGATGAAAGACCAGTACTTTGAAAACTATAAAACATGGATAAAAGATATTGAAGATGACATAAACAAATGAAATGATATTCCATGCTCATGGATTGGGACAACAAATATTGTTAAAATGTCCAAATTACCCAAAGCAAACTACAAATTTAATGCAATCCCTATTAAAATATCAACAGCATTTTCCACAGAAGTAGAACAAATAATCCTAAAATTTTTATGGAACCACAAAAGACACTGAATAGCCAAAGCAATACTGAGAAAGTAGAACAAAACTGGAGGTATCACAAACCCAAATTTCAAGCTATACTACAAAGCTGTAGTAATCAAAACAGTATGTTACTCACATAAAAACAGACACATAGATCAAGAGAAGAGAATAGAGAGCCCAGAAGTAAACCCATGATTATACGGTCAATTAAATTGTGACAAAGGAGGTAAGAATATATAATGGGAAAAGGACAGTCTCTTCAACAAATGGTGCTGGGAAAACTGGACAGCTAAATGCACAAGAATGAAACTGGACCACATTCTTACACCATACACAAAAATGAACTCAAAATGGATTAGAGACCTGAAACCTTAAAAATCCTAGAACAGATCACAGGCAATAACTTCTCTGACACTGGCCATAGTAACATTTTTCTAGGTATGTCTCCTAAGGCAAGGAAACAAAAGCAAAAATAAACTATTGGGACTACATCAAAGTTAAAAGCTCTGCACAGCAAAGGAAACCATCAACAAAACTAAACCAACCTACTGAATGGGAGAAGATATTTGCAAATGATATATCCAATAAGGGGTTAGTATCCAAAATATATAAAGAAGTTTTTAAAAGATTTATTTAAGAGAGACAGAATGAGCTAGAGAGAGAGAAAAAGAGAGTGCGTGTGTGGGGGGCAGGGGGCAGAGGGAGAAGGAGAAGCAGACTCCCTGCTGAGCAAGGAGGCCCACTTGGGACTCGACCCCAGGACCCTGGGAACAAGACCTGAGCCGAAAGCAGATGCTTGAACAACTAAGCTACAGAGAGCCCCCTAAATATATAAAGAATTTATACAACACCAAAAACAAAAAACCCAAATAATTCAATTCAAAAAGGGTCAGAAACATAAACAGACATTTCTCCAAAGAAGACATACAGATGGCCCACAGACACATGAAAATATGCTCAATGTCACTAACCATCACGGAAATGCAAATCAAAACCATTATGAGATATCACCTCACACTTGTTAGAATGGCTAAAATCAACAACACATGAAACAAGCATTGGCGAAGATGTGGAGAAAAAGGAACCCTCTTGCACTATTCGTGGGAATGCAAACTTATGGAAAATGGTATGAAGGTTCCTCAAAAAATTAAAAATAGAACTATCCTACAATCCAGTAATTTCACCACTGGGTATTTACCCAAAGAAGACAAAAACACTAATTCGAAAAGATGCATGCACCCCAAAGTTTTTTGCTTTATTTACCATAGCCAAATAATGGCAGCAACCCAAGTGTCCATCAATAGATGAATAGAGCCCTACAAGAAATACTGAAAGGGGTCCTTTAAGCAAAGAGAGAGCCTAAAAGCAACATAGACCAGAAAGGAACACAGACAATATACAGTAACAGTCACCTTACAGGCAATACAATGGCCTAAATTCATATCTTTCAATAGTTATCCTGAATGTAAATGGGCTAAATGCCCCAATCAAAAGACACAGGCTATCAGATTGGATAAAAAAAACAAGACCCATCAACATGCTGTCTGCATGTGACTCATTTTAGACCCAAAGACACCTCCAGATTTAAAGTGAGGGGTGGAGGGGCACCTGGGTGGCTCAGTTGGTTAGGCGACTGCCTTCGGCTCAGGTCATGATCCTGGAGTCCCAGGATCGAGTCCCGCATCGGGATCCCTGTTCAGCGGGGAGCCTGCTTCTCCCTCTGACCCTCCCCCCCTCATGTACTCTCTCTCTCATTCTCACTCTCTCAAATAAATAAATAAATAAGTCTTTAAAAAAAAAAATAAAGTGAGGGGTGGAAAACCATTTACCATGCTAATGGACATCAAAAGAAAGCTGGGGTGACAATCCTTATATCAGACAACTTAGATTTTAAACCAAAGACCATAATAAGAGATGAGGAAGGACTATATCATAGTTAAAGGGTCTATCCAACAAGAAGATCTAACAATTGTAAATATCTATGCCCCAAACATGGGAGCAACCAATTATATAAGCCAGTTAATAACAAAATCAAAGAAACACATCAACAACAATACAACAATAGTAGGGGACTTTAACACGCCCCTCACTCAAATGGACAGATCATCTAAGCACAAGATCAACAAGGAAATAAAGGCTTTAAATGACACACTGGGGGCACCTGGGTGGCTCAATCATTGGGCGTCAGCCTTCGGCTCAGGTCATGATCCCAGGGTCCTGGGATCGAGCCCCACATTGGGCTCCCTGCTCAGCGGGAGGCCTGCTTCTCCCTCTGAGGCCTGCTTCTCCCTCTCCCATTCCCCCTGCTTGTGTTCCCTCTCTCGCTGTGTCTCTGTCAAATAAATAAAATCTTTTTAAAAAAATAAATAAATAAACGACACACTGGACCAGATGGACTTCAAAGATATATTCAGAACATTCCATCCCAAAGCAACAGAATACACATTCTTCTCTAGTGCACATGGAACATTCTCCAGAAGAGATCACATCCTGGGTCACAAATCAGGTCTCAACCAGGACCAAAAGACTGGGATCATTCCCTGCATATTTTCGGACCACAGTGCTTTGAAACTAGAACTCAATCACAAGAGGAAAATTGGAAAGAACTCAAATTCATGGTGGCTAAAAAGCATCCTACTAAAGAATGAATGGGTCAACCAGGAAATTAAAGAAGAATTAAAAAAAATTAATGGAAACAAATGAAAATGAAAACACAGCTGTTCAAAATCTTTGGGATGCAGCAAAGGTGGTCCTAACAGGAAAGTATATAGCAATACAAGCCTTTCTCAAGAAACAAGAAAGGTCTCAAATACACAACCTAACCCTATACCTAAAGGAGCTGGAGAAAGAACAATAAATAAAGCCTAAACCCAGCAGGAGAAGAGAAATAATAAAGATCAGAGCAGAAATCAATGAAACACAAACCAAAAGAACAGCAGAACAGATCAACGAAACTAGGAGCTGGCTCTTTGAAAGAATTAATAAGATTGATAAACCCCTGGCCAGACTTATCAAAAAGAAAAGAGAAATGACCCAGATAAATAAAATCATGAATGAAAGAGGAGAGATCACAACCAACACCAAAGAAATACAAACAACTATAAGAACATATTATGAGCAACTATATGCCAGCAAATTAGATAATCTGGAAGAAATGGATGCATTCC
Organism: Neomonachus schauinslandi; assembly: GCF_002201575.2. NCBI lineage: Eukaryota > Metazoa > Chordata > Mammalia > Carnivora > Phocidae > Neomonachus > Neomonachus schauinslandi. The sequence continues at coordinate 83,629,847 of NC_058411.1, forward strand.
TAGAGACGTATGAACTACCAAAACTGAACCAGGAAGAAATAGAAAACCTGAACAGACCCATAACCACTAAGGAAATTGAAGCAGTCATCAAAAATCTCCCAACAAACAAGAGCCCAAGGCCAGACGGCTTCCCAGGGGAATTCTACCAAACATTTCAAGAAGAATTAATACCTATGCTTCTGAAGCTGTTTCAAAGAATAGATATGGAAGGAAAACTTCCAAACTCATTTTATGAGGCCAGCGTTACCTTGATCCCAAAACCAGACAAAGACCCCATCAACATGGATGCAAAAATTCTCACCAAAATCCTAGCCAATAGGATACAACAGTCTATTAAAAGGATTATTCACCATGACCAAGTGGGATTTATTCCTCGGTTGCAAGGTTGGTTCAACATCAGCAAATTAATCAATGTGATACAATACATTAATAAAAGAAAGAACAAGAACCATATGATCCTCTCAATAGATGCAGAAAAAGCATTTGACAAAGTACAGCATCCTTTCTTGATCAAAACTCTTCAGAGTATAGGGATAGAGGGTACATACCTCAATATCAGAAAAGCCATCTATGAAAAACTCACAGTGAATATCATTCTCAATGGGGAAAAACTAAGGTCAGGAACACGGCAGGGATGTTCACTATCACCACTGCTATTCAACATAGTACTAGAAGTCCTAGCCACAGCAGTCAGACAACAAAAAGAAATAAAAGGCATCTGAATCGGCAAAGAAGAAGTCAAACTTTCACTCTTTGTAGATGATATGATGCTTTATGTGGAAAACCCAAAAGACTCTACCCCAAAACTGCTAGAACTCATACAGGAATTCAGTAAAGTGGCAGGATATAAAATCAATGCACAGAAATCAGTGGCATTTCTATACACCACCACCAAGACAGAAGAAAGAGAAATTAAGGAGTCGATCCCATTTACAATTGCACCCAAAACCATAAGATACCTAGGAATAAATCTAACCAAAGAGGCAAAGAATCTGTACTCAGAAAACTATAAAATACTCCTGAAAGAAACTGAGGAAGACACAAAGAAACGGAAAAATGTTCCATGCTCAAGGATTGGAAGAACAAATATTGTCAAAATGTCTATGCTACCTAGAGCAATCTACACATTTATGCAATCCCTATCAAAATACCATAAACTTTTTTCAAACAGATAGAACAAATAATCCTAAAATTTGTATGGAGATAAAATGCTTTTGCACAGCAAAGGAAAGAGTCAACAAAACCAAAAGACAACTGACAGGATGGGAGAAGATATTTGCAAATGACATATCAGATAAAGGGCTAGTATCTGAAATCTATAAAGAACTTACAAACTCAATACCCAAAGAACAAATAATCCAATCAAGAAATGGGCAGAAGACATGAACAGACATTTCTGCAAAGACATCCAAATGGTCAACAGACACATGAAAAAGTGCTCAACGTCACTCGGCATCAGGGAAATACAAATCAAAACCTCAATGAGATACCACCTTACACCAGTCAGAATGGCTAAAATTAAGAAGTCAGGAAATGACACATGTTGGCAAGGATGCACGAAAGGGGAACCCTCCTACACTGTTGGTGGGAATGCAAGCTGGTGCAGCCACTCTGGAAAACAGTATGGCAGTTCCTCAAAAAATTGAATATAGAGCTACCCTACGACCCAGCAATTGAACTACTGGGTATTTACCCCAAAGATACAAATGTAGTGATCCGAAGGGGCACCTGCACCCCAATGTTTGTAGCAGCAATGTCCACAATAGCCAAACTATGGAAAGAGCCTAGATGTCCATCAGAAGATGAATGGATAAAGAAGATGATAAAGAAGAAGATATATATATATATATATATATACACACACACACACACACACAATGGAATATTATTCAGCCATCAAATAAATGAAATCTAGCCATTTGCAATGACATGGATGGAACTAGAGGGTATTACGCTAAGCGAAATAAGTCAATCAGAGAAAGATATGTATCATATGATCTCACTGATATGAGGAATTCTTAATCTCAGGAAACAAACAGAGGGTTGCTGGAGTGGAGGGGGGTAGGAGGGATGGGATGGATGGGTGATGGACACTGGGGACAATGGTCAGTGCTGTGAATTGTGTAAGACTGATGAATCACAGACCTGTACCCCTGAAACAAATAATATATGTTAAAAAAAATTTTTTTTTAAAAATAGATGAATAGAAAAAGATGTGATGTGATGTGTGCGTGTGTGTGTGTGTGTGTGTGTGATGGAATACCACTCAGACATAAAAAAGAATAAAATCCTGCCGTTTGCAACAACATGGATGGATCTAGAGGGTATAATGCTAAGCAAAAGCAGTCAGAGAAAGACAAATACCATATTATATCACTCATATGTGGAATTTAAGAAACAAAACAAAGAAAAAAGAAACAAAAAACAGACTCTTAACTATGGAGAACAAACTGGTTACCCAGAGAAGAGGTGGACAGCACAATGGGTGAAACAGGTGATAAGCACTAAGTAATGTATATAAATGTTGAATCATTATATTATACACCCACCTAATATAACACTGTATGTTAATTATACTGGAATTAAAATTTTTTAGTTTACTTTCTGGAAAAATAAATGAAATAAAATGGTGAACCTGGAATTCACGATTCATTCTACATTACTTACCAAACTTCATTTCCTTCAGTTCTTCAACATATATCATACACTCTGATGAAGTCAGTTTTTTTATTCTCCTGTGAAAATGTGCTATTTTTTTTGCTCACATTACTCCCCTCAACCTCATTTCCTCAAATCAAATACAACTCTCAAATCTAAATATCCCTGTAGGAAGTAGTATCAACCAATTAAAACTCAGCAAAGCCCTGAGGGAAAAAAATAAACAAGACTATTAAAATAAGTTTCCTGGAGTTGAGTAAGAGTGATCAAGTCTGCTGCAAAGATGGAAGTAGAGAAAGAAGAAAGTCAGCAAGGTAGCACTGATCACTAAGAGTCATAGATTGTTGACCTCAAGAAAACACAGTATGCAAATATACAACAAATCAATTTTAACTCCCTGCTTATCTGTCTCTTATGTTAAATAAATCCTTTTAAAGATTAAAGGAATCCTGATGGGACACCCGGGTAGCTCACTTGGTTGAGTGTCTGCCTTCAGCTCAGGTCATGATCCCAGGGTCCTGGGATCGAGTCCTGCATCGGGCTCCTTGCTCAGCGGGGATCCTGCTTCGCCCTCTCCCTGCAGCATCCCTGCTTGTGCGTGCTCTCTCTCTCTCTCACACAAATAAATAAATAAAATCTTTAAAATAAATAAATAAATAAAGGAATCGTGAACATACAAACCAAATTTTTACCAATCACTCCAAATACCACCACTAAGGCTTTCTCTTTTATCTTCTAGCTCTTGAATAATCTAACTCAATAGGGAACGTTTGTGGTCTGTCACCAAACTGTGCAAAAAAGAAATAATCAGTGATATCTCCACTCAAAAAAGACAATAAGAAGTAGACTTAATTTAGATAGGTAGATAATATCTACAGATATTATAGGCAAGGTAGCATCTTGCTAGTTAAACACAGATTTTAATTGTGTGAAAAAAGGATTTTTATTCATCTGAGGCACAAAGTGATAAACGCTTCCTTACTGTCCAAAATCTTTTTTTTAAAGGAATAGATAAGCTGTACTCTAAAATAAATACATATGGAGCGCCTGGGTGGCTCAGTCAGTTAGGCGGCCGACTATTGGTTTCAGCTCAGGTCATGATCTCAGAGTCCTGGGATTTGAGCCCCACGTCAGGCTCTGTGCCAGTGGGGAGCCTGCTTGAGGATTCTCTCACTCCCCTTCCCTCCCCCCGAACTCATACTGTCTCCCTTATATAAATATTTTTAAAAATAAAAATAAAAACATTAAATAAATGCACATAACCTAATGGATCTTTTTGTTCTTACAATTTCAAATGATCATCTACTCCCCTGCTTTTGATCCAAGAGCTTAAGAAGATATGACAAGTGATGGTATGGTGGTCTACGTCCCAGCATTATATATTAATGCATAACAATGCCACACAAAAGGCAAATATATTATTTTATATGATTTTTATATGCCAGAAAAAAGTAAATCAATCAGAAAGAAGCACTGATTATTTTCCTTTTTAAATAAAAAAAGCCATTTAGTAATAAAGTGAAAAGCTAGCTAAAAGTATCCCAAACCCACTAATGGGGATGATCTGGAACTCAAAGAACAAATTCCAGGTCAATGGCAAACTAGCAAATACTGGGAAATTCTGCAAAGCTGGACTACTGTACTGCTAAGGACACAACAAAACCAGTCTTAGCTTCCTCACCCATCTATCATTTATTCCTCTTATTTACCCACTCACACCACCACCAAACAGACAAACCACACCCAGTCTAACAATAACAGCTCATGAAATAGTTATACCAAGGAAGACAGAAAAATATAAGGCGTAAGTCCTGTCCTCAAAGAATTTACTATCTTTTTTTTTTTTAAAGATTTTATTTATTTATTTGAGAGAGAGCACATGAGAGGGGGGAGGGTCAGAGGGAGAAGCAGACTCCCTGCTAAGCAGGGAGCCCGATGCGGGACTCGATCCAGGGACTCCAGGATCATGACCTGAGCTGAAGGCAGTCGCTTAACCAACTGAGCCACCCAGGTGCCCAAGAATTTACTATCTTTTTGAAAGAAATGAACTTACTAAATGATAATATGACAATATAAGATCAAATGATAGCTTCTAAGAACAAAGAATAAGCACTGTGAGAAATCAGTAGATTAGGTGGATCAGAATGCTTAGAGCACAGAGCTTGGAACTTGACTGAGTTAACTTGATGGTAAAACAAAAAAGAATGCTGAGTCCTCTAAACCAAGTCCCCAGGAAAAAAAATTGAGCCAAGAAGTTTAAGGAACAAAGGCTCCTTTTAGCTTTCATGAGGATGCCCATCTAATAATTCCTTAGGTTCTAGTAGCTCACCAGGAGACAAAGGCAAAAGGAAGTTTCCAAGCTCTTCACTCTAGATAACCATCACAGGGAATTAATATCATTTAAACAAAACTATCCTATCACAATGGCCAATTTAAAACTATCAGGTTTTTGTGGTTAGAATGAAAAAAATGAACACAATTTCATCACCCTATCTATTTAAAAAATGTACTTGGCTATTACAAAAATGTATGAACAAATGTACGTAAAAATAGGAGAGAAAAGATCAAGAACTGGGGAACCATTCCAAGGAGCCCAAAATCTACATAGCAGGTGTTGCAGAGAAGAAGGGGTAAAAAATTAAGGGGGTGGAAATCATCAACACTTCCTGAGAAAAACCTTCCTGAGAAAAACCTTCAAATCACAAGTTTCAATAAAAGACAAAGACAGGCACACTAGATGAAAACACACCCATACTATGGTATATCATCATGAAATTGCAAAACCCTGGGGGAAAAGAGAAAAAATTAGGTATTTCCAAAGTAACATGAATCATAACAGAATTACACTTCTCAGCCGCTACAAGGGAGTATGAAGACAAATTTTGGAAGTAAAATTATTTTCAATCCAGAATTCTATATCCAGACAGTCTTTCATTTAAACATCAGGGTAGGATAAAAACACTTTCAGACTGGGGCACCTGGGGGGCTTAGTTGGTTAAGCATCTGCTTTCAGCCCGGGTTGTGATCCCAGGGCGCTGGGATCGAGTCCCGCATCAAGCTCCCTCTGGGAGGGAGTCTGCTTCTCCTTCTGCCTCTGCCTGCCACCCCCCTGCTTGTGCTCTCTCTCTCTCTCTGTCTCTCCCAAATAAAAAAAAATTAAAAAAAACAAACAAACACAACACTTTCAGACTTGGAAGAGAGGTCTCAAAGACATACCTCCCATGCATCCTTTACTCAGGAAACTATTAGAAGAGGTGATTTACTAAAATGAGAATAAACAAACAAGAGAAAGGGATTCAACAAGGCATACAACATAAAAGAGAATCAAAGAGAATCCCCAGGAAGACATTGAAAGGTGATACAAGGATGATACTTGTGAGTAGACAAAATACCAAGCTGGACTAGAGCTGACTAGGAGGTCCCTGAAGAGACTTCCCTAAGAAGAGGAAATCAAGAGTTGTGCAAATCAGTAGTTCATCCTTTTTTATTGCCAAATAGTATTCCACTGTATGGCTATACCACCCTTGATTTATCCATTCACTTTTTGAAGTATACATTTTTGGCAAGTAAGAATAAAGCTGATATAAATACATGAACACAAATTTTCATTTCTCAAGGGTAAATGCCTAGGGGTAGGGTTGCTGGATCACACGGTAAATCCATATTTGACATATGATAAGTATATGCTTAATTGTTTTCGAGGAACTGAATCATTTTGCATCCCCACCAGCAATACGTGAGGGTTCCAGTTGCTCCACATCCTCCGCAGCACTTGGTACTGTCACCAGTTTTAAGCCATTCTAATGGATGTACAGTGGTAGCTCACCATTTGCATTTAATTTGCATTCCCCTAATGGCTAGTTATGCTAAACATCTTTTCATGAGCTGATGTGCGACTCTATATCCTCTTTGCCAAAGCCTATCAAACATTTTTAAGTGGCTTGTTTTCTTACCATTGAGTTTTCAGAGTTCTTTACATATTCCAAATATAAGTCCTTTGCAGGTATGTGATTTGCAAATATTTTCTTCCAGCCTATACTCTGCCTTTAATTCTCTTAACAGTGTCTTTGCAAGTAATGGTTTTAATTTGATGAAGTCCAATTCATCAATTCTTCTTTTATGAATCATTCTTTTGGTGTGATGTGAAATAACTTCTTGTCTACATTCAGGTCACAAAGATTTTCTCCTATGTATTCTTCTAAAAGCTGTACAGTTTTATATTTCAAAGTTAGATGTGTGGTACATTTTAAGTTCCTTTTCATATAATATGTGTAGTTTAGATCAAGGTTCATTATTTTTGTATGTGGATATCCAATTGTTCCAACACCACTTATTGAAAAGATTCTTTTTCCATTTTGCCACTTTGTAAAAAATTACTGGCCATATTTGTGTGGGCCTATTTATGTAATCTCTATTCTATTTCATTGATCTACATGTCTTTCCCTTTGCCAATACCACAGTCTTGATTATGATAGCTTCATGCTGTTTTTTTAAATCATGTAGTTTGATTTTTTCCAACATTTTTCTTTTTCAAAATTGTTTTGGGGGTGCCTGGGTGGCTCCATTGGTTAAGCGTCTGCCTTTAGCTCAAGTTATGATCCTAGGGTCCTAGGATCGAGCCCCACACGGACTCCCTGCTCAGCGGGGCGTCTGCTTCTCCCTCTCTCTCTGCACCTCCCCTCGTTCTCTCTCAAATAAATAAATAAAATCTAAAAAATTTGTTTTGGCTATTCTAGGCCCTTTGCCTTTGTAAAGAAATTTTAGAATCAGCTTATAAGCAGAAGCAGTGCTGTTGGGACTGTTTTTATCAGTACTGCATTAAATCTATAGATCAATTTGGGGAAAATCAACATCTTTACTATTGTGATTCTTCGTTCATAAATACATGTTTCTCCATTTACTTAAATCCCCTTTGTGTTTTTTTAATCAGGGTTCTATAATTCTCAGCATAGAGATCCTATACATATTTTGTTGCATTTATGCCTAAGTGTTTCATTTTGGGGAAGCTATTGTAAATATCTTTAATTCAGTTTTCAATTGTTTATCACTAGTATAAAGAAATATGATTGTTTTTTGTGAGCTGACCATGAATCACTTGCTAAACTCATTTACTCAAAATTTTTTTGTGGATTGCTTAGGATTTTCTACATAAGATGATTATGCCTTCTGCAAATAGGGGTAGTTTTATCTCTTCCTTTTCAATCTCTGTGCCATTATTTCTTCAAGTATTTTTGATGGACCACACTCATTCTCTTCTCATTCTGGGTCTCTGATGACACAAATGTAAGACCTTATCATAGTTTCATAGGTCCCTGAGGCTATATACTTCTTTATTTTTAACCTTTTCCCTGTTATTCAAATTGGATCATTTCTGTTTATCTATTTTCAAGTGAATAGACTTTTTCATTGTCATGTCTACTCTGCTACTAAGCCCTTTAATGGGCTTTTCATTTCCATCATTGTATTTCTTAGTTCTAAAATCTCCACTTAGTTCTTCATATCTTCTATTTCTTTGCTGAGACTTTCTATCTTCCCATTCAATCCTTGAACATGGTCATAATAGCTGATTTTAAAACTATTTTTCAGATAATTTTAATATCTGTGTGATCTTGGCATCACCATCTATTCACTGTCTTTTCCCATGTGAGTTCAATTTTTCTAGTTCTTTTTTAAACTGAGTAGTTCCAGATTGTATTCTGGACACTTGGAATATTATGACACTCTGGATCTTATTTAAGTCCCACTGAGAATGTTGGTGTATTTGTTTTAGCCAGTAATTGACCCAGTTGGGTTCACATTTCAAGTTCTGACCAGCCTTCTGTGGGTTTTATTTCCAATTACAATTCAGTTTGCAAACCCTTTGTGGTCATACTGAATGTGTTTCATAACTGTCCCACGCAGTGTCCAGTTTGGGGGCTAGGGGTGGTCTATCCCATAATTCAGTCCTCGATGTTTCTGTATGCTGTTTAGGAATCAGACTCATGCATGTACAGCTTGGAAGTCAGCTCATGAGTCCATAAGCAACTTTAAGTAGTCAGTTTCCCAAGCCCCTCATTCTCTTGCAATCTTTTGGCTCCCTGGGGCTCCCCTTTTCCAGCCTTCCAGCAGAAAGCTGGGGCTTCATTAACCCCACTCTGCAATGTACTTCCCATCACTGAGCCCACATCAGGGCCAAGCAACAGAAGAGCAGAGGGAGAAGAAAAGCAATGGGATTTGCTTTGCATTCTCTTGACACCAAAGCAGAGGGAGAAGAAAAGCAATGGGATTTGCTTTGCATTCTCTTGACACCAAAGCTCCTCCAATCTGGGAGAAAGGTTCCCCTCTCTCTGAGATTTAGGCTCCTGCCTGCCCCCACTGAGGCCACTGCAGCTTCTGCCAAGGACTGCTTGAGGCCTGGGGTGCAAGAAATTGAAGAAAAGGAAAAAAAAAGAAGAAAAAAAAGAAGGATGTGGGATTGCCACACTTTCTCTGAACATTAGGAGATCCCTTTCGGCTCCTTGAGTCAGAACCAGAGGGCTTCTCCTGGCGCTTTTTCTGTCTGTGTTAATAATGCTCACTTCCAAGTTTCAGGATACATTAAGTTCAGGCTGGGGCATACCGGAAGAAAAAAAATGGTAAACTCACCGCCGGTTCAGTGGTACTTTGAATTCTGGTCTTCTTCCCCAATCTGCCTCCTACTATTTATTTTTCAGAGTCCTCAAATAGCCACTCCAAGCATTCTGTCCAGGTTTTATAGCTGCATTCAGTGGGAGAGACAGGGTGAAGTGTGCTTACTCCATCTTATCTGGAACCAGAACCTGGACTACTGTTTTTCATAATACACTTTGTCGAACTGATTATTGAAACTATTTATATAACTCTGACTACACGAAATTAAAAATTAAAAATAAGCAGATCCTGTATTAACCTTATTGTGGAAAAGGGAACAAGCAAGCCAGTAGGATAACATTTTTTTAAGCATATATTCTTTTGGGCATTATATGCTTAGGAAAAAAGTTAAGTTTTTAACTGTACTTTGCTTTATTTCTTTAAATCTTATTTTACCTGTAGACTTTTATAAACACTAAGACTGTTATAAATTTTTTAAAAGAAGAAAAAAAAGTAGCAGTTATATAAAGTACGAGACAGAGGAAGTAGACTGCAGATGAGAGGGCATAAACTGTTTAAGAAACTGAAAAAAGGGAGCGCCTGGGTGGCTCAGTCGTTAAGCATCTGCCTCCGGCTTAGGTCATGATCCCAGGGTCCTGAGATCGAGCCCCATGTCGGGCTCCTTGTTCAGTGGGAAGCCTGCTGTTCCCTCTCCCACTCTCCGTGCTTGTGTTCCCTCTCTTGCTGTGTCTGTCAAATAAATAAATAAAATCTTAAAAAACTAAAAAAGAAACTGAAAAAAGTTCAGGATGACCAACACTCCAAGTGTAAGCCAACAGTTTCCAGTAAAGAGGCTAGCAAAGCAGGCAGGAATCAATTCAAGTCTTGTATGCCAGGTTAAGGTGGCTGGACTTTACCTGAGAAAAGAAAGAGCCTGAAGTGTTTTAGCAAATGTTGGGAGTGACATGATCCAACTGGTATGTTTGAACAATCACTACAGAACATAAAGGTATGTAAAATATGAGTCTTACTGTGTGAATCTTAGGAGTCACATCAAGTTTCAAAACAAATATATATATACACATATAGTGTGATTGCACATGTTGTTGAGGGATATGGGAAAGACGGAAGTTTCACATACATATGCATGCACATAATCATCATATATAATCATATGATTTTATACATGATTATGATTCCATATGATTTACATATATAGGATATATATCACATCATTATATATGTGTGTGTAAAAATATATAGATGACATAATATATATTGAATGTTTCCAGAAAAAAAACACAAGAAACCAATAACAGTGGTTAGTTTTGGAGGAGAGTGGGGGGCTAAGAGAAAGCAAACTTACTTTTCACTTTATTCTCCTGTCTGATTTTTAAATCTTTTAGCGTGAATATTTACACCTTTAAAAAGGGTTGTAAAAAAAATAGAGGGAGGTCTTACACATGAATTAGATACATTAAAACAAGATAAGTATGAATGAGCCTAGCATTCAGTAACCCATTTTCTGGCATAGAGTCAGCACTCAAACACTGCTACAGATTTCCCTACAAATATTACTAACCATTTATAAAGTAAGTTCACAACACAAAACAGCCTTTTTTATTATATTACACTATACTACATTTCACTAATTTACCATGTGTTTTCAAGTACTCAGAAATTTAAATAGAAAATAAAGAGTAAGAATGGATTTTGAGGATATTCATTATTACCATTATACATTTTTATTATAAAAGAAATGTTTGTGTGATTCTTTTCAATTTCTTAAGCACCGAAGGGCATAAAGGGAAACATTAAAAGATCCTGTTCTTTCCTGGTCCCCCTAATGCCAATACCCAAACATAACCATTCTCAATAGCTTCTTGAGCTCTGTATGATTCCAGACTTTCATTGTGCTTATAAAGCACATATAAATATATGTGTATACAAAGACACACATATATATACATTATAATCTCTTTCAAGGAAATGGATCTCTGCTCCTTAAGATAACCTAGACCTATTCTATTTCCTATACATCATTTTCCTAAATCCAAACAAAGTAATGAATAGACAAATCCCAAACTAGCAGGTAATGTTAAATCTTTCAAGTAGAGAATGTTAAAATAAACACAGTGAACAGATAAAGTTCTCAGAGATCTCCTAACACACCTTTGATGGAACAGGTGAACTTTAACCCAGGGCAAGCAAAAAATTACTTTAGAGAAAAAAATGTACAAGCTGAAATAAACCAAAGGACAGATGACAGGTTTATAAAAGACTAAAGGAAAACTTCAGAGCACAAACTGAGAGTTGGGAAAAAGTGTCATTAGTACAGAAGAGCAAATGCATGGGCTCCTGGGTGGCTCGGTTGGTTAAGTGTCTGCCTTCAGTTCAGGTCATGATCCCAGGATCCTGAGATCGAGCCCCACGTTGGGCTCTCTGCTCAGTGGGGAGCCTGCTTCTCTCTCTCCTGCTCCCCCTGCTTGTACTCTCTCTCTCTCAAATAAATAAATAAAATCTTTAAAAAAAGAGCAACTGCAACTCTTCTGCCTTCCTGCTTGAAGTCTCTAGCTACTGCTGCAAAGTACAACTACTACCTCTCCCCAATCATAAGAATGACATATGTCATTTTGGATTAGACTACTGGTCTATCCAGTATGGAAGACTGTCTATGAAAGTTACTCCAAAGTGCTTGCCCTCATCAAGGTTCATCTGTTCCATCAAAGGGTGTTAGGAGATCTCTAATAACTGCTTTTATGGGAAAGCACAGTAGTTGAACTCTGGGACAGAGAAATTCAAGATAAGTCTGAAATATGGACTGTGCCAAAAAGGAAATATGATATCAAAGAACACTGGAGTTAGAAGGACACAGCAACGAACTTAAAAAGACTTCCACTAGCCAAATACATGAAAATTTGAGCATCAAAATAACAGTGAGTACAATGAGTTGAAATAAAATACATAAAACCCATAACTTCATAGTGATACTGAAAACAAAAACAAAAACAAATTCACTGGCCATATATGGCACAAAACTCATTCTTCTGAGAATCGGTAAATAAGAGGGAAGAAAAATCAAGCCTTTATACTGCCCTTCTTATAGTAACTACACTTCAGGGGAAACAAACAGCTGATGAAATAAAGTTCTACTTGGTAGAATAATTCCAGTTCAGAAATTTGGAAGGAATAAAAGAATCAGAAAAATCACAATATCGCCAGCCCTATGGAAACAACAGATCTAGACCATGCACTCTTCCTAAAAACAACAGCAATAACAACAATATGAATCTCATCAAGGCTCTACATCTACTACCAGTTCACAGGAAACACAGAGGCTAGAGAAACATGTTAAAAGACACCCAAGTATGCAATTAGCCAAATCCAGAATCTGGACTCTTCTATCAAACTAAGAACTTCATTTCTTCAACAAATAAATGGCAAGGCCAAAAAAAGGGGGAGGCAGAGAGGATGAGGGAGGAAGTGTGGAACTCTCAGATTAAGAGACTGAAGAGATAAGTCAACCAAATGCAATGGGCCTACAGTGTATGTGAATCTTGATTTGAACAGTCAACAACAGGATATTGTTTTCAATCAATCTAACATTTATTGAGGGCATTGTGCTAAACACTTGACATTTATCACTTCATTCTCACAACCCCCTATAATTTTTGTATTAATGTTCCCGTATTACCCTTGGGAATTTGGGCTGAGTAGGTTCACATGGGCAGTAGGTGGTGGAGGTGGTCCTGACTCCTCAGGTGTCACTTTTTTGTATCAACCAAGTTATGTTTCTCTATATATTGTACTTCTGCTACTTCTCACTGGTCAATGCTACAGTCAATAGCCAAAGCATGCCCCCCGAGTCCTCCTCACTCACCAGTTGCTTCCCTACCCCACCATCAGTGCTGACAAGGTCTCAACATGCCTCAAAGACAGAACAATAGGGTATTTTCAAGACAATGGGAGAAATTAAACAATGGCTAGATTTTAGATGGCATTGAGAAATAATTTTGTTAGGTCTTTAAAACTACTGTGCTTATGTTATTAAAAAAAGGAGTATCTTAATGTAAATTATAGACTTCAGTTAATAATAATGTATCAATATTGACTTCACCAATTATAACAAACATATTCCACTAACACAATATGTTAATAACAGGGGAAACTGTAGGTGGGGAGGGGGAATATGGGAACTCTGTATTTTCTGTTCAATTTTTCTGTAAACCTAAAACAGTGCTACAAAAGTAAAGTCTATTAGTTAAAAAAAGTAAAACTCTGAGCATGGGCTTCCTCTCCAATGAGTTCTCTAATCCATTCTTAAAACTGGTCACCTGAGGAGTTTCCAGAGTCTTATTATTTCACTTTTTCAATTATACAGATGTCCCAAATTTTCCTAACGTTTAACATAAACTACCTCTAATATATTCTCACAGCATTCCTTTTTTTTTCTTTTTTGAAGGATAAGTGGCTAAGACTTTCTAGGCTCCCACAGATGCAAGTTAATGGTTTCGCAAAATCCCTGATCATCAACAAAGCTCTCATAGGCAAAGTAATATCTGTCGAATTTTGATGTATCTCCAAATACCCCCACCTCAAGATTCCCTAATTGGCTGGTAATTCATGACTCTCTGAAATAAAGAGTATTTTCATTTAAAAAAAGGAGCCCTTATCTATTAAGTAGAGATACATACTGAAGTATTTATACATGATATAATGTCTAGCATTTCTTTTTTAAGTTCATTTGTATCTGTTACAATCTTTTAAAGCACACTGTGACTTGAGCACTACATTTCCACTCACAAAACTTGCTTACTTTCTGAACAGCTTCACAACACACCTAAGTAGGCTTATAACTTCGCTACTCTAAACACTGCTCTTTGGGGCACCTGGGTGGCTCAGTCGTTAAGCATCTGCCTTCGGCTCAGGTCATGATCCCGGGGTCCTGGGATCAAGCCCCGCATTGGGCTCCCTGCTCCGTGGGAAGCCTGCTTCTCCCTCTCCCACTCACCCTGCTTGTGTTCCCTCTCTCTCTGTATCTCTTGCTGTCAAAAAAATAAATAAAATCTTAAAAAAAAAAAAAAAGACAATGCTCTTTGGAAAACAGAGCCTATTATAGATAGTTACTCCCATCAAGTTGGTTCAGTTTAACATACTAGTTTCTAGAGGCCTGATGCATGCACTTCATAACTACAGGAGATATAAGATTTAAAAAGTAGATCCTAGAAGATAAAAGTTGTTTTAACCAATATTTTTCTTTTAAACATCAAGGTGTAGCTCAGAACACTTCAGGGACAAAAAATTTGGTCTTATTAAAGAATCCGCTTGACAGCTAAACACTTTTTTTTTTTAAAGATTTTATTTGTCAGTGAGAGAGAGCAAGAGAGAGAGAGAGAGAGAGAGAGAGAGAGAGAGAGTGCGAGCATGCGCACAACGGGGAGCGGCAGGCAGAGGAAGAAGCAGGCTCCTCGCTGAGCACGGAGCCCGATATGGGACTCGATCTCCTGGGATCATGACCTGAGCTGAAGGCAGACGCTTAACCGACTGAGCCACCCAGGCGTCCCCAAACACTTTTTTTTTTTTAACTTTATTTTATTATGTTATGTTAGTCATCATACATTTCATCATTAGTTTTTGATGTAATGTTCCATGATTCATTGTTTGTGTATAACACCCAGTGCTCCATGCAATACGTGCCCTCCTCAATACCCATCACCAGGCTTACCCATCCCCCCACCCCTCTCCCCAATAGCTAAACACTTTAGACCACACAGTTAACATTAGGTTACGTACATCTTACAACAAATTTTACCTTGTCCTGTTAAAGTAAGCCCACATGAAACTATAGAGAAGAAAAACTAGCTGGGCTTTAGTTCCTAAATATCACAGTATCAGAAAGAGAATGAAACCTTATCTTCCCCTTAAGTAGTTATTGTCATGTCGTACAGATTTTTAAAATGTCAACAAAAATAAAGAAAAACATCCTTGAAAATATAGTATCAGAGGGAATAAAGACACAGTATTGTATACATGTACAAGTACTCCTTGGGGCAGAGCTTAGTCTACTTCTGTGCATGACATGTCATCATCTCCTTTGAGAGGTGGCATCTCTTCCGGTCACAGCAGCATAGCTATCATCAGCGGTGGGGTCATCTTCATCGATACCATGACCAAGTTTGATCATGCTGTACATCCTGTTATCATGTGTCTGGGGATCTTCCAGACTGAAGCTGGAAGACAGAAGCACAGTTTCGTAGAGCAGGATGACCACATCTTTCAGACTTGTCATTCTTGTCATTTTGCCTTCTGCTGTAAGGTCTGTCACAGAGTGGTCAGAGTTTATCTCCAGGTGCTTCTTTGCTGCCATGTAGCCCATGGTTGAGTTGTCTCTATGGCTTGAGCCTTCATGATTCTTTCCTTATTTGCCATCCAGCCACACACACTTGTGACAGTGCAGCATGAGGATGTCACCAGTTTGACATGACCACCTTTTCTACTTTTTTCTCCAAGATATCCTTCATGATTTTGCACAGATTTTCAAACTTTTTTTCTCTTCCTGTTTCTTTTTCTCTTCTTCATTTTCTGCAAGTTCCAAGCCCTCTTTGATAACAGACACTACAGTCTTCCCCTCAAATTCCTTCAGCTGCTGGACACAGTACTTGTCAATAGGCTCGATCATATAGATCACTTCTAGGCCATGCTTCCAAAGACATTCCACAAAGGCCAAATTTGCTATTGGTCCTTGGTCTCACCTGTGATGTAATAGATATGCTTCTGGTATTCCTTCATTCCAGTGCAATAGCCCTTGAGAGAAACCATCTAATGACCAGAAATAGATGTGTGGTATCTTAACAGCTCTGAAAGCTTCTTCCAATTCTGAAAGTCTTCATGTATTCCAAGTTTAATATGTTTTTTAAATTTTATTTATTTATTTTGGTGGTGAGGAGGGGATGGGGCAGAAGGAGAGATAATCCCAAGCAGACTCCCCAGTGAGCACAGAGCCTGACATGAGTTTTGATCCCACAACCCTGAGATGATGACCTGAGCCAAAATCAAAAGTCAGAGGCTCAAATGAATGAGCCACCCAGGAGCGCCCCCAAGCTTAATATTTTAGAGAAATGCTCATAGGGGCACCTGGGTTACTCAGTCAGTTAAACGTCCGACTCTTGATCTCAGTTCAGGTTTTTGATCTCAGGGTCATGAGTTCAAGCCCCACACTGGGCTCCATGCTGGGTGTGGAGCCTACTTAAAAAAAAAAAAAAAAAGAAATGCTCATAAAACTTTTTGTAGTTCTGTCTTCTGTCAGTTCAGTGAAGAGTTCTAAGCATCTTTTGACCACATTCTTTCTGATAACTTTTAAAAATTTTGCTTTGCTGCAACATCTCATGGGAAATATTTAAAGGAAGATCCTCAGAGTCCACCCCATCCCTAATGATGAATTCAGATATTAGGGATTAGCTCCTTGCAGTTATCCATGATGAAAACATAGAACATACAACTTAATGTTGTTCTTTTTCTTTGTTTTCAAATAGGTCAAAGGGAGTATGTCTTGGGACAAAAAGAAGGGCTCTGAATTCTAACTGTCCTTCAAATGAAAAATGCTTCACTTCTAAGTGATCTTCCCACTCATTGGTCAAGCGCTTATAAAATTATCCATATTCTTTATTAGTAATATCATCAGGATTTCTGATCCAAATAGGCTTTCTCTTGTTCAGTTCTTCTTGACCAGTGTACTTCTCCTTGATCTTTTTCTTTTTCTTGTCACCGTCTTTCCTTTCTTCCTTCACCTCATCAGAACCAACATGCATTTCAGGTTTGTCATCAGACTCCTTTTCTTCCTTTTCTTTTTCTTCCTCTTTCTCTTCCTTTTCTTCAGCCTCATCATCATACGTGACTTCTTTATCACGTTCCTTCTCCACAAAAAGAGTAATGGTATAGCCAATAAATTGGGAGTGTTTTTTCACAATCATCTTTATTCTTCTTTCCTTCAAGTACTCAGTTTGGTCTTCTTTCAGGTACAGGATAAGCTCTGTTCCATGACCCACAGGTTCACCTGTATCAGTCCTAACTGTGAACGATCCTTCTGCAAATGACTCCTAAGCATACTGCTCATCATCATTATGTTTGGTGATCATGGTCAGTTTCTCAGCAATCAAACAGGCACCAAACTGGCCAATCATAGAAATAAGCACCAGCCTGCAAGGCTTCCATGAACACTTTAGTTCCAGACCTGGCGATAGTACCAAGGTTACTCATCAAACTGGCCTTGGTCATGCCAATCCCAGTATCCACCATAGTGAGGGTTCGATCTTGGTTTGGAATGAGATTAATGTGCAGCTCTTTCCCAGAATCTAGCTTACTGGGATCTGTCAAGCTTTCATATCTGATTTTGTCCAAAGCATCTGATGAATCTGAAATAAGCTCCCTCAGAAAGATCTCTTTATTCGAATAGAAAGTATTAATGATCAGGGACATCAACTGAGTGATTTCCACCTGAAAGGTTAATGTCTCAACCTCCTTCTCCTCCATCGGCTGGTCTTAGGTCTGGGTTTCCTCAGGCATCTCAGCTAAGGGAGGACATGGGCTTCGTGACGACACAGCACCAGGACAAAGAAGCCACTTAGCATTTCTTTTTAAATACTCCAGCAAGGTGGGAAAAAGTGTTGAAGGAGCAGGATATAGCTGCAACAAGACTGGCCAAGTGCTGATAACTTACTGAAGTTGAGTACTGGGTACAAAGAATGTTCTTTGTATCATTATTTCCATTTTTGTGTATATTTAAACTTTTCATAATAAAAATTACAGAAAATAGCAAATTTAAGATTTGCCTGTCTTGCTGCAGCATTCTAGCTATGTATCAAATTTTGTTAAGAATCTTTTTATACAGGGGCACCTGGGTGGCTCAGTCGTTAACTATCTGCCTTCGGCTCAGGTCATGACCCCAGGGTCCTGGGATCGAGCCCCGCATCAGGCTCCCTGCTCTGCAGGAAGCCTGCTTCACCCTCTCACACTCCCTCTGCTTGTGTTCCCTCTCTCGCTGTGTCTCTCTCCGTCAAATAAATAAATAAAATCTTTTAGAAAAAATAAAAAGAATCTTTTTATACAGCATTGATGGTAGGCTCCTCAGGTACTGCAGAATTACTAGTGTTCAGTTTGAAATCATAAGACAGAAGTTTTTTTCCTCTTACACCAGCACTGAAAATAAAACTGTATTTATTAAAAAGACAAAAATGAGCAGTGTGGTGAGATACAGCTCAAGAGTTCATTAAAATGGAGAAGTGAAGATAGCCAGGATATCACCATAAAACATTTATCGAGAGAAGAAAGAAAAAAAGAATCTAACAGCCTAGGGAGGCAATTATCCCCTTTGCTCCAAGTTTCAAAGCAAATGAACTGAAAGACAAAGGTGTGAAGACAGTATAGTCCAAATGGAGACAAGGAGGAAACACAAATAAATGGATATATAGAGATGTATGTTAATAAAAAGAAAAGTTTATTATGTTTTGTGATTCTATGTATTAGGGATACTTTAGAGAATAATAACTAAGTGTAGGAGAAATACTACCTAACAGGCCTACAGACAGATGGTTTAGTTGTCTTTTTTTCTCTTAAGATTTTATGTAAACTCAAGTCAGTTCACATACAGTATAGTATTAGTTTTGGGATAGAATTTAGTGATTCATCGGTTGCATATAACACCCAGTGTTCATTACATCAAGTGCCCTCCTTAGTGTCCGTCACCCAATTACCCCATCCCCCCACCCACCACCCCTCCAGCAATCCTCAGTTTGTTCCCTATATTTAAGAGTCTCTTACTGTTTGTTTCCTTTAGTAGTGACTAACACATTCAAACACATTTGTAAAAACCAAATATAATTCAGGAGTCTAACTTGATTCAATAGAGAATTGTAGGATACATCCAGAGTGGTTCAGAAAGTTGTGATAAGAGAGTAATCTGAGGTAGCAGCATAGGGGAGGTCATTTAGAAGAAAACATGGGGTAAAATGCTAATAAGGTATCACACTTCAAAGCCAATGAGACAGGATCATACTAGTAATCAGAGTTACACATGAGCTGAGGCAGTCTAAGGTTAGCAAGTACAGGAACGACTGAGAGAAAACCGAGAACTGAGGGAATCCAGGAAAAAACACTGTGAGAATTTTGAAAAGGGAAACTGATTTATTACAAAGAACAAAACTTAGGGTTCTGGCTAAATTCATCATAAAATATCTTTTTATCTTGTAAAGAAGCAAATCCTTATATCACCTATCAAAAACTGAGCATCAATTTAAAGGTTTATTTGAGAGAGAGCGAGCATGCACATGCAAGCGTGCATGCACAGGGGGAAGGGCAGAGGGAGAGGGAGAGAGATGACCCTGAGGACACAACCTGAGTGGAAACCAAGAGTGTGATGTTTAACTGATTGCACCACCTAGGCGCCCCTGAACATAGTTTAAAACCAACCAATCGGGGCGCCTGGGTGGCTCAGTTGTTAAGCGCCTGCCTTTGGCTCAGGTTATGATCTCAGGGTCCTGGGATCGAGCCCTGCATCAGGCTCCCTGCTTGGCAGGACGCCTGCTTCTCCCTCTCCCTCTCCCCGTGCTTGTGTTCCCTCTCTTGCTGTGTCTCTCTCTGTCAAATAAATAAATAAAATCTTTTCTAAATAAATAAATAAATAAATAAAACCAATCCTTTAAAGAGTTAGTCTCTGGTTATATATCTTCTCTTACACACTTAGCCTTTTTATTGGGGCCAGTAAGAAGTCATTATGCCAAAAGGAGGCAAGCCTAAGTCAGTCCCATAAAATGTTCTCAAAAAGACCCAGATTCTAAAGCACCCTCAACCAAAATAAGTTGTGAGGCATTCAATATGCAGAAGGCATAAGTTAGGAAGCCAAGAAAAGAGTCAAGGGCTGCCTCACTGAAATACACGCCATGGAATTAAAATAAAAACTTAAAAAAAAAAAAAAAGAAGAAGAAGAAGAAATACAGACCAGAAGATAAAAACCTGTTTGTTTTTGAAAAGTGAAGACTTGTGAGGAGTAGGATGTAGTTATAAGCAGGTAGGAGAAACATTTTAGTTAATAGTATGAAGGATAAAATAGAAGGAGAGACTTAGCGTCCTAAGGTCTCCAATTCATCCACTGGAGTTATCTTCAAGCTTTATCCCATAGAATCCTGGGTAAATCAAGGCCAAAATAGGCCAGAGAACCTACAGAAAGGGCTATGGAGCTGTATCCTGCCTCACCTGGAAGCATTTCCTCAGGGCCAAGCAGGAGAAAGGTGAAGTGACATGCTCCAGGCCACACTGATGCTGACATATCCCTTACGGGCTCACCTGAGAGTCAAACAGATCTCCTAGGATCTGTGCAAACCAGGAAATGGTAGCTCCAGCTGCACCTATTTGTGGCCTCTATGTCACTGAGCTGAGAACAGCTCCAAAGAAATACGGAGTAAGGAGAAAAGGTGAAAAAAAAGAAAGCGCCATCTTTTCCCCTATTCTTCCTTTTCGAGTTACACTTTTCCTAGTAGTGACAATAGGTGTTGATCTATCCACTGCCTTCCTCATTTCCCATGTTTTGGGAAACCTAAGTTTGGGCTAAAAATAACTATTAAACAGATCTATAATTTTATTAGCATCAGGCTCTAATCAAATGATGAGCCAATTGGTAGAGAAACCTGGATAATGAGAAAGCTTAGGCAAAGGACAATGATTAAAAGAACAGACGTTGCCAGGATACATAATACACATTTCATCAACTTAACACAAACTAGTTCACTAGAATTTCAAACATCAGTAATTCACAATGAGAGCACATTTACCCTAGAGACTACACAGCCATGAATTTGAAGGTCCTACGCTACACAGCATTTTGTGCTTGCTATTTCTACCAGCTACAGTTATTTCTACTAAATCCAGCAACTTCTTTTGCTCTATGTTAGTATTAAATTTCTTTAGATACTAATGAATGTCCCATAACAATATCAAACCTTCAAGAACTTAACAAGATCATTTAATGTGCTAATCATCTAATTTTGATTCAGATAAAATATTTAAATACGAGTAATATCAGATTATAACATTAAACTGAAAATACAAAGATGAATACAAACTAGCAATATATTCAGGGTTTTACATCACTGGGTTAAAGTCAGAAAAAAAGTTATTTATCCTTGTAGTAAAAAATAGGAACCCAAGTAGTAAAACAGATCTCAAAAATGACAACAGGGCCAGAAAAAGTTACTCTATGAAATTGAAGTTAATGAAATCACATAACAAATACTATTATTTTTAATCAACCCTGCAGTGTGATTTGAAGGCAGCTTTCTTAATGTGAATAAAGCATATTTACCTCCAACAACATGGGTAGAAACAACTCAGAGGTATTCATGTTTAGTGGTTTAATAAAAGAAGGCAAATTTTTACCATAACATTCTATAGTAGAATGTTTCAGCTAATTCACTCTCTCATCCTTACTCACCATGAAAAGGAATTCCCACAGTCCAATTAGCCTAAGCAATTAATATTTCTACTACTACAAGCTAGTGATAAAATTTCAAAGAGAAAAATGCTAAGCATTGTTTATACTGAGCTGACACCTGATTATTCAGTCAATAGTGAAAGGATGTAATGAGGTTCAGAAAGATAACAATAAATTATAAGCTGTCTGGCATATCATACAAAGCAGCTTACCTTGTAGTTTCTTCAATACAGCCACCTCCATTTTCAGAACTTGTTTTGGTTGTTGAGCTGATTCTACCTTCAGTGCAACATTTTCCCTGGTAAGCATGTCCAAGGCATCGTAAATTTCTCCAAAGCCCCCACCCCCAATCTTCCTCAACTGCACAGGAAATAAGAACATACACGCATACAATTACTAGAACATTCTAATCGGAAATCAATTCATCTCTTATATTAAAAATATATATATAATTTTACTATCCCTATTTGAGGATAAAAGATCTCAATATTGTTAAATTAATTATACATATGCCAAGAAGAAAACAAATGCCTAGAAACAGCATCAAAACCTTTTCCCAGTTTTGCCCACAAAAGGTAATGAAATTATTTTAGCCACAGACAATTTTAAAATTTAATCTACAGCCAGCATCAAAAAGGTCACAAAAAAGTGCAGTATCTGCAAGTTTCACTCCCCACAAACGTCCCTCAACAACCACATGTTATTTTAATTCTAAGGCAATCATTTGAAGACTTTTTAAACCATAAAATCTTTTTGCCAAGTGAAATCTTATCTGGAACCCAGCTGAGATGTGTATGTGGGGAGATGGAAGTGGGGCAACCAGAGCCCAGCCCTCGCAGCACCATTCATCCTCCCCTCTGAGACACCCAGCCGGCTCCAAAGAAGAGACAGAAACCTCCTGTTCTAAGCTATCCCAGAGTTTGCTTTATAACCATATGCTCAAATCCTGAACTCTAATCAAATAAAACACTTTAAACCAACACTTACTATCCTTCCTGATAAAATGTGTTAGCTTAACCGAAGAATACCAGGATCTTTGAGTAATACAAGCAAATTCTCAAGTGTCAGTGACAACTGAACCGACAGGGCTACAAGCACCAAGGTGGATAATATACTTCAAGTTAGATACAGCATGGAATCAGCCTTCTTCCATTTCCTGAAAGTCTTCTCTTTTCCACATTATCAAACATCTGGGATGTGATATAATGCACAAGTCATCACTAGAGGCACAAGGTCCTAAATCCTAACCACCCCAGAGGACTCACTTGAAGTTCTACTTCTTTCAACACTGGCTCTGTACTGATTACTGCCTCCAGGCTGATTTCTCTATCTTCTGAATTTCTATAGGAATTATTTGCTTAATCATTTAATTAATCATTTCACTAGGCTAAACACCTCAGATATTACTTATAGTAATACACTGTACTGTTTTTTAACTTTCCACTGTCAATGTCCTAGCCCCATACAGTGAAACTAAGCTTCTTCAGAGAGAGCCACTCCTTTCTATTTTTTTGTTTCCCCTGTAGCAAGTGGCTAAGTGGTAACTACATAATTATTGCTAAATAGCTATTCAATGCTTTGTATAAAGAGCCATAATCCTTTATTCCAGTTGGGTGATGGGAAGAGATACCCCGAGGAGCTCCAGTATGAACTCAGGATTAAAATAAAGTTCCAGAACTTCATTTCAGTTAAACAGTTTTTTGTTGGGCCCTGAGCGATACTTAGGATTCTTAACATTTGTCCATTAAACAAAGCCTAGTGTAACTTTAAAAACTCATAAAACAGTACAAAAGAGACATCTCTCTAATTACGGACTGTGGTGCGAGGTAACTTCATGTTTTACCTCACAAAAAAACCTTACCAAATGACAGAACAAAAAATCTACACCAAAGTAATGATTTTGCTCCTTGGTCTATTCTTATGTCATTTCAACAATAGTGGAACATCAATATTTTTTATTGAGCTTGGCAAAGCACTAAGACATCATCAATTCTTACAAGGCAAAGAGCTAGAGACAGTTTAGTATGATAAGGGTATGCAGATTAAGGAAAGTATAGAGGTAAATGGCAGACTTTCTTTTCCAAAGATGATCACAACAATATCAACCATCCCTTTTGCTCTTCTTCAGTTTGACCTTGACGCTCACCCATCAAGAAGCAGAGTCCATTCCCCACCCCCTTAAATCTGGGTAAATCTTGTGACTGCTTTGACCAACAGAACACAGCAAAGTAATTCTGCACCAGCCCTGAGAAGAGCCCTTAATAGCCTTGCAGCTACTGTTTCCAGTCTCTCAAAAGCCAGCTACCATGTAAAAAGTCTGACCATCCTGAGAAGCCACAGACCTGTGGAGAGGGCCTAGAAAAGAAGCTACCAGGGATGAAGCGGGTTGAGTAAGGGAACGAAAGACCTCCGAGTCACCAAACAAGCCATTTGGGAGTAGATCCTCTAACCCACACAATCCTGCAAGTGCTACATGGTTAAGAGACAAACCACCCAAGCAAACTCTTCTCAAATTCCTAATCCACAAAATTGTAAGCAAATTAAAAATTCTTTTAAGCCTATAAAGGGTAGTTTGTTGAGTTGTTGAGTTTTTGGAGGTAGTTTGTTCATAATGGTAGTAACCAAAACACCATCCGTAACAATGAGCCTGTGATTTCTTACTAAAATGCCACTATGCCTCCCAAATTTGGGGGACATGTTACATACATACATTAGCTCTAATTATCTTGACAGAGCAACTATGCCAGGCCTAGCTTCATTTGTCACCTTTTGATATGTCTACTGGAAATGGCCAAACTTTATCACAGCACTTAATACAAAGCACTCACCGAAGAAACTCTCATTCCTGACTTACATAAAAGACTACTAATTGTTGGAATTTCTCTGTATCAATCCATGATGGCAACATGGTTCTTATATTTACTCAAGTAAATTTTCAAAGCCTACTGATTTGCCTAATTGGTAAAACACTGTAACCCAGACACAACATTTATATTTCTAAAGGAAGAATCTTCTTTTTCCAATCTGTGATAGAGTAAGGACACCACTAAAATAACTTTGCTAAACCCGCTAATGGAACAAAACTTTAATAAAAGAATGGGTAGCAATAAAATATATATTTAAATACATCTAAAACAAAATTTGTTCCTTTAAGAGAAGGAAAGATGGCAGATTCCAGGTCTCGGGCAAGGAAGACTTTAAAAGACTATTATTAGGATCATGTTGAAAAGATTCAAGAGACAACGTGAAGGGTGTCCCCTAGTGAAATGAGACAATCTGGGAATCAATAAGGGTAATAACTACAACTGACTGAAACACATGAAATATGCTTAAATCCATGAATTCTTAATTGTATATTTTTAAAAATCTCACTGGTCACTTTCAGAAAATGCTAGGGAGCCAATTCGTTATTCTGAAAACCGGTAAATCAAGAAATAGAACTAAGTATTTATTCTATTTCCCTAATCAAAATGTACCTCAGGGTAATCAAATAGCTGATGATAGGAAATTTCTCTTTGTAGATGTACTTCAACTAAATAATGAAGGAATGACAGAATGTCACAATCTGCAATTAATAAACCTAGAAAATGATCAATAGTGCTAAAATGACAATGGGCAAAAGGACACACAATGTCTTAATGGGTGATAAGACACGTTGGCCTCGTATTGACAGTTCACAACACCCTTTATGGAAAAAAAATGCCACCTCAATAAACAAACCTGAACTCAGATCTAATTGAGCCTCAATAAATATCAACTTACATAAAACATATGAGACAGAGAAACATGTTAATGCCATATGGAAGAAATCAGAAAAATCCAAACCACGGGAAATTTTACAGGCAAATGACCTATTTTCTTCAATTAAAAAAACAGCAAGGAAAAAAAGAAAGATGAAAAGAAATCTAGAAATTAAAAGAAACTTAAGTGATGTCAACCAACTGCAATACCCAGGCTTTACTTGGATATGATTCAAACCATTAAAAATAATTTACAATAGGGGAAATGTGGAAGTTGAAAGGATACTTAACGATATTAAAAAATTATTACTTTTTTAGGTGTGATATTATTATGATTACATTTTTAAAAGAATTTTTATCCTTTAGAGATACGTAACTGAAATACATACAGAAGAAATGCTAAGGTAAAAGATTTGCTTCAAGATATTCTGGGAGGGAGGTTAAAGAGAAAACAAGATTGACTATAAAATGATAACTGTTTAAGCTGGGGCATGAGTACATAAAGCTTCATTAAATCAGTCTCGCTATTTTTATGTATGCTTACAATTTTCCTTAATAAAAAGTTCAAAAATTTTTAAAAAGAGAAGTTCATTGTACGCTATTTTTTTTGTTGGTTTGTCTTTCCCTAAGTACATTTTTTTCTACTTTACTCAATATTAGCTATCAGAGGTTAGCAACATTTACTACTATATAAAGCAAGAATTACGGTGTAAACAGGACTAAATCACAGGAAAATAACTGAAAATATGCTTTAGGCATATATGCAATATATGTATTATTTTCTATACCAAAAATTATCCCCTGACATTTTCTCTCTCTCTCTCTAAGGTGTGTACCCACCACTTTCCATCTTTCTTTGACCAGGATTCCAACACTGAGAATATCCGGCTGCTCTCCTCCTCCACTCATTGCAATTCACTGATGTGATAAAACGGCTACACAAGCAACCAGCTCCCAATGATGGTTTCCATTTAACCTAAAACAAAACAAAACAGCAGCAGCATATCAGGGCTCGTTAAGTAACACAAACATTCCCAGGGCCAAGTAGCACTACTAATTCTATACATTAATTAGGTTGCTTTGTTGGAAGACGGGTAAAAACCCCACAAAACTCAGGTTCAAAATCTGTTTAGTGCATATAAAAGTACTTATCTTTCCATTACAGATGCCCATGAAAGAGCTAGATACTACAAAGACATTACGTTACAACAAAGATATAATTTCAATCACTGAGATTGCTAGACTATAGAGCAATCATGGTATCAATGGCAATTGACCAAGACAG
This sequence comes from Neomonachus schauinslandi, assembly GCF_002201575.2. Taxonomy (NCBI): domain Eukaryota; kingdom Metazoa; phylum Chordata; class Mammalia; order Carnivora; family Phocidae; genus Neomonachus; species Neomonachus schauinslandi. Next base: position 83,656,599 of record NC_058411.1, read on the forward strand.
ACCACTGTCCTAACTACAACATCTTGCTAAAGAAAAAGACATGGTGCCTAACTTACTTACAACACCTTATAGTTTAATAGGTTGTAACTTAGAGCTTAACATCATCCAGAGCTAATAAAATTTTAACGTTACATATTGTACATAATGCATTCAAGCGCACAAAAAATAAACATGAGCCACAGAAAAGGGCAGTTGATCAATTCCAATACTTTAAGAAAAAGAGGATAGTCATATGAATAGCATACCTATAGAAAATGAAAATACAGCAGAAAAATCTGGCCTAAAGGAGATGAAAACTGTAACTTTACGTTATAGAACAAACTAAAAGAAACTTTTTTAAAAAAGCTTTAAAACAACATAAATTGTAATTAGAAAAGCCCTGACATGAGAAAGCTAGACAACAGGAAGACATAAAAAGAAATCTGAGCTAACTCAGAAAAGGATCAGAAATGAAGACTCAACTAGAAGAGACATGAGAGAAGACACCATACAAATAAGGGAGAAAAAAAGAGAAAAAAATTAAACAGAAATTTAAAAGTAAAAGTGATAAATAAAAGGCAAAGTAAATACAAATAGATATTCTAGGAGGCCCCCAAAAAGAAAACCCATGCTATGAAATAAATACTAGCCACTATAATTCAAAAAATTTCTGGAAATCTAAAAAAAGGCTAAATCTGCATATTGAAATGGTATATCACATACCTGGGAAAACAACTCAGAAGATTAACATCAACACACAGTCTCATAAAACTACTGGATTTTAAGGGGAAAAACATTTCATTGGCATCTGTGCAGTAAGTCCAAATAACTTAGAAGGGAAAGACAAAAAGACATTGGCACTGACCGACAACAGACATTGGCACAAACAGTTTACACCAGCAGACAATGAAATTATATATTTAAATACCCAAGGAAATAAAATGTAAGCCAAGGATGTTCTATACAGCCAAACTAACTTTCATGGCTAAAGGAAACAAATGGTTATGAAAAACAGAACTCAAAGAACAGTATTCCCAGGAAACGCCCCTAGGAACCATGTAACAAGTATCAGACAATCAAGAAATTATGATAAGAGATTTGGCATGAGGAATGGCCTAAAAATTAGGCCTAATAGCAATGATAACCCAGTAGCAATGAATACCCCTGCCTTCAGATTGTGGACTTTAAATATCATTTCCTATTAAAAGAAATCAGACTCCATCAGGGAAATACAAATCAAAACTACAATGAGATACCACCTTACACCAGTTAGAATGGCAAAAATTAACAAGACAGGAAACAAGTGCTGGTGAGGATGTGGAGAAAGGGGAACCCTCTTACACTGTTGGTGGGAATGAAAACTGGTGCAGCCACTCTGGAAAGCAGTTTAGAGGTTCCTCAAGACATTAAAAATAGAGCTACCCTATGACCCAGCAATTGCACTACTAGGTATTTACCCCAGAGATACAGACGTAGTAAAAAGAAGGGGCACATGCACCCCAATGTTCACAGCAGCAACGTCCATGAGAGCCAAACTATGGAAGGAGCCGAGATGCCCTTCAACAGATGAATGGATAAAGAAAGATGTGGTACATATATACAATGGAATATTATTCAGCCATCAGAAAGGATGAATACCCACCATTTACATCGACATGGATGGAAGTGGAGGGGATTATGCTAAGTGAAGTAAGTCAAGCAGAAAAGACAATTATCATACGGTTTCACTCATATGTGGAACATAGGCAATAAGCACAGAGGACCATAGGGGAAGGGAGGGAAATCTGAAGGGGGGGAAATCAGAGGGGAAGACGAACCATAAGAGACTATGGACCGGGCGCCTGGGTGGCTCAGTTGGTTAAGCGACTGCCTTCGGCTCAGGTCATGATCCCGGAGTCTCTGGATCGAGTCCCGCATCGGGCTCCCTGCTCGGCAGGGGGTCTGCTTCTCCCTCTGACCCTCCCCCCTCTCATGTGCTCTCTCTCTCATTCTCTCTCTCAAATAAATAAATAAAAAATCTTTAAAAAAAAAAAAAAAAAAGAGACTATGGACCCCAGGAAACAAACAGAGGGTTTCAGAGGGGAGGGGGGATGTGGGGATGGGGTAACAGGGTGATGGGTATTAAGGAGGGCACGTGCTGTGATGAGCACTGGGTGTTATATGCAACTAATGAACCACTGAACACCACATCGAAAACTAATAATGTACTATACGGTGGCTAACTGAACATAATAAAAAAAATAAAGACTGATTGATTGATTTTTTTTTTAAAGATTTTATTTATTTATTTGACAGAGAGAGAGAGATAGCGAGAGCAGGAACACAAGCAGGGGGAGTGGGAGAGGGAGAAGCAGGCTTCCCGCCGAGCAGGGAGCCCGATGTGGGACTCGATCCCAGGACCCTGGGATCATGACCTGAGCTGAAGGCAGACGCTTAACGACTGAGCCACCCAGGCGTCCTGATTGATTGATTTTAGAGAGAGAGCAAGCTGGGCGAGGGGCAGAGGGAGATGGTGAGAGAAAGTCCACAAGCAGACTCCTCACCAAGTGCAGAGCCCCACACAGGGCTAGATCCCAGGACGACCTGAGCTGAAACCAGGAGTCAGCTGCTCAACCAACTGAGCCACCCAGGTGCCCCGGGTTGAGTGTCTTTAAGTGTTAATTTCATTTGGTTGATGGGTTGCTCTGTTTCAGGTCTCTGACACCAATGGGGTATCCTACAATTCAGTTCAATTCTGACACTAACTACTCAGAATCAGTGAAGACCCTACAGGTTAAGGGACTTAGTCCCACAAGATTGCACAAATTTCAGAGTATAGCCATAAGTCCTGGGTGTCCCAAAGCCACACATGCTTTGCCTGGCTGGCTACAAATGTGGAGCTTCTCACAGGTTTAATAATTTGCTAGAAGAACTCACAGAACTAATGAAAGTGTTATACCTAGGATTACCATTTTATTATTAAAGATACAAATGGGGACGCCTGGGTGGCTCAGTCGGTTAAGCGTCTGCCTTCGGCTCAGGTCATGATCCCAGGGTCCTGGGATCGAGTCCCGCATCGGGCTCCCTGCTTGGCTGGGAGCCTGCTTCTCCCTCTGCCTGCCTCTCTCCCTGCTTGTGCTCTGTCTCTCTCTGACAAATAAATAAATAAAATCTAAAAAAAAAAAGATACAAATGAACAGTCAGATGAAGAGGTATACTGGGCAGGTCGGTAAGGGTTCCAACCACGAGTTTCTGTCCTTGTGCAGTTAGGGTGTGCCACCCTCTCAGCACACATGTTCACTAACCAGGAAGCTCCTTGAGCCTTGTTCAGGGTTTTTAATATCAAGATTTCATTACACAGGCATGTGTGATTAAATCATTGGCCATGCACGAGGATGTGGAGAAAGGGGAACCCTCTTACACTGTTGGTGGGAATGCAAACTGGTGCAGCCACTCTGGAGAACAGTATGGAGGTTCCTCAGAAAGTTAAAAATAGAACTGCCCTATGACCCAGCAATTGCACTAGTAGGTATTTATCTAAAGGATACAAAAGTACTGATTTGAAGGGGCACATGCACCCCAATATTTATTTATTTATTTATTTATTTTTAAAGATTTTATTTATTTATTTGACAGAGAGAGAGATAGTGAGAGCAGGAACACAAGCAGGGGGAGTGGGAGAGGGAGAAGCAGGCTTCCCACGGAGCAGGGAGCCCGATGTGGGACTCGATCCCAGGACCCTGGGATCATGACCTGAGCCGAAGGCAGATGCTTAACAACTGAGCCACCCAGGCGCCCGCACCCCAATATTTATAGCAGCACTATCAACAATAGCCCAAGTATGGAAAGAGCCCAAATGTCCATCGACTGATGAATGGATAAAGAAGATGTGGTATATATACACAATGGAATATTACTCAGCCATCAAGAAGAATGAAATCATGCCATTTGTAACAACATGGATAGAACCAGACTGTATTATGCTAAGCAAAATAAGTCAGTCAGAGAAAGACAATACCATATGATTTCACTCATGTGAAATTTAGGAGACAAAGAGATGAACATAGGGGAAGAGAAGGAAAAATTAGATAAAACCAGAGGGAGGCAAACCATAAAAGACTTAACTATAGGGGCACCTGGGTGGCTCAGTCGTTAAGCATCTGCCTTCGGCTCAGGTCATGATCTCAGGGTCCTGGGATGGAGCCCCACATCAGGCTCCCAGCTCACTGGAGAGCCTGCTTCTCCCTCTGCCTCTGCCCTGGCTCATGTTCTCTCTCTCTCAATAAATAATTTTTTAAAAAAATAAAAAAAAAATTCAGACCTGGGTGGCTCAGGTCATGATCCCAGGGTTCTGGGATCGAGCCCTGCATCAGGGTCCCTGCTCGGCTGGGAGCCTGCTTCTCCCTCTCCCTCTGCCTGTTGCTCTCCCTGCCTGTGTTCTCTCTCTCACACACAAATAAATAAAAATATTTTAAAAAAAGAAAAACTGCCAAGAGAGAATACACAAATTATCAATATTAGGAATGAAACAGGAATTATCACTATAGACTCCACAAACATTAGAAGTATAATGAATGGAGCAAACAATGAATCATGGAATACTACATCAAAAACTAATGATGTAATGTATGGTGATTAACATAACAAAATAAAATTTAAAAAAAAGTATAATGAAGGACATATGAAGAACACTATACACATAAACCAGACAACAACGGAGCAACTCATCAAAAACCATAAACACAACAATTCACCCAAGATAAAAGGAAGAGCCTGAATAGTCCTACTAAAAAAATTGAATCCATAATTTAAAACCACCCCAAAAAAGAATCTCTGGGCCCAGAGATATTTTTCCCCCCAATGACAAATTCTACCATATTCAAACATTTGGGGGCGGCGCACAGAGAGAGGGAGAAAGAGAATCTTGAGCAGGCTTCACACCCAGCTTGGAGCCCAACTCAGGGCTCAATCTCACAACTGTGAGACCATGCCTGAGCCGAAATGAAGAGTCGACACGTAAGTGATTGAGCCACCCAGGCACTCCTACCACATTCAAACATTTAAAGAAAAAATAAAACAAATCTATAAATCTCTTCCAGAAAAAGAAGGAAAGGAAACATTTGCCAAATCATTTATGAGGCCAGCATTACCCCATCATCAAAACCAGTCATAAAACTAGGGGGAAAAAATGTAATGCCTGGTGTGGAAATTTTATAAAAATAAAAATAAAATAAAATAAATAAAAACAATAAAATAAAAACAAAAAATAAAAACAAAGACAATACAAATAACAGAGCAATCTTTCTCATGAACACAGATACAAAAATTCTCAACAAAATATTAGCAAATTAAATCCAGCAATACATAAAAAGAAGACACTCTAACCACCATGTGATTTATCCTGAGTGAACAAAACTGGTTCAATATTCAAAAATCAATTCACATATCCATCAGATTCATAGTCTAAAAAAGAAACCACACAATCTATCATTTGATATGAGAAGCTTTTGACAAAACTCAACAGTCATTCATGATATAAATTCTCAGTAAACTAGGAATAGAAGGGAATTTTCTTTTTTTTAAGATTTATTTATTTATTTTAGAGAGAGAAAGAGTGCATGTGCAGGAGGTGGGGGAGTAGGCAGAGGGAGAGAGGGAGAAATCTCAAGCAGACTCCCTGCTGAACAAGGAGCCAACTCAGGGCTGGATCTCATAACCCCGAGATCATGACCTGAGCCAAAACCAAGAGTGCAACACTCAAACCAACTAAACCACCCAGGTGCCCCTAGAAAGTAATTTTCTTAACCTGATAAAGGGCATCTTTAAAAAAGTTCCTTGAACTGATGAACAGATTTAACAAAATTTCAGTTGAAATCCAAGCAAAAGGCCCTATATAGACAAGCTGATTGTAAATTTATGTGGATAGGCAAAGGAACTAAAATATCCAAAACATTTTTGAAAAGTAATAATAAAGTTAGAGGAATCACACTGCATGATTTTAGGACTTAACGATATAAGTTTACAGTAATCAAGCCAGTATGTTACTGGCAAGGAATGGACATATATAGAGATAAATGAAATAGAATAAGGAGTCCAGAAATAAACCCACACAAATATGGTCAATTAAATTTCTTTTAAGACTTATTTATTTATTTGAGAGAAAGAGAGCACACGCAGGGAGGAGCAGAGGGAAAGAGAGAGAGAGAACCCCAAGCAGACTCCCGCTGAACACAGAGCCCAATGCAGGGCTCAATCTACGACCCTGACATCATGACCTGAGCTGAAATCAAGAGTCAGACACTTAACCGGCTGAGGTACGCAGGTGCCCCGGCCAATTAAATTTTTAACTTTTAAAAAATTTAGATATAATTCACATACCATAAAATCCATCATTTTAAAATATACAACTCAGTGATCTGTAGAATATTCACAAGGTTGTATAATCATCGCCACTATCTAATTTAGAGCATTTTCACCAGCTCCAGAAGAAACCCCCACTATTAGCTGTCACTCTCTATTCCCTCCTTCCCTCAGCCCCTGGCAACCACTAATCTACTTACTGTGTCTATGGATTTGCCTATTCCAGCCGATATTTGACAAAGACACAAAAGCCATTCAACAGAGAAAAGACAGAATTTCTAACAAATAGTGTTGGAACAACTGTATATCCAGATGTAAAACACTTAACCTCAATCTAAACCTCACACCTTATACAGAATTTACCTCAGAATGTATCACAGATCTAAATGTAAAATATAAAAGTTTTAGGGCGCCTGGGTGGCTCAGTTGGTTGGGCGACTGCCTTCGGCTCAGGTCAGGATCCTGGAGTCCCGGGATCGAGTCCCGCGTCGGGTTCCCTGCTCGGCGGGGAGTCTGCTTCTCCCTCTGACCCTCCCCCCTCTCATGTGCTCTCTCTCATTCTCTCTCTCAAATGAATAAATAAAATCTTTAAAAAAATAAATAAATAAAATAAAATAAAATATAAAAGTTTTAGAAATAAACTTGTGAGCCAATCTTTGTGCAAAGAGTTTAGGACAGAATACTAAAGCACAATTCACAGAAGAAGAAAAAACTGATAAACTGAACTTCACCAAAATTAAAAACTTTTACTCTGTGAAAGACACTATTAAGAAAATGAAAAGACAAACTACAGAATAGGAGAAAATGTTTGCAAATCACAACCAAGGGCTTGTGTCTGAACATATAGAGAACATTTAAAATTCAACAGTAAGAAAACAAAAGAACCAATTTAAGACTAGGAAAAAGACAGACGTTTCACCAAAGAGGATATACTGATTGCAAATAAATAACTGAAGAGTTGTTTGACATCAGTCACCAGTCTCCAAAAATTACATATTGTAGAATTACACGTATATGACATTCTCAGAAAGACAAAACTATAGTGACAGAGAATAGAGCAGTGGTTGCCAAGGGTTACAGGCGGGGTGAGAGTATGACTATAAACGAATAGTATGAAGGAGTTCACAAGACGTGTTGGAGCTAGTATGAATACTATTATGAACTATTATGATTATTATGATTATGGTGAGGGTTACATGAATCTACACACGTACTATAACTCATAGAACTGCAGAACCCAAAAGTCATTTATCATGTATTATTTTTTAAGTAAAAAAATTTCTAATTTATAAAAAGAAAATCCCAATCTAAAAAGGCTAGTAAAATATTCCTCCCTTTCCCAACTGTGTCTCTGTATAAGGCCATATTTTCTTCAGATGCTTCAACCAAAGCAACATATTGCAAGAGAATGAACACAGAAGTTTGAGAATCCAGCTGTCTTCTATCATGCCAGACATTAAAGAGACATGAAAAAACATAAAACAATGCCACTCATTTCACCAATTTGCTTTTCTGTTTTGGAAACTATTTGACACCTATTACATGTTAACATGTAATAATAGTTTTATTATTTTAAAATAAATAAATTTAAAATACGTTTTAATCTCAATACAGTAAGTATCATCACATATAAATCCATGCTAAAAAAACCCAAAAACTCTTTATGGTCCTCAATGAATTTTAAGAATAGTAAGAGATCCTGAGACCAAAAAGTTTGAGAACAGCTAAATTATGTTACAGAGATCTGTATTTTTCCCCATTAAAAATCTTGATTTATGGTACACAAAGTTATTTGAATGAGTAAATTTTTTTAGAGTTGCATTTTTATTTGTTTTATGATGTTTTCTAATATACCATTTTGTAGTTTTGTTTTGTTTTCATCATGATAAGTGTACTCTTTAATCCCCATCATCTATCCCTCCACCCACCTCCCCTCTGGTAACCATCAGTTTGTTCTCTATAGTTAAGAGCCTGTTCCTTGGTTTGTCTCTTTTTTTTTCCCTTTGCTCATTTGTTTTGTTTCTTAAATTCCACATATGAGTGATATCATATGGTATTTGTCTTTCTCTGACTTATTTCACTTAGCATAATACTCTCTAGTTCCATCCACATCATTGCAAATGGCAAGATTTCATTCTTTTTTTTTTTTTTTTAGATTTTATTTATTTATTTGACAGAGAGAGAGATAGCGAGAGCAGGAACAGAAGCAGGGGGAGTGGGAGAGGGAGAAGCAGGCTTCCCGCCGAGCAGGGAGCCCGATGTGGGACTCGATCCCAGGACCCCGGGACCATGACCTGAGCCGAAGGCAGACGCTTAACGACTGAGCCACCCAGGCGCCCCGATTTCATTCTTTTTTTAAGGCCAAGTAATATTCCATTGCATATATATGTGTGTGTGTATGTGCGTGTGTGTGGAGATATATATACACACCGTATCTTCTTTACCCATTCACCTATTGATGGATGCTTGGACTGTTTCCATAGTTTGGCTATTGTAAATAATGCTGCAATGACTATATGGGTACATGTATCTCTCTGAACTAGTATTTTTGTATTTGGGGGGTAAATACCCAATTGTGCAATTACTGGATCACAGTTTTATTTTTAATTTTTTGAAGAACCTCCATATTGTCTTCCACAGTGGCTGCACCAGTTTGTTTTCCCACCAACAGTGCAACAGCGTTCCTTTTTTTCCACATCCTTACCAACACTTGTTGTTTCTTATGTTTTTGATTTTAGCCATTCTGACAGGTGTAAGGTGGTATCTCATTGTAGTTTTAATATGCATTTCCCTGATGATAAGTGATGTTGAGCAATTTTTCAAGTGTCTGTTGGCCATCAGTATGTTTTCTTTGGAGAAATGTCTACTCATGTCTTCTGCCCATTTTTTAATTGGGTTGTTTTTTGGGTGTTGTATTATATCAGTTCTTTATATATTTTGGATACTAAATCCTTTATCAGATAGGTCATTTGCAAATACTTTCTCCTATTCAGTAGATTGTCTTTTAGTTTTGTTGATTGTTTCCTTTGCTATTCAGAGAATTTTTGTTTTGATGTAGTCCTAATCATTGGTTTTTGCTTTTATTTATCTTGCCTGAATGAGTAAACTTTTTTTTTAATTCTACAATCTGAACTTTTATCATTCTTTTTTTTTAAAAAAAGATTTTATTTATTTATTTGACACAGAGAGAGAGAGTGTGCGTGCACACAAGCAGGGAGAGCAGCAGGCAGAGGGACAGGGAGAAGCAGACTCCCGCTGAGCAGGGAGCCCAACACGGGGCTTGATCCTAGGACCCTGGGATCATGACCTGAGCCCAAGGCAGATGCTTAACTGACTGAGGCACCCAGGCGCCCCCCAATCATTCTTTCAATAAACATTTGATGAGGACTCTGACAAAAACTGTTGAAATACTAAATGAGTAAGTCACAGTCCCTAGCCTGTGGGACACGAGTGGCTCTTGGAAAGACTTCTCAAAGATGATGCTATTGAAAGAATACCTACATGAACAGAAATACATTAAGAGGAGACCTGTACAACTGGTGGAAAGTTTGGGATTGAATTAGTGATTAGGAAACTAACCAACCAAACACACAAACAAATGAAAAAAATTATTAGCTCCAGGAAAAACTAAAAACAATATAGGAAAGAAAAGATTCTCACCAACTTTATCTCTATATCGATAGTAAATTTCACCTACATGTCAAAGCATTTACAGAGTCAAGATAACTTAAAGTCTGAATACTGCCATAACCAAAATTAAGATATAACATTACTGGAAAAATAGCACCTAACTAATAAGATAAGTAGTAAAAAAAACTAAATCCCCATCTTCTATAGTAGAAAGCCAACAAATTATGACTTAAAAAATTAAAAATTAATCAGCAGCAATACAGCATATTAGTTGGAGATATGGAGCTAAATACTGGAAGAATCAGGAAAAAGTTCAAATTGAGTACATCTGCAGAGTTGGAAACAGGGCAGGATGGGGAGGACAGAAAACTGTTCTTTTCTGTAATGAAGTGTAGAGAATCATTCAACTTTATATGCATAAATTGATTAAAAATAAAAAATAAATTTAAGGGGAGCCTGGGTGGCTCAGTCAGTTAAGCATCCGACTCTTGATTTTGGCTCAGGTCATGATCTCAGGGTTGTCAGATAGAGCCTCACGTTGGGCTCCGTGCTGGGCGTGGAGCCTGCTTAAGATTCTCTCTCTCCCTCTCTCTGCCCATCTTTGCTTGCATGCTCTCTCTCTCTAAAAAAATAAAAAGTAAAAAATAAATTTAAAAAGCAACTTGTAAGACATTTAAACATGAAAAGTTGTTTTTTATGTTTTAAGTGAAAGAATTATAAAACAGCATATATGTATGATCCCATTTGTATTTTTAAAAAAGTGTGCACACTGGGGTGCCTGGGTGGCTCAGTCAGTTAAGCATCTGGCTCTTGGGTTCAGCTCAGATCATGCTCTTAGGGTCCTGAAATCAAGCCCCGTGTCGGGCTCCATGCTCAGCACAGAGTCTGCTTGTCCCTCTCCCTTTGCTCCTCCCCTTGTGCTCTCTCTCTCTCCCTCCCTCTTGAATAAAGCCTTTTTTTTTTAAAAGATTTTATTTATTCATGAGAGACAGAGAGAGAGGCAGAGGCAGAGGGAGAAGCAGGCTCCCTGCCGAGCAGGGAGAAGCAGGATCCCCGAGGAACAGGGAGCCCGATGCGGGACTCGATCCCAGGACCCCGGGATCATGACCCGAGCTGAAGGCAGATGCCCAACCATCTGAGCCACCCAGGCGCCCTTGAATAAAGTCTTAAAAAAAAAAAAAAGTGTGCACGTTAATTACATATAGAAAAAACCTGAGTCATGTTTACCAACTATTAACATATTAACAATTATATTTCTATATAATAGGATTATTTTCTTGGGGAAGACTGCTCTTCTATAAATTTACTACAGCAAGTATATATTTTTACAATAAGAAGAAAAACATTATTTTTAAAAGTTGAAAATTTTAACCCTTACATATATGGTCAAATAATTTTCGACAAGGGTGCCAAAACCCATTCCACAGGGAAGGACAACCTTCATAACAAATGGTGTTGGGAAGTAAGACATTCATATGCAAAAGAATGAACCTGGACCCTCAATTTATACCATATACAAAAATTTACTGAATATGGATCAAAGACCTAAATGTAAGAACTAAACTACAAAACTCTTAGAAGACTACAGAGGTAAAAAGCTTCATGACATTGGATTTGGCAATGATTTCTTGGATATAACACCAAAACAAAAGGAAAAAAAAAATAAATTGGACTTTATAAAAATTAAAAAACTTTTGTGCATCAAAGGACATTATCAACAGAATGAAAAGAACATGGAATGGGAGAAAATATCTGCAAATCATATCTGATAAGGGGTTAATATCCAGAGTATATAAAGAACTACAACTCAACAACAAAATAACAAACAACATGATTTTGGGTGCCTGGGTGGCTCAGTTGGTTAAGCGGCTGCCTTCGGCTCAGGTCATGATCCCAGGGTCCTGGGATCGAGTCCCGCATCGAGCCCCCCGTTCTGTGGGGAGCCTGCTTCTCCCTCTCCCTCTGCCTACTTGTGTTCTCTATCTCTCTGTCAAATAAATAAATAAAATCTTTAAAAACAAAACAAAACAAAACATGATTTTAAATAGGGCAAACAGAAGGTGGGGGTGCCTGGGTGGCTCAGTTGGTTAAGCGTCTGCCTTTGGCTCAGGTCATGATCCCAAGGTCCTGGGATAGAGCCCCACATCCTCTCCCTCTGCCTCTACCCCAGCTTGTGCTCTCTCTCTCTCTCTCTCTCTCAAATAAATAGGTAAAAATCTTAAAAATAAATAAATAAATAAATAGAACGGGCAAACAGGGACACCTGGTGGCTCAGTCAGTTAAGCCTCTGACTCTTGACCTCACCTCAGGTCTTGATCTGTGTCATGATTTCAAGCCCTGTGTTGGTCTCCACGCTGAGCATGGAGCCTACTTTAAATAAATAAGTAGGCAAACAACTTGAATAGACATTTTTCCAACGAAAATATGCAAATGGTCAATAAGCACATGAAAAGATGCTCAACATCATTAATTATTAGGGAAATGCAAATCAAACCACTAACCACTTTATACCCATTAGAATGACAACTATAAATACAAACACATACACACACAAACACAAACACACACACACACAAAATAACTGCTGGCAAAGATGAGAAACCAGAACTTGTGCACTGCTGATGTTAATGTAAAATGATGCAACCACTACAGAAAACAGTATTGGAGGTTCCCCCAAAACTAAAACATAGAATTAAAATACAATCAAGCAATTCCACTTCTGAGTATATGCCCAAAAGAATTCAAAGTAAGGAGTCAAAAAGATATTTGCATACCAATGTTCATAGCAGCATTATTCACAATAGCCGAGAGGTGGAAGCACCCAAGTGTCCATCTCAAGTGACAGATGAATGCATAAACAAAATGTGGTACATACATACAATGGCATATTATTCAATCTCAAAAAGGAAGGAAATTCTCAAACACACCACAACATGAATGAGCCTTGAAGACATTATGCTAAGTGAAAGAAGCCAGTCACAAAAGGTCAAATATATGATTCCACTCTTAATAGGCACTTAGAGTAGGCAAATTCATAGAGACAGAAAAGTAGTTTCTCTCTGGTGGTTGTCAGGGGCTGCACGGACAGGATAACAGAGATTTATTGTTTACTGGGTACAGAATTTCATTTGGGGAAGATGAAAAAGTTCAGGTGGCGATGCATGCACAACAATGTTACTGTACTTAATGCCACTGAATTGTACACTTATAAATGGTTAAAATGGTAAATCTTATATGTATTTTACCAAAAAAAATTTTTTTAAATGACTACTAGGTACCCCTCAGATATAACTACAAAAGCCAAGTAATTTTCACTGTCCCACTCTAAACCGCCAGGAACAAAGTGGTACCTTTGTGGAGTCCTTCACAGAACACTGAAATAAATCTAAGAATACACCTGTTCCAATTAGGAAATGAACCCTAGGGAAAAAGCCCAGAATCCTATAAGCTACCAAGGTATACTACACTGCTTCTAAAATGGCTCCCAATGATGCCCCGTCTGATGCTTTTGATCACCGCCCCCCCATCGTGTGTAGGTGAATCTAGTGACTTGCCTCTAATGAATAGAATACAGCAAAAGTGATAGGAGGTCATTTCCCAGATGTATTATAAAAGACTGTGACGTCTACCTTGCTGACATTCTCTCTCTTTGGCTCTTCCCACTTGTTTACTCTGATGCAGCAAGCTGCCATGTTACCCCCAGGAAAGGCCCACATGGCAAAGAACTGAGGGCAGGTCCTGCTAGCAGAATTATATGGTTCCACTTACAATAGGTACCAACAGTTAGCAGAGAACTGAGGTCCTTGGTCCAACCACTCACAATGAACTGAATCATACCAACCATTGGACTAAGCTTGGAAACAGATCCTTCCCCAATTGAGCCATGTGACAACTACAGGCTACCTTGACTGCAGCCTGTGATTGACCCTAAAACAGAGTACCTAGCTGAGTCAAAAACCAAAATCTTGACTTACAGACACTGTGAGATAATAAATGTTGTTATTCTAAAACACTAAATTTTGGGTAATTGGTTATGCAGCAATACGTAACTAATACACCAGACTTCAATGGCATGAGGCAATAGTTTCTCAAAGTTGTACGTGAACCACAGGTTCTTTTTGATTCCACATCACCAATTATATCTAAAAAAATTAATGTAATTTGGCTGCAGTATCAATGCTGTCAAATAATTGGAATTCATTTTTTCAGTAACATAAGTTTATCAATCTTGACGCAAGAAAACTAGGTACAGCAAGAAAAAAATTAAATTCCTCCTTGACAATATCCTTAATGACCTAAAATAGGGAGTAAATGGCATACTAATAAATTCAGACAATGATGCTAAATGTGGAGGTGTTGTCAAAACAGACCCAAAGAAGAGGGTGCCTGGGTGGCTCAGTCGGTTAAGCAGCTGCCTTCGGCTCAGGTCATGATCCCAAGGTCCTGGGATGGAGCCCCGCATCGGGATCCCCGCTCAGCGGGGAGCCTGCTTCTCCCTCTCCCACTCCCCCTACTTGTGTTCCCTCTCTCCTGTCTCTCTCTCTGTCAGATAAATAAATAAAATCTTTAAAAAAAAAAAAAACAGACCCAAAGATAATAAAAATATGGACAAAACATACTAAATGGAGATTCAACTTGCCAAAAAACATGTGGTAAAAAATCATTGGAAACATGTGCTAGATAGAAAAGACTGAGAAGCAAGTAGGCAACAAATTAATAACACTGACAATCCCCTAGATTATAAATCCCTTGAAGATGAAGACCATATCATAATCACATACCCTCTGCCATAATCAAAAAAATATAAACTTTGCAGTTAATCAATAGATAGTTGATGAAGTTGATGACCTGAAAATGAGACATCAAGCTATAATTTAAAGGTCATATAGATTCACATACACAAATACAACAGAAAGAGGAGAGGAAAAGGAGAAATAAAGGGAAAATGAAAATAAGAATGATAAGAGGCAAAATGGCAAATGGATAAAAAAATTGTATAAGAATTCCATAAACATAAGCCAAACCAAACCACACCTAATGAAGAGAACTCCCTGTAAGAGAAATTAACATAATACTGCCTTGTGTTTATTGTCTTCTAACTCCAGGGACTTCTCACAAAATAAACATTAAGACCAGACTACCTAGATTCAAGTCCTGGCTGTGTAATCTAAGGCCTATTACTTAACTTTTTTGGGCCTCAATTTCCTCATCCATAAAAAAGAGATAACAATGGCGGCTATCTAAGGATTAAAAGTGATAATATATGATATATGTAAAGTGTTTATTTATCATACTGCCTGGCACAATAAGTATGCTCAATAAATGGTTGTCACTACTTAGTAAACCATTTCGTATGCTTCTTAACCAAAAGGAGAAATCGTCATATCCACAGACATACTACTGTCCAAAACAGACCCTGTATACTGCTTGAATGCTGATGAAAAGAAATTATGTTTGCATGGAGGCCCTGAATTTAAACCTATCATACAACTACTACTTACAAAATTCAAATAAAAACGTTTTTATCAGCAAGAGAAAATTATTACTCTACAACTATGATTACAAATTAAATCACAGCATTTGCATTGTTACAATTTTTGCTTTTAAAGTTAATAGAAAAATTAGTTGATCAAAAAGGGAATAAAAATAAATCAATGACACCTACTATTTCTAGATTGGCAACAGTATAAATTAGTTCCTAAATGGGTCTTGAAGCAAATTTTGAGAACCCGCCCACATAAAGAAAGGAAGCATTATCACAGTGACTATCAAAGAAGAAATTATTTAAAAATAAAAACTTACTCTCATACACTGCCGTAGGAATGTACTTTGGAAAATAGTTCTATATTATAAAGCTGCAAATATGCATACCCCATGACCCAACAACTTTTCTCCCAGGTATATATCCTAAAAACACTCTTCTCTCATGTGCACCAGGAAATATACACAAATATGTTTGTAGCCACACCATCCATAAAACCAAAACTAAAAACAACCCAAATGTCCAGCAAGAGAAGAATGGATAAAGTGTAGTATATTCATAGAGTGGAAAAAAAAAAGTATTAGTTTCTTACTGCTATTCTAGCAAATTACTACAAATTTAGTGGCAAAACAACACAAATTTATAATCTTATAGTTCTAGAGATCCGAAGTCCAGGATTCTAATGGGGATAAAATCAAGGTGTCAGCAAGGCTATGCTCCTTCTGGAGGCTATGGGGGAGAATCCCTTTTCCAACTTCTAGAAGCTGCCTGGATGCTTTGGCTCATGGCCCCATCCTCCATGTTCTGAGCTAGTAGTGTAGCATCTTCAAATCTCTCTTTGACCTTTGCTTCCATCATCACAGCTCTTCATATATGCTTCCCTCTTATAAGGTCCCTTGTGATTATACTGAACCAACCTGGATAATCAGGGATAATCTTCCCACCTCAAAAGCCTTAATTTAATCACACCTGTGAAGTCCCTTCCACCATATAAGGTCACACATTCACAGTCTGCAGGGGATTAGGGCATGAATATCTTTCAGGGACTATTTTCTACCTACCACAAGAACTGTACTGAAATGAAAATGAAGAAACTACTGCAACACTGAACTACAGGAACAAATTAAACAACATTGAAAAAAAATCAAGCAAGACAAAAATCCTTTATATAAAGTATATAATATAAATCATTTTATATAAATATAATATATACAATATAAATCCTTTTATATATATACAATATAAATCCTTTTATATAAAGTTCAAAAATAAGTAAAACTAAATTATGTTAAATAAGGATACAAACATAGTAAGTCTATAAAGAAAACCACAGATACGATTTTTCACAAAAATCACAAGAATAGATTCCTTTGGGGTAAAGGGAGAGGAGATCAGGAAGGGGCTTCTGAGATGCACGTAATGTTCTATTTCTCAACTATTTATAATTATTTGTTAAACTGAAAACTAAGTTTTATGTAGTCTGTGATTGATATGTCTTATAATAAAAACAGTAACAGATAATAGTCATATGAACCAGAGGCAAGGATAGCCAGAACAGGAAAGATTAGGCAACAACCATCTAGCAGTGTGACTAACCAGCAAGAGACTGTTCCAACTTTCCAACTATGCAATGGTGAAAAGCCAGTTAACCTATGAGCTGGGCATAGAGCAGAAATCTAGGTTCACAATAAAGAAACAAGCTTAGAAACATATACATAATTTACAAGGTCTTCCTAATAGACTATAAATTTCTTGAGGTCAAAAGCAGAATTCTTCTCATCTTCGTACTTAGTACTTACTGTAATACCAACCACAGAACAATCTTTCTAATAAATGTTTAATTACTGGAAGAATGAATGAAACTTCTTTCACCTCCTTTAGAGCTAACTGAAATTAAGTCATCCTCCAGCAAATAATTGAGAGTTGATTTGAAAATACAACATACAGTCATTCAATAAATTGCTATGAATACACAGAAGAGGAGATAGAAGTATAATGTAGGTTTTGCCCTCGATGAGTTTCATCAAGGAAAGAAGAAAATGTAAACAAATTATTCTTTGAAATAGAATACATAATACAAAAACAGAAATTAACATTAATCTCTGGATTAATTAAATTTAAATTTAATTAAAAATTAAATTAAAATTTAAATTTAAATAAATTTACGTTTTAATTAAAAGGTAAAAAATATAAAAAGTTAATCAACATCAAACTGTATGAGCCAAGTACATATGACACATCAGAACTGCAGGAGGTTTACACGGGCTAGGATGATCGCACAAAGTTTCTTAAAGGAGGTGGATAGGATTTACAATGGTTCGGTAGATTGCAAAATAGCCACAAATTGCTCCCATTACTGTATACACATCTCTTTACATTGTGACCTTGCTTCATCTCCCAACAAGAGGTAGTTTCTTTCTCCATCCTAGAAACTGGGCTTGGTCCTGTGACTTGCTTTGATCAATGGGACATTAGCAAACATGACCAGAAACTTGAAAAGCACGTAAGCACTGAACTTGCCCTCTTCTGCTGGTTTTGGAACTAGATTGTGAAGAAACCGAAGATAGGTGACTGCCTCACATAAGTGAGCCCAAACAACACCAAAAAAAGAACCATTTATCTGGGCCCAAACTGCCAATCCACCGAATAGTTAACAAATTGTTGTTTCAGCCTCTGAACTTTGGGGTGGTTTGTTTGAAGGCAAAAGCTAACCGAGGAGCTAAGCAAAGGCACAGAAGAGGAAATGAACACAACATACAAGTGCATGAGAAAAATGAATGTGTACATTAGTCTAAATGGACTAAGATTTGTCTAAAAAAGTTCTGATCATAGAGAAAGAATACATATGTGCGAAAGATAAAGTTCAGACTAAAAATCAGGCTAGGAAGAAAATGAACTCATTCTATTTCAGGAGACAAAAGGGAGCCACTGAAGGACTTCAGAGCATGGGGAAGATATAAAGCAATAGGAAAGGAAGTCCAGTTAGAACTATTATCTAGATACACTAAAGTAATAAAATTCTCCTATTTGGAGGGGAAGCTAGATAATTCACAAAATAAAAACAGTGTGGTTTTTATAAGTAGTGCCATATATAGTTTATGTTAGATTCTGCTCTAATAGAAAAATAGGAAAATTATTTTAAAGATTTATTTATTTGAGAGAGAGAGAGAGACCTCACACACGTGAGTGCCCATGAGCAGGGGGAGCAGCAGAGGGTAAAGGAGACAAGCAGATTGCCCACTAAGCAGGGATCCCAACTCGGGGCTCGATCCTGGTACCCTGAGATCATGATCTGAGCCAAAATCAAGAGTCGGGTGCTTAACCAACTGGGCCACCCAGGTGCCTCAGGAAAATTATTTTTACCTACAATTTTAATCCCAATGGAAAGAATGCTAGCATTAATCATCAGAAGAGCTTATGACGTGTTTTTTTGAAACTATATTCTTGAAAGATATTTTTGAAACTATATTTGGGCATAAAGATTATACATAGATTTCTAATGACAGCATAGCTGTGAAATATGACTCCTCTTTGTTTGAGATTTAAATATACTCACCAGACCACTGCAGTTCCTGGCCACAATAAAGTAATAGGGACCAGATTTACCCTCCCACCTTCAACAACTAGAGAAAAGGACAATGAATTTTATTTTTTTTTTTTAAGATTTTATTTATTTGTTTGACACAGAGAGAGAGAAAGCGAGAGAGGGAACACAAGCAGGGGGAGTGGGAGAGGGAGAAGCAGGCCCCCTGCCGAGCAGGGAGCCCAATGCGGGGCTTGATCCCAGGACCCTGAGATCATAACCTGAGCCAAAGGCAGACGCTCAACCTACTGAGCCACCCAGGCGCCCCAGGACAATGGATTTTAGACACTATAGAAAACAGGCACTACAGAACAGGGATCCATGAGAAAAGGGAAATAAGTAAGGCAAGTCTTACAATTGCCCCCAACTCACCACCTGGGACAGAATTTCCAGGCCACAGCACAGGAATGGGGAAAACAAAGAGAGACCAACAGTCTCACTGAGTTGAGGAGACAAAATTCAGAGTTCTGGGGAAGTCAAAACAGGACAAAACACTGGAAAGGAGAGATCAGCACAATGAGCTGTGGCTATCTAAAGAGGACTGATTCCCCTTGAGACTCTGGCTGAGTACTTAAAAGTGTATGTGTGTAAGGAAGTGAAGTGATCAAAGTTAGGTTCAAATCACTGGAAATGGGCAGGCAGAACAATCTCTGATGCTCAAATAAGGCTGCAAATAGTTTGCATACTCACCAGACAGGGTGAAAATAGTTTGAACACATCAAACTATTTTCAATTAACTTAACTGTATCCCAAAATAAACCTCCAAAGTATTTAAAGGAATGCAAAAAAAAAAAAAAATTCTAGCACATAACAATGTAAAATCATAATGCCTAGCACTCAAACAAATTACCAGGGATTCAAATAAGGAGAAATTTCAGTCAATAAAAACAGACCCAAGTCAAAGCAATCTTGAGAAAGAAAAACAAAGATGGAGGTATCACAATCCTGGATTTCAAGATCTACTACAGAGCTATAATAATCAAAACGGTGTGGTATTGGCACAAAAACAGACACATAGATCAATGAAACAAAACCCAGAAATAAAACCAACATTTATGGTCAATTAGTCAACAACAAAATGAGCAAGATTATACAATGGAGAAAAGACGGTCTCTTTAGTACATGGTGCTGGGAAAACTAGACGGCTACATGCAAAAGGATGAAACTGGACCACTTTCTTATACCATACACAAAAATGAACTCAAAATGGATTAAAGACCTCACTGTGAGACCTGAAACCATAAAATTCCTAGAAGAAAATATAGGCAGTAATCTCTCTGACATTGGCCTTAGCAACATTTTTCTAGATAGGTCTGTGCAGGAAGGGAACAGGAAATTAAAAATAAACTATCCAGACTACACCAAAATAAAAAGCTTTTGCACAGTAAAGGAAACCATCAACAAAACGAAAAGGTAACCAACTGAATGGGAGAAGATATTTGCAAATGATATATGTGATAAGGAGTCAATATCTAAAATATATAAAGAACTTAGACAACTCAATGGCAAAAAAAAACAAATAATCCAATTTAAAAATGGGCAGAGGTCCTAAATAGACATTTTTCCAGAGAAGACATACAGATGGCCAACATACACATGAAAAGATGTTCAACATCACTAATTATTAGGGAAATGCAAATTAAAACCACAATGAGGTATCATCTTATACCTGTCAGAATGGCTAGCATCAGAAAGATAAGAAATAGGGGCGCCTGGGTGACTCAGTCATTAAGCATCTGCCTTCGGCTCAGGTCATGATCCCAGGGTCCTGGGATCGAGCCCCACATCGGGCTCCCTGCTCGCCGGGAAGCCTGCTTCTCCCTCTCCCACTCCCCCTGCTTGTGTTCCTGCTCTCCCTCTCTCTCTCTCTCTGTCAAATAAATAAATAAAATATTTTTTTAAAAAGATAAGAAATAACAAGTGTTAGCAAGGATGTGGAGAAAAAGGAATCCTCTTAAACAACTGGTGTAATGCAAATTGGTATAGCCACTGTGGAAAACAGTATGGACATTCCTCAAAACACCAAAACTAGAAATACCATACGATCCACTACTAGGTATCTACCCAAAAAAAAAAAAGAAAACATTAATTCAAAAAGATATATGCACCCCCATGTTTACTGAAGCATTACTTACAAAAGCCAAGATACAGAAGCAAACTAAGTGTCCATCAAGAGATGAATAAATAAAGAAGAACTTATATATATGGAATAATATGGAATGTGGAATATTACTCAGTCATAAAAGAATGAGATCTTGCCATCTGTGACAAGATGGATAGACCTAGAGGGTATTATGCTAAGTGAAATAAGTCAGACAGAGAAAGACTAATACCGTATTTCACTTATATGTGGAATCTTAAAAACAAACAAACAAACAAACAAACAGATAACTAAAAAAATCAGACCCACAAAAACAAAGAACAAACTGCTGGTTGTCACAGGGGACGGCAGTGGTGGGATGTGCAAAATGTATGAAGGGGAATGAGAGGTATAGGCTTCTAGTAATGGGATTAATAAGTCACAGAGATGAAAGGTTAAACACAGGAAATATAGTCAATGGTACTGTAATAGCATTGTATGGTAACAGATGGAAGCTACGCTTGTGGTGAGCATAGCATAACTCTAGACTTGCTTTAGCACTATGCTGTACACACCTGAAACTAATGTAACATTGTGTATTAATTATACTTCAAGACGAAGGAAAGAGGGAGGGACTGAGGGAGGGAAGGAAGGAGAGAAGGAAGGAGGGAAGAAAGGAAGGGAGGGAGGGAAGGGAGGAAGAAAGGAAGAAAGGGAGAAAGAGAAAAAAAGAGAGAAAAAGGAAGGAAGGAAAGGAAAGAAGGAAGGGTGAAAAAAGAAAAGAAGAAAGAAAGAAAAGAAAAGGAAAGAAAGAAAGAAAGAAAGAGAAAGAGAGAAAGAAAAAAGAAAAGTAAAAACAGACCCAGAAAAGATACAGATGATAGAACCGGTAGACAAGGAATTCTAGACATGAAAAGTAGATTATCTGATATAAAAAACAAACAAAAAAAACCCCAACACTGTATAAGATTAACACCAGATTAGCTACCGTAGAAAAAGGGATTAGTGAACTTCAAGAAAGAGGAAAAAACTACCCAAAATTAAACATACAGAGAAAAAGAAACCAAACCAACACAGCATCAGTTAGCTAAGTGCTAACAACAAAAAGCCTAACATACATGTAACTGGAGTCCCAGAAGGAAAGAACAGATTGTTTACACTTTTACTTTGTTGTCAGTTACTGTAACCATACTGTCTTATATAAAGTTTCTCTCCACTTTTAGTAGATATTTTAATTTCTAGATACACTTATTGGGCCCAGAAAGAGTTCATGCTTAGGGGGAAAAAAATCTAAAGAGAAATGTCTTAAATCTTTTCAAATTTGATGAAAACTATAAATATACCAAACACCCGCTATTATTAAAATGAAAGATCAGATGCTTTCAAAGTAATCATGATTTATTATGTAAATAATATTTAGAATACATAATCTATATTCCAAAAATAGATAAATATAGTTAGATGCAGAGTGGCTATCTCATATATCTCAAAAGGCAAAATAATATATTTTTCACATTATAAAAAATAATCTCAATTATGTATTAAAACAAGCTGAAATACAGACACAAATTTTCAGAGACTACACAACAGGTAAGTTTTCAAGACATCTAATAATATTAATGTAAGCAACAGAAATAAGAGTCAAGAATTGGATAAAACCCACAGGATTTTGTTTTTGTTTTACCCCACAGGTTTTAGCAAGAGCCTCTCTAAAGGGTTATTAAAAAGTGATGAAGGGCGCCTGGGTGGCTCAGTTGGTTAAGCAACTGCCTTCGGCTCAGGTCATGATCCTGGAGTCCCGGGATCGAGTGCCGCATCGGGCTCCCTGCTCGGCAGGGAGCCTGCTTCTGCCTCTCCTGCTCCCCCCCTCTTGGGCTCTCTCTCTCTCTCTCACTCTCTCTCTCAAATAAATAAATAAAATCTTTAAAAAAAAAAGTGATGAAGATTTGTGAATAACCCTATTTGCTGATAGCAAAAGGAAAGGAACATTTAGTTACCACCCATACTTCAAATGTTCCTTCTAAACTTTTACAGGAGGTAAATTACACTTCCAGCAGCATGGAATCTTACTGGGTTCAATAAATATATTCAAGAAAGTAAAATATCTATTAAAGAGAAACTTTACAAGTCAGTATGGTTACAATTACTGACAACAGGATAAAAATGTAAACAATCTAGTTCTATTCTCCCTGACTACAAGGCTAACAACTATAGAAAGTACGGTGTAACTTACATGTCCAGATTGTAATGAAAACACGAAACAAGACCATTCCTTGGGTAAAATCTTCTGTAACCGTATCAACCAAACAAAGCATTATACCTATGATCTTCCTACTAAGACAAAGGAAAAAACATCAATACAGAAAACTTCCCTGTAATGATCTCCATTGTAATTATATTTTAAGTATATTAATTTCCCCTTTTAAAAATGCAAAACTGAGGTGAAAAGAGATGAAGTAATCTAAGGTCCTATGATATGTTACAGTAGAAATGATAATACATTCAAATCTCATCTTGATGCATAATTAACAGTTTATATTCATTTATTTTGTAAGCATTTATTAATTGAAGAGGTTAATGGCTCTAACCTTATTTTCTAATCCAAAATTAGGTGCCAGCATATGATAAGGGATTTTTTTTTCTGATAAATGCATTATATATTTTAAACTTATAAAGATATTAAAATTATATCCTAATTACTTATACATTTATTTTTTTTTAAGATTTTATTTATTTATTTGACAGAGAGAGACACAGCGAGAGAGGGAACACAAGCAGGGGGAGTAGGAGAGGGAGAAGCAGGCTTCCCACTGAGCGGGGAGCCGGATGCGGGGCTCGATCCCAGGACCCTGGGATCATGACCTGAGCCGAAGGCAAACGCGCTTAATGACTGAGCCACCCAGGTGCCCCTACTTATACATTTAATAACTCACCTATAAACTGCTAGGTTCTAGCTAAGAGAGAATTCTCTACTTACCTGGAAGACCTCTTTCTTATAACCATACATACCCTCCTACTGGTAATGCCTAGTCCTAATTTCTGAGGTTCAAGCAGAGAATGTGAAACATAACATAGGAATTCTGTCAATACTCAAGCAATTGAAGCCTGGGAGAACCCAAAGTAGAAATTCATATTGGAGGAAGACGTGGACTCTGTAGGACCAAATTTTTCAAAGTGTTCTGGCGTTCTGAAAGGATTTTGTCTGAAGCTGTTTCAAAGGTTGTGTGAGCATTTTCTTATTAAAAATTTTTATTAAAATTTAATTATCAAAAATATTATTATTTATTATTTTTAATTATTTAACTGCTTACACCTATAATATTATCTACTAACCTCTGAATCTGGTAGAGAATGTAGAATAAACTGTGGGTGACAAACAGAAGACTACTTCCCTGAACCCACTTCCAAGACTGTTAGGTCTGTCTGTAAATACGTTCATGCATTTTCCCTTCATGATGCTTGGAACACCTGTAACTCCTTACTCTACAACAGATTGCCCTCCCTATATTGTAAGCTCTAAAAGTGACATTATTTTTGTCCTTTTCGCTGCCAAATCTCTAACCCCTAGCAGAGTAACACAGTAGATGCGTAACAAATATTTAACGAACGAATGGATAAAGCTATTAAAATAGTTCTAAGGAGAGATAATGAGGTGCAGAGAGGCTACTACATTAAGGTGGTAGCAAGGGAAATGAAAAGGAGAAATTTTGTGCAAGCAGAACCAGGGGAAAGAGGAAGCCAAAACATATATACATAATGAGATTGTTGAGCTTGGGTGACTGATTAAATAGTAATACCTTCGTTTGTAGAATTAAAGCACTTGAAAGAGGGCTGACTTTTGTCTTGGACATGTTGAATTTTTTAAGTGCTAAATAAATGTAGCAGAATCGAAGTCCTAATCTAGTTTACTATCTACCATACGAATTAGTTTCCAGATGATTTTTTCAAATCAGATTTCATGAGAGGGAGGAGTCTCTTTAGCTATTTATTTTTTCCTATTTCTTCCCCCTCATCTCTGCCTTCCTGGCCATTGGGAAATGTTGATAAAACCATTTTTGAAGTATTTTAGAAACTGAAGCCCTTAGCGGATCAAAGAAAAAAAAGAGGGGCTTCCCAAACTTAATACATAATATACAACACATGCGGAAAACTAAATGTCAGACAAAATACAGTATTTAGATAAACAAGGGAAACCATGCAAAATCACTTTTTTTTTTAAAGATTTTTTTTTTTTTATTTGAGAGAGAGAGAGAATGAGAGAGAGCACATGAGAGGGGGGAGGGTCAGAGGGAGAAGCAGACCCCCTGCTGAGCAGGGAGCCCGATGCGGGACTCGATCCAGGGACTCCAGGATCATGACCTGAGCCGAAGGCAGTTGCTTAACCAACTGAGCCACCCAGGAGCCCGCAAAATCACTTTTTAAAAAAGGCAATTACCTAGAAACTGCAGAAAGAAAAAAAGACAAGGATAAAAGGAAGCAACCCAAGTGTCCATCCATAGATGGATGAAGAAAAAGTGGTATATATACATGACAGAATATTATTCAGCCATAAAAAAGAATGAGATCTTGCCATTTGTGACAACATGGATGGACCTAGGGAGTATTTTGCTAAGTGAAATAATTCAGACAGAAAAGGATAAATACCGTATGATTTCACTTATATGTGGAATCCAAAAACCAAAACAAACAAATAAACAAAAAAAGCATTAACAGACCCATAAATACAAAGAACAAAGTGATGATTGCCACATGGGGGATGGGCAAAATAGGTGAAGGGGAGTGGGAGGTACAGGCTTCCAGTTATGGAATAAGTCATGGGAAAAAAGGTTCAGCATAGGGAATACAGTGAATGGTACTGTAATAGCACTGTATGGGGACAGATGGTAGCTACACTTGTGGTGAGCACAAGATAACATACAGAGTTGTGTACATATGAAACTAATGTAACATTGTATATCAACTACATATGTCAATGAATAAACAAAACAAAATAATGATAAAAAGCATTTTGGTAGAAACACATACAACGGCAAATAAGTTTTCTAATTCAAACATTTAAAAATACTGATTCTTATTTTCAATAAAGTTGCAAACTTTCTGTAAAAAAAAAAAAAAATACTGATTCTTAAAACAAGGTTAGGTTAAGGAGCGCCTGAGTGGCTCAGTTGGTTAAGCAGCTGCCTTCGGCTCAGGTCATGATCCCAGGGTCCTAGAATCGAGCCCCGCGTCGGGCTCCCTGCTCAGCGGGGAGCCTGCTCCTTCCTCTCCCTCTGCCTGCCTCTCTACCTACTTGTTCTCTCCTCTCTCTCTCTCTGTCAAATAAATAAATAAAAAATCTTTAAAACAAAACAAAACAAAGCAAAACAAGGTTAGGTTAAATCTTGACAGCTTACCAGAGGGAGCCAAGAAGCCACCACCGCCCTTCTTCAGAAGACACTAAAACACCTCAGATTCTTTTCAAAGAACACTTCATTTTTTACCATGGGAAGCTTTACTCTGATCAAAGTGAAAGCAAATTTCATAATACAATATCTAACCTAACCTAAGAGAACTATCAACATCCCAAAACATCAAGAATCTTATATACAAAGGTAAAACAAAACATGGGAAAAATTTCAGAATGTTTGCAAACGTTTACAAGTACTGTATGTTCAATTAAGAATCAAGAACATATAAAATATAAAATAGGGGCACCTGGGTGGCTCAGTCGGTTAAGCGACTGCCTTCGGCTCAGGTCATGGTCCCAGGGTCCTGGGATCGAGCCCCACATCAAGCTCCCTGCTCCGCGGGAAGCCTGCTTCTCCCTCTCCCATTCCCCCTGCTTGTGTTCCCTCTCTCATTGTCTCTCTGTCAAATAAATAAATAGAAAATCTTTAAAAAAAAAAAAAAAGAACATATAAAATAATTA
The DNA here is from genome assembly GCF_002201575.2 of Neomonachus schauinslandi. Classification (NCBI taxonomy): domain Eukaryota; kingdom Metazoa; phylum Chordata; class Mammalia; order Carnivora; family Phocidae; genus Neomonachus; species Neomonachus schauinslandi. The sequence continues at coordinate 83,683,600 of NC_058411.1, forward strand.
CAAAAAGAAGAATAATTATGTCTACCATAGTCATATAAAATAAATAAATATACACCAAGAAATCTGCTTAAAAATCACCTGTTTAAAAGATGAAATGGTCTGGCAAAATTGACATTCACATTACGTAAATAATTTAATTTCAATCTGTATTTTGAAGACTTTTATTTTTTAAAGTAATCTCTAGACCCAACATGTGGCTCAAAGTCACAACCCCGAGATCAAGAGTCACATGCTCTTTGGGGCGCCTGGGTGGCACAGATGGTTAAGCGTCTGCCTTCGGCTCAGGTCATGATCCCAGGGTCCTGGGATGGAGCCCTGCGTCGGGCTCCCCGCTCAGCGGGAAGCCTGCTTCTCCCTCTCCCTCTGCCTCTCTCCCTGCTCACGCTCTCTCTCTCTCTCTCTCTCTGTATCTCAAATGAATAAATAAAATATTTTTTAAAAAAGTCACATGTTCTACCAGCTGAGCCAGTCAGGTGCCCCTCAATCTGTATTTTATTTTATTTATTTATTTTTTAAAGATTTTATTTATTTGAGAGAGAGAATGAGAGAGAGAGAGCATGAGAGGGGGGAGGGTCAGAGGGAGAAGCAGACTCCCTGCCGAGCAGGGAGCCCGATGCGGGACTCGATCCTGGGACTCGATCCTGGGACTCCAGGATCATGACCTGAGCCGAAGGCAGTCACTTAACCAACTGAGCCACCCAGGCGCCCTGTATTTTAAATCTACAATCAAAGATCACCACATATTAAGGAAGATAGAAACTTTTGAGTGGTAATACTATATGTGTTGTACATATGCTGAAAATTCAGTTCTAAAAACCTCAACTTTTTCATATATACTTAAAGGCTCTTGTATCAAACATGGAAATAAGACATTTAACCTGAAACACTAAGTATTTTATAGAATAAAAGCTATAAAAGTATTTTCAACACAAGGATTCTAGCCACTAAAGCCTGGGGGGTGGGGAATCTACCACTGCCATCACTATTGTTTACCATATACTGGATAACAAAAAAATTTAATTTCAAAAATTTAAAAATATTGAAGATGTCCTGCAATATTACTAATCAAATAAACTGACAAACCTCCAGCATATTTTGAGTATTTCGCAAAAAACCTCAAAAAGAGAAAAAAAAAGAATACATTACTAGAATATTTTTGAGTAACATATGCTTAAATTGTCTTTTTTTTTTAAGGATTTATTTTAAAGTTTTATTAAAGTAATCTCTAGACCCAACATGGGGCTCAAACTCATGACCCTGAGATCAAGAGTTGCATTTTTTCTGACTGAGCCAGCCAGGCACCCCATATGCTCAAATTGTAAAGTTGCTTGCCACACGTCTATAAAATGATTTTCTTTTCTTTCTTTTTTTTTTGAGACAGACAGCACAAATGGGAGAGGGGCAGAGGGAGCGGGAGAAAGAGAATCTTAAACAGGCTCCATGCTCAGTGTGGAGCCTGACACAGGGCTGGATCTCATGACTCTGAGGATCACCACCTGAGCTTAAATCAAGAGTGGGAAGTTTCACTGACTGAGCCACCCACGCCCCCGTAAAGAATTTTTCTATAGGAGTTTTTTTTTAAGTGGGGAAGGAAGTAAGCTACATTCTCCATTAATTCTCAAAGCCTGTTTTATTTTGCAAATCAATTCAGCCCACACTAGTTCAATATGGTCATTAAACCTTTTCCCTTATGTATTTTTTTTTTTTAAGGCAACAAACATTCATTAACTCACAGAGTTTCTGAGGGTTAAGAATCTAAGAGTGTCTTAGTTGGGTGGCTCCAGGTCAAAGTCTCTCTCGAGTGGCAGTCAAGTTCTCATCTCTATATATTACTTTTTAAAGTTATAAAACAAAGAATTGACTGCCCCTGCCAAAGTTAAATTCCATGATCATAGTGAACTCAGTTCCATAACATTCATTTACATTGAAAAACCAACAATCTATCACTACAATTCTCACATTTTAGTGCATTTTTTTATGTAAAATACCTTCAAAATTGTCTAAATTATACAAACTTCACTTCCAACACTACATTTAAAGACATTTGAAGTCCTACATAATTGAGTTCAATTTGCTAAAGCAAATGAGCCTAATCTCATGAAGATTTCCTAAGGCATTAAAATAATCAGTATTTTTTAAAGTCAAAAAAGACACAAAATCTGAAGTCCTATGCAGTACAATAGAGAATTCACTAAATTATGTATTAACCATAGTACAAGATGAGCGAGATATATTATTCTTAGCCCCCTACTGAAGATCAAATTTGTTTCAATTTAATATTAGAAGTTAAGTTAAAGAAGCTAGGGACTTCAATTTCCTTTATATGTCTAAAACTGAAAGAGGAAAAACATTTCTTAACATTCTATCATAAAGGAAAAGTGCTAGAGAAACTTTCCTTCATAACCATGCTTCAAACATCGCTTTCAGTGCCTTGATAAAAATGTATCATACAGGGGCGCCTGGGTGGCTCAGTCATTAAGCGTCTGCCTTCGGCTCAGGTCATGATCCCAGAGTCCTGGGATCGAGCCCCGCATCGGGCTCCCTGCTCGGCGGGAAGCCTGCTTCTCCCTCTCCCACTCCCCCTGCTTGTGTTCCCTCTCTCGCTGTGTCTCTCTCTGTCAAATAAATAAAAAATCTTTAAAAAAAAAAAAATGTACCATACAGGAAAACATAAGCTTCTAAATTAAATATTCCTTTTGGTATCTTTTCAATTTGATAGATTGCAATATGTCATGGAAGTCCTCATTATTTGAAAAATTTCTAGAGTTAATATTAATTCTTCAAGATTATTTATATTACTAATATTTGTCATCATTACTACTTCTTTATAAGAAATACATGGCATTCAATTTCCTCAATACTTTAAAATCAATCTCCTATTTCCCCTTTCCCCCAAACAGAACGTTACTCTATTCTATTTAGCCAAAAGAAAACAGCAAACACATCTTTGTGGTCTATTCTGGGAAATCAGTGTTTGGAAACCACTGCAACTGTTATTAATGGCTCAGAACCAAACACTGTAACAAAACACACTGAGTGGATCCTCCCTGTGTATGTACATGCGCCCATTCATAGTAATGTGATCCTCACACATGCATACAAAATCTCAATTTCTATTGAATACCAGAACATCTTTACATAATACACAGGTTAAAAGAAAACTGCCCTCTTTAATGTTCAAAGCAAGAACAATTTCTAAAGCTAAGGATGAGAAGAGTTAATACCGGGATTGCTGCCACCTATCAACTTTAATTCAAAGCAAAGTACAACTCAATGTCATTTTTACCTCTAATGCTGCCACGCTGAAACAAAATTAACTTCACTGTGCGATAAAGTATCCTGGCATCCCAGGGAATTATTTACTTCCCTGATTTGACATTACATATGTGTGGAGTCTTTTGTCCCTCCCACAGCATCCCAGAGTGTCAACATCATCTTAGTCAAGGCAAATGACGGGCAAATCCCTCAGGTCATTACTTCGAACCTTAAGTACCAAAAAGTCATGGCCTTCATCGTCGTTACTACACAGCGAACACTGTAGAGTCCCATGCCCCCTTCTACTATATTTGGGGAAGCGGAGTGCGAAAGAAGCGCTTGGTGTATCCTGAGAATTCTCTGTGTTCAGTCCTGGTACCAGAAACAGCATGAATACAAGTAATATGTGGGTCACCCACAGAGAAAGAAACAGACGAAGCTTCGTGACCCTCCAAGTTCAGTGAAGACACCAAAAGCTTCTCGGGAAACGGGGCACAAGCCTTCGGGGAAAGGGGGCAGAAGCAGAAGGTCTCCGAGGTGGAGTGACTAGATCTGGCACAAGCCCAGGGCGTGGGCAGCGACCGAGGAGTCTCTCGTACCCTTCCCCTCCGCACCAGGGTCGGTCACTCCGCGAGAGGTGCGGCCGGAGGAGGGGGTCAGGACTGGGGGAGGGCGGGGCCCGGTGCGCCCCAGCAGCGCCCTGGGGGTTCGGGGGGGTGTGTCCTACCTGGGCCGTGGCGGACGCAGGGATTTCGGGCGGAGGGCTCGGATCCAGCTCAGGGCCAGGACCCGCAGATATCAACCCTTAGCAGGCGGGACCGCCGCCGCCTGCCCATCCCCCGCCGCCGAGTGCGGCGGGACCCGAGCGCGGCTTCGAGGGCCGGCCGGCTTGGCAGTCCCCTCGGGTACCCTCCGCGTTTACTGGCGGCGGCGGCGGCTGCTGTTAATGCTGCTGCTGGCCGCCCCCAGCCGCTGCTCTTGTGCCAGCCCCTGTTCCTCTTCCTGCCGCCGCCGCCCCCGCCTCGTCCCCACCGCTCCCATCGCCGCTGCGGCGACTACTGCAGCGCCCGCTGACCCGACCCGACGTTATTCTCCCCCTTCGCAACCCGACACAGCCTAGCCCACCTGCCCTGCCAGTACGCACGCCCACCTCTCCGCCACAGGTGCTGATTGGAGAGCGCGTCCCGAGCCCGCCACGTCGGTTGGCTGGTCCCATTGCCTATCACGAAGTGGGCGGAGAGTCAGGCAGGGAGCGTCTCCGCCCCCCACCGGAGAATTGCCGCTATCTTCAGGTTTGCCTGAGAGGGCGAGTTACCGGGAAAGGAGCATCACAATGGCAGCGCGCATGTGCGCCGGAATTCTGGGCCTTGTAGTTCCAGCCACAGCCGCAACTACCCGCCGGTCCCGAGTCGAGAAGTAGAGCTTCTGAGACTAGTGGTTGGCGCACAGTGGTGTCCTCCTAGCTCAGTAGTTAACTTGCTTATAGGGGCATGATTGTGACCCCAGGATTGGGCTTTTTGGAAAAAATCGGAAATGCGTTGTTACATTACGAATTTACACACTGAGACAGTCACGAAGAAGGGCCCCAAATCGTGAGGCCCTACCATGCCACCTCCTCAGAACCGGAGCTGCCAGGATCTGACAAATTGGCGCTGTCCCCAGAACCGCCTAACATGAAGCTAATCACTAGGGAGAGGCCTAAAGGTATAAGGAGGAAAGGAGACGGAGACCTCCAGAAAAGAATACCAGCCTGGAGCCCAAAGTATCCTTACGGTTTCTGCAACCCATGAAGAATGAGATTTCCTTCCCTTTTTAAAACACCCCCAGCGAAGGGTTCAATGAGCATCCCCTGCGAGCACCAGTTTGGGAATCTAAGCGCGGGAATGCGGGAGTCCCTCGAAGACTTTCAAGGAAAAACGAGGAGAGCAGAGCAAAGAGGTTGTGTGGGATGAATTTGTATTAGGTGTTGATTGTGTCAAGCTTTTTGGTGAAGAGGAAACTTTAAGATTAAACCTCTCCCGGGGCGCCTGGGTGGCTCAGTCGTTAAGCGTCTGCCTTCGGCTCAGGTCATGATCCCAGGGTCCTGGGATCGAGCCCCGCATCGGGCTCCCTGCTCCGCGGGAAGCCTGCTTCTCCCTCTCCCACTCCCCCTGCTTGTGTTCCCTCTCTCGCTGTGTCTCTGTCAAAATAAATAAATAAAATCTTAAAAAAAAAAAAAAAGATTAAACCTCTCCCATCCTCACCCACCAGTTTACAGAAGAAAAGTCTCAAAGAGATTTAACAACTTTCCAAGGCTATAAAACTAACTACTGGCAGAACCAAAACTCAGGTCTCTTAAGTTTACTCCTGTGCCCAATGCTTTTTTTACTTAATAATCAAGGGACTGAAAATATGCAATGACTTGTGAGCTTCATTTTATTTTAAATCTTTTTCTTCACTCAAGTGACATTCTGATTAAAGCTGATTAATTAGGAGTATGGAAAGGTTAAATATAAATCCTATATTCAATCTCTGAACTGTTATAGAATCTGTTTCTTCTTGTTCAGGAAATGCCACAGCCTCTCGACATTCTTTAAAAAACAGCAGATACCTCGACTGTCTGTCATGTCTAGATCCTTGGATGAAAAACAGGACAAAGTGTACATTAAAGGCAATTGATGATGCAGCTCATCTTGTTCTATTCAAACTTAAAGAAGATGCCAAATCATTTCCTTTCCACTGATTAAAACCACAAGTTGTTTTTCCCATTACTTTGTCTCACAGAATATAGTTCACAATATTGACTGGGCAAGTAATTTGAATTGGAAGGGATTAGGGTTTCTGCAAATGCTTTTCTTTAAAATTAAATAAGTTTTTAGGGGGAAAAAAGTCCAGATTCATTGAAATTATGCCTGGCAATATTTCAAATAGCTATTCTCTATTCAAAGAGAATATTTTTCACTCAGCAAATACAGTGTTCTCTTCAAGCTACCCAGATACAATCTCTGCTATCATGGATAAGGTTTTTTTTTGTTTGTTTTGGGTTTTTTTTTTAAGAGGGGGGAGAGAGAGAGTGTGTGTGTGTGCCCGCTGGGGGTGGGGGGCTGGGGGGGGCTGGGGAGGGGTGGAGGGAGAGGGAGAAAGAGAATCATAAGCAGGCCCCACTCTCAGCACGGCAGAGGCCTGGGGACAGGGGGGCTCCATCTCACAATCCTGAGATCATGACCTGAGCCGAGATCATGACCTGAGCTGAAATCAAGAGCCAGTCACTTAACCGACTGAACGACCCAGGTACCCCCATAAGGGTTTTGATTAATGTAATCACAGAATTACTATTTTATTTATTTTAAATGTATCAGTAGTATAGCTGGATTCTCCAAATATGGACAGATGATTATTCTTCTGATTGTTATTTTATAACCAACTCCATTTGCAAATCCATGAAGGGTAAGATAAATAGAAGAGTATGTGAGAAAGCAATCCAGTAACTGTATATCAAGAATGAATTTTTATTTTAATGCAGTGCAGAGGGAAGTGTTCTATGATGAGGATCTTGAGAATAGGGCAATAGTATATCTCAGAGTAGGAATTGTAAGATTGAATATATAGTGAAAGTTAATGCCATAGGAGTGGGAATCCTGGGATATTGAACTGCTCAAGGAAAACAGCTTCCCAAGTCTCCCTATTACTCTGATCTTTTCCATTTAAGAAGTATTGGGCTGTCCCAAGAGGTATTTTTTCAGTTAGGATAAATGGCCAGGTAATGTATTATTCAAGAGCTGGTACTAGAATTCAGGAATCCTTTTTGAGATCTATCTATCTATTGTGAGCGTTTTTTAAAATAAACAAATGTTGTAGCCTCATGCCTCCCTCATTCCTTATTTGCCATGTGACATTCGGCCCATTACTGAACCCCCTTGAGCCCCAGTTTCCTCGACTATATGAAAGAGTGGCAGTGCCTCTTTTCCCAAGGCTACTGTGGACACTGGGCACAATTTCAGCCTGGGCAGCCTCTAAGATGGCCCACAATGATCCCTACCTCCTGGTATCTTCACCGTTGTGTAGTCTCTGAATTGGGCTGACCTGTGTAACTAATAGACTTTTTCAGAAATTATGGTGTGTAAATTCCAAGACTAGGTCATGAAAGACTTCACAGCTTCTGCTTTATGTTCTCTTGGATCACTTACTTACAGGGAGGCCATTTGCCATAAAGCAGGATGCTTAAGCAGGCAGCCCTTAGGAGTGGCCACCTGGCAAGGAACTGAGGCATTGCATCAATAATCAGCACCAGATTGCCAACCATGTTAATGAACCATTCTTGAAAATAGATCCTCCACCCCCAGCCAAGCCTTCAGATGATTACAGGCCCAGCTGGCATCTTGACTGCCATCTTGTGAGCTACCCCAATCGAGAACTACCCAGCCAAGCCATTCCTCAAATCCAGACCCACAGAAACTATGTGATATGAAAAATGTTTACTGTTACGTTAAGCACTCAGTTTTGGGGAACAATTTGTCATGCAGCAATTGATAACTAATACAGTAAGATTTCTGAAAATAATAGAATAAGAAATGATTTAAGTCTAGGGATATCTGCCTTGGATAAATGAGTCTGAAAGAATGAGCCTCATCCTAGGATCAGTCTTAGAGCATCTCCAAGGATAATGAGCAAATTTCAGATTTATACTGATTCCCCACCCAGAGCATAATGCCCCTTTCAACACTGCTTCTTTTCTCCCAGCACAGAATAAATAACATATTTGGAACCTTTTTCTTTCTCCTTTTCTCCATTTGTGGCTACCTCTACCCATCTTTAGACACCCATTGATTTACCACTTTCTAACTTACCCCTAATCCAAACAGGAAATGATCTAAATGGGTTATTTACATCATTATCAAAAGGACAACAGGGGACAGGACGCCTGGGTAGCTCAGTTGGTTAAGCGTCTGCCTTCGGCTGGGGTCATGATCTCAGGTTCTGGAATCAAGTCCCGCATCGGGCTCCCTACTCAGCAGGGAAGTCTGCTTCTCCCTCTCCTTCTGCCTACCACTCCCCTGCTTGTGCTCTCTCTCTGACAAAAAATAAAATCTTTAATTAAAAAGAAAAAAGGACAACAGGGGTGACTGCGTGGCTCAGTCGGTTGAGCAACAGGCTCCTGGTTTCGGTTCAGGTCATGATCTCAGGGTTATGATCTCAGGGTCCTGAGATTGAATCCCACTTCCCGTGTCCCATGTCCAGCTCTGTGCTTAGTGGTGAGTCTGCTTATCCCTCTCCCTTCCTATCCCTCTAACCGCCCCTCACTCAAATAAATAAATAAATAAAATCTTAAAAAAAAAAAAGGACAACACACGAACACCACAGTATAAACCAGTGTGCAAGTCAAGGAAATATGACCCCTTCCCTTTTGCTTGCTGTCTCTTCAAAAACAAACCTCATGTTGTACACCTGATACCAGTATAATGTTATGTCAATTACACCGCAACAACAACAACAAATCTCAGAATTATGTATTTTAAATGGGTGGATTGTATGGTATGTGAAATATATCTCAAATCTGTTTTTTAAAACTGCACAGTCCTTTGAAACATGAACAATAGTGGACCGGTGCTCAAGTGTTTCCACAAACTAGGAAACAGCCCTGTTTTTTAAATTTTTCATCAATCTTATGAGTTTCTATTTGAATCTTGCTTAATCCACTAAACAAAAAATTTTAGGACCTATTAATGCCAACTACTCTGCTAGGTACTGGGGAAACAAATATGAATAAACTCAGTCCCTGTTTCACAATGGGTCAGCAAACATGTAAATCCTATTACAATGCATTGCAATAACTGCTCTGAAAGAGGAATATTCTGTGGCACATATAGATGCTCTAGAACAGGAGTCAGTAAGCTATAGCCTACAGGCCAGTCAAATCCTTGGGGTCCTCTGAGAGCATGGTCTCTTTAAGCCAGTGTTAGCTGCATTCTCATTTTGACAGAGATACATTCACGCCAAATCAAGTATTTGTGTTTTTGAAAACTTCAACTTTTATTTTGTTGTGAAAAGCTTTATAATTTTTTAAATTTCAAAAAGAAATAAGCAAGAGAAATCTGGGAGTAGGGACAGAAGGCAAGGTAATCTCAATTTTGTGTATATGAATCTATTATCTTTTTTAAAAAAGATTTATTTATTAGAGAGAGAGTGGGGGAAGGGACAGAGGGAGAGAATATCCAACCAGACTCCCACTGAGCACAGAGCCCGATGTGGGGCTAGATCCCACGACCCATGAGATCAGGATCTGAGCAGACACCAAGAGTCCAACACTCAACCGACTGAGCCACTCAGGCGCCCCTGTATCTATTATCTTTTAACATACTGAATATCAGTTTGTGTTTGATGATGATTAAAATAGAGCATTATATCAGGGAAGATTAACACTGATTAGAACTAGTAAAATTAAAAAAAAATAGAACTAGTAAAATTAGGGGCACCTGGGTGGCTCAGTCGTTAAGCATCTGCCTTCGGCTCAGGTCATGATCCCAGGGTCCTGGGATGGAGCCCCGCATCGGGCTCCCTGCTCGGCAGGAAGCCTGCTTCTCCCTCTCTCACTCCCCCTGCTTGTGTTCCCCCTCTTTCTGTGTCGCTCTCTGTCAAATAAATAAATCTTAAAAAAAAAAGAACTAGTAAAGTTAGAAAAGAAACTAAATGCTTGCCTTTACAAAATATTTACTATGTTATTTCTTGATCTACTTCCTGTTTATGCCTAATTTTTATGAAATACGAAACAACTATACCATTGAATGTTAACAGTTAACGTTTTCCAAGTTTTATCCCTTTAGAACAGTTAATTCTATACATATTTGCTCAGCCTTCTAAGTTTCTTCTTTGTTGCAAGGTCATTCAGTAGCATAGCATGGTTGTATACTTACAATTTTCAAATGTGAAAGTGGGGAAGTAATGTTGTGATTCCTGATGTGTGCCTGTGACAGTGTGGAAGAAGTTCAGTGACTTTCAGTCTGGTCCAGCAATAAGCTTCTGGAAACACTGGACCACGAACTTTCTGTGATTTTCAGGCTCTGCTGCCCAGAGGCTGACTGGCTGAGGATGCTAATAGCGCACCCTAGTGATCATACTATTCCACTGCCCCTGTATTGAAATAAAGCCAAACAGTCTTTTTTTTTTTTTTAACTTTAAAAAACTTTTATTAAAATAATTTTGGGCTTTATTAAGAGTTGCAAAATTAACTCAGAAAGTTCCCATGATTACTTCACCCAGCTCCGCAACATCCTGCACAACCTTAGTAAAATTCTCAAAACTGAGAATTAAGTTTAGTATAATACTCTTAACTAAACTGTCAGTTTTATTTGGATGTCACCAGTTTACCACTAATATACTTCTTCCACTCCAGGGACCCAATCCAGGATGCCACAATGCATTAGTTTCCTGTCTTCTTTGTGTTTTCCAGTCTGTCAAAGTTCCTTAGTCTCTCCTGTCTTTCATGGTCTTTTTTTTTTTTTTTTAAGATTTTATTTATCTTGGGGCGCCTGGGTGGCTCAGTCGGTTAAGCCTCTGCCTTCGGCTCAGGTCATGATCCCAGGGTCCTGGGATCGAGCCCCATATCGGGCTCCCTGCTCCGCGGGAAGCCTGCTTCTCCCTCTCCCGCTCCCCCTGCTTGTGTTCCCTCTCTCGCTGTGTCTCTCTCTGTCAAATAAATAAATAAAATCTTTAAAAAAAAAAAAGATTTTATTTATCTTGAGAGAGAGAAAGCACGAGCAGAGGGAGAGGGAGAAGCAGACTCCCTGCTGAGCAGGGACTCGATCCCTGGACCCTGGGATCATGACCTGAGCCAAAGGCAGACACTTAACTGACTGAGCCCCCCAGGTGCCCTGAATGGTCTCGTCTCCTATCTTAACGGACCAAAGCAGACTATCCAGTGACTAGGGATTTTTATAATTTTTAGAAACCTGATGATGATGGTGACCAAGATGATCTTTAAAAATATTTTTCTGGTGGTGGTATTTGGTCATTGTATGTTCTGCAAAATAAAATATATTTGCAGATGCCAAATAAAATTTCCAAAACTTTATTGGGTATCTACAAAAAAGATACTGCTGGATAATATCCTATGGAGGATTCAAAAATATTAGATGTGGTTCCTATATAGATCACTTTGAATTATAGTTTTTGTACATATATCATTTCTTTCTGTAAGTATAGAAGAATCATTTCTTATACTGCATATTTTCCATACTTTCTTTACTCTGTATCTATTAAATATGTTCAGTATTTTTATTTTTTAATTTTTTTAAAGATTTATTTATTTATTTGAGAGAGAGACAGTGCACGTGGACAAGGGGGAGAGGGAGAGAGAGAGAGAATCCTCAAGCAGACTCCCCATTGACTGAGCGATGAGCCCTTCTCGGGGCTCAATCCCAGGACTCTGAGATCATGACCTGAGCTGAAATCAAGAGTTCAACACTTAGGGATGCCTGAGTGGCTCATCTGGTTAAGCGGCTGCCCTTGGCTGAGGTCATGATCTTAAGGTCCTGGGATTGAGTCCCGCATTGGGCTCCTTGCTCAGCAGAGAGCCTGCTTCTCCCTCTGCCTGACATTCCCCTTGTTTGTGCTCACTCTTTCTCTCTCTGCTTAAAAAAACAGAGAGAGTTGGACACTTAACTGACTGAGCCACCCAGCGCCCCACACTCAGTATTTTTAAATGAATGAATGCAATGCAAAAAGTTAAATATAGTAGAAAATAATACAAAATACTAAGAATACAAAAATACAAGTGCTATTAACTTCCAAACAAGTGCTATCAACACCTGTCGGTTTGCCTTTTTCTGTATCTTTTGTATGAAGATAACTATACATTGCTCTTTGATTTTCCTTAATTCCTACCCAGAAACAACAAAGGGTGATTATTAAAAAACAAATGACAAAGAAAAAAATCCCAGTTCGGAGGTCACAGAAGAGAGAGAAAAGAGAAAAATCCTACTAAATTTACTTTAGAACAAGTAACAATAGACTAGAGCCAGAAACTGGACTTTGTAGGTTCCTGGGCCAGCCTGTCTTTATACACAGAATTCAAATAGAGTCCCTGCCTATTCTCAGCACTGCATCCCATCAATGTGTGTCCGTAAGCTTGCTCTGGTTAATTCAGGGTTGCAAGGAAGTGGGGGGTGTCTAGATTCAGTTGAAGATGAGCTCTAGCCTACCCTCCTGCAGAAAGATGCCATCCTTATACTTCGGGGTGTTTTGTTTGTTTGTTTGTTTAGTAAATTGAAGCTTCATTTTACTTGCTCACACAGATTTTTAAGAAATCCATTGCTGAAAAAATTAAAATTTAAAACCTTTAATCCTAGTTGACTGGAATAGGGAGTTTGGAAATAGACTCAAGTACACTTAATATATGATAAAAGTAACATCTCAAAGAGGTGAAACAAGGATAGATCTTTATTGAAATTGTGTTCAGACACTCAAACAGCGACTTGAAAAATATAATAATAAAATTGGATCGCAGTCAGAAATAAAGTCCAAATGGATTAGAGATCTAAATGTAAACAATGAAACTATACAATGGCTGGATTCCTTTGAGCCTGGGTGTGAAAAGCAGCTTTTAAACTATGACTCAAAATCCAAATGTAATGAAAAAGAATTGAAAAACTACTACAAAAAAACTTTAAATATCTTTCCATGGCATGAAACAGCTTAAAGAAAGTCAAAGTGACTAAGATGAAATATTTAGAATGTTTATCACCTGTAAGAGCTAATATCTTGAATATATTAAAAAAAAACCTTAAAAATCCAGGTTATGGGGGAGAACAAAAAATGGGCCAAACAACATACCACATGGCTAAAATTTAAGAAAGACTAACAGCATCAAATGTTTGAGGATGTGGAGCAACCAGAACTCCCATACATTGTTCGTTGAAATATAAAATGGCACATCCACATTGGGGAAAAATATCTGGAGGTTTCTTTAAAACTGCACACACATTTACCCTATTTTTAGCAATCTGATTTCTAGATATTTACCCAAGAGAAATGAAAATGTGTGTTTGCAAAAAGACCAATTCAAGAATGTTCAGAGCGGCTTTATTGAGAAGAGCCCAAAGTCAGAAAAAGCCCAAGTGTCCACCAATAAGAGAATGGATAACAAGCTGTGCTGTATTCATAAATGAAATACTAATCAATAAGAAGAAGGAACGGACACACACAACAACATGGACTAATCTCAACAGTAATAGGCTGAAGGAAAGAAACCTTACACAAAAAAGTTCACACGATTCTCTTTATATGAAAACGTCTCACAGCAAAGAGTTTAAATTCTCCCAGTTACATAAAGCTGTAGCACAGGACACACTAATCTATGGTAAAAGAAATATTACAACAATGATTACAATCTCTGAGGAAATGGGGGAAGGGATTGGCTGGCAGGGGATGAAGGGTGATGATAATGTTCCATATCTTGACAGGGCTTTGAGTTCCACAGGTGCATATTGTCAAAACTCAGTGAATATACACATAAGATGTGTACATTGCATTCAAATTTTATAGCCAAAGGAAAAAACTGTAAACAAATATTGAAGTCTAGCTAATTATATGCATGCTGAAGTATAAGGGGGATGTGCATTCCTATCTGCAATTTACTTTGAAATGCATCTAAGAAATAAGTTGGATCAATGGAAGAATAGAGGGATGGATAGATGGATAGATATATGATAAAGCAAGGATAGTAAATTATTACTGGTAGAATCTATGTAGTAAATTTTTTTTTTAAGATTTTATTTATTTATTTGACAGAGACACAGCGAGAGAGGGAACACAAGCAGGGGGAGCAGGAGAGGGAGAAGCAGGCTTCCCGCGGAGCAGGGAACCCGATGCGGGGCTCGATCCCAGGACCCTGGGATCATGACCTGAGCCCAAGGCAGACGCGCTTAATGACTGAGCCACCCAGGCGCCCCTAGGTAGTAAATTTTTATTGGTAGAATCTAGGTATATAGATGATTGTTGTAAAGTTCTTTCAACTTTGAGGTATGTTTGAAAATATTCACAATAGATTATTTGAAAAAAAATTTCACAAACATGTTAGTGAGCCATTTTGGAAATGGATCTTCTCTGGTAGATGTCTACATGGGATCCAGTGGGGATGTGAATTTAGGGATTGTTCAGTTTTACCCAGGGCTGAGGGGAATGTATTAGTTTTCTAGGCTGATACAACAAATTACAAGAAACATAGTGGCTTAACACAACATAAATTTATTATTTTAGAGTTCTATAAGTCAGAAGTCCAAAGCGGGTCTCACTGGGCTAAAATCAAGGTGTCAGCAGGCCTCAGTTCCTTTTCTGAGGCTCAAGAGGAAAATCAGATCCCTTGTTTTTTTCAGCTTCTAAAGGCTGCCCACATTCCATGGCTCTTGACCCTCTTCCTCCATCTTCAAAGTCAATGCCACCATTAGGCAAAGTCCTCATGGCTCATCCCTTTGACCCACTCTTCTATCTTCCTCTTCCACTTTTAAGGACTCATGTGATTAGACTGGGCCCACCTGGATAAGCCAGGCTAATCTCCCCTTCTCAAGGTCCACAACCTCAATCCCATCAACCAATACCCTTTTGCCATGTAAGGTAACATATTTGTACATTCCTGGATAGTAATGAACAGCTTGTGAAGAGAAGGGACATTACTCTGCCTACCACAGGGAGAGTTAAGAAAAGCTTCCTGGATAAAGTAACACTTGAGTTCACTCTCAAATTTTCTTGCAACTTTTAATTTGCATTCATTGTATTATTCATTGATATATTCTTGCTTTTGTCCTTTCTGCATCAGTCATTTAATTTTATGTTAGAAGTTCAGGATTCCTTCAAGAATCCCCATGGTTTCTTTCGTATCTGCTAAGAATTATAACCAACAACTTAAAAAAATTCAAACCGGCCTCATTTTGAAACTCCTCTAAATGTTGATTTGACTTTGTACCGTAGTATACATTGGTCACTAACTGTGTTGGCCTTTTCCAAATTATAAGGCCCCACTCAGCAGGAGTAAACTTGCTAACCTTTGCACAGGGCCTAGCCCAGAGTCATGCACACACACTAAGCAAAAGAATGACAGGAATCCAGGAATAAACAAATACACCTTTAAACTACTGTACGCCAACTCCCCCAAGTGTGAAGCCCTCATAGACCATAAAACTGAGCTTCAAACAATATTAGCTGCTGTTCAGCCCATAGTTTTAGTTTCTCTCTCTCTTTTGTCATTTGATCCTGCCCCTAATTAGAATCAATGTCTCTCATGGATGAAATCCACAAGGAAGAGCATACACAGAAAGAAGGCAGAGGGCAAGATTGGAACCTGGTGAAAAGCTAACATTTAAAAGGAAGATGGTGGGACAAGATCCAGGGGAGGCCACTGGATGGGGCAACTTAACCTGCCTGAGCGAAAGGCTCAGCTTTCACGTCCCTCACTGCACAGTGTTTACAAACCTGCAGAGACTCCTCTTGAAAAGATCTTACAAAGGCTTATTCTCAGCTGCCTTCGCCCTATTCTCTCCTGACAGGAAAAATGCTCATCCACTCTGCCTAAAAATGTCAGAGGGAGGATTTGGCAGACCATCTTTTTTCCCCCTGGTTTTGTCGTTTGGTGTGCTTGTTTGCTTAATGGAAAATAGATTCACATGGTTCAACATTTGAAAAGTAGTAAAACAGTATATTGTGAAGAGTAAGCTTCCTTCCCATGCATGACTCCCAGCCACTCAGTCCACCTACTCTAATTACTGGGTTCTTGTGTAGCTTTCTTGCCCGTCTGCAAACAAATACAGCTATCAATTCTTTTTCTTTATACAAACAGCAAGCAGATTTGATGCGCTCCTTCGGCAACTTGCCTTTTTCAATATTTTCTTAGAGTTTCTTCAATATTAGTGCATAAAAATCTGCCTCATTCTTTTTGATGATTGTGTAATACTTATTTGGAAATAAGATTTAAAAATAGACTATTCTTTGGAATAGTTTTAGATTTACAGGAAAATTAAGAAGGTAGTACAGAAAGTTCTCATGTATCTTTTCATCCAGTTTTCCTTGTTATTAACAGCTTATGTTTGTATGGCACATTTGTAAAATTAATTAATAAAATATTGATTCATTATTGTTAACTGAAGTTAATAGTTTATTCAGATTTCCTTAATTCTTACCGAATTTTATTTTTCTGCTCTAGGATCCCATCTAGGGTACCACATTCTATTTACATGTCATTTCTTTAGGGTTTCCTTGGCTATGACAGCCTTGGTTTTGATGGTTTTGACAGTTTTGAGGAGTACTAGTCAAGTATTTTGAGGGATGCCTCTCTTTTGGAATTGGTCTGATGTTTTTCCTATTATTAAGGGTTTTTGGGAGGAAAGGCACATAAGTTGCCATTTTTATCACATCATATCCAAGATACCTACTACCAACATGATTTATCACTATTGATACTGACCTTGATCACCTGGCTGAGCTAGGATTTATCAGTTTTCTCCACTGTATTCTTTTTTCCTTCCTTTCATACTGTATTGTTTGGAAGAAAGTCACTATCTACAGCTCATACTCAAGGAGTAGAGATGAAATGGGAAATTTTAAGTACTTGTTAAAATTATTCTTACAAATTGGCTAAAAGTCAGAGCATAGCTGGTTGCAAAGGAAGGGGGAAAAAACAACCAAAATAACCCGGAGCCATGTTTTAGAGGCTCTTGAGTTTCATGAGCCATCGAAGATTTTGGGGTTGCTACTGAGAAGCCACTGTATCAATCAGAGATATTACCAGATCTGTGCTTAGGAAGATTAAATCTGTGATGATATGCAGAATTAATTCACAAAAGTGAGAAACTAGAGAAAGGAGACCAGCAAAGAGGCCACTGCAACTGTTCTGGCAATGATGGAAGAAGGGCCTGAAATGGGGAGGTGAGAGTACAGAGCAGAGAATAATCAGAAGAAACAGTTGATGAGACTTGGCCAGTTTGCCAAGCTATTTCCTGTGGAAGGAAGAGTCAAAGATAATTTCGATGTCAAAACTGCATGACTTGGAGAATAGTGGTATCTTTAACAGAAATTCAAAAAGCAGGAAGAAGAACTGGTTTGGGGCCGAGGGTGAGTTTGATTTTAGACTCTGAGCTCGAAGGTCCAGCAGCACTACCAGGTAAAAAGTTGGAAATGCAGGCCTAAGGTCAGGAATGGACACATAAATTTAAAAATTTTTTCACCTAGAGATGAAATCATAGCTCTAAGCCATGGGGTATCCACTAAGGTGATGAGACAAGGGGAGGGTTCAGGGCAAAAGGAAAGAAAACCAAGAGCAAAGTGGGGAGTGGTAGAAGGAGGCAGTCCTCGGGCTATTGAGGCCTTAGGTGAGCTCAGTGAGTTACATCCTCCAAAAGTCATCTGCTTTTTGCATAATTCATTCAAATTTTCTGCTTTTGTCATCTCTCTTACCTAGGTCTTTTATTGTTGTTTTCTAAGTTGGTGTGACCTTATTATTTTACTATCAACCAGAGGTAGTTTACTTTTTTCAGTTCATCTATATTGCTTACCAAGGGCCACATCAACTATGACTACAATTTAATCAGTTCTGGAAGCTGGCATAAACAACTTGTGACCTGCCTCAATTGGGGCACGTTTATAAGAAAAGAAGTTTTAGTAACTCATCTTGCACTCATTGGATTGCATTATTTTCATTTCATATTTCACATTGAACCCAATAGTTTCATTTGTTTCAAGTTCTTTTTGTTAACAGTTTGATAACATTTGTTAAAATGTTCTTTTTAGTAGCTTCTGGAGATGAATTTCCCCTAAAGGAAATGTCTATCCTCAGAAGGGCTTGAAATATGTGCACATTTTTATTGATTGGTTTACTGAAATCACACTTGATGTGGACTAAGTGGAACCAGACATATTTTATTTTTTAAAAATCAATTCTTCTCCACTCCAATCGCCACTTTCCTAGCTTAGGTCACCCACCTCTTATCTATATTACTTCAGGAGCCTTTTAACTGGCCTTCCCTGGTGTCTTTATTTTTTCCACATTATAGCCAGAGGGCTTTTGCTAAATGCAAACTTGACCACATTATTCATCTATGAAAAAATACTAGTGATTCCTCATTGCCCTTAGCATCACTTACAAAACTCTTCACAATCATTTTCCACTCTTGCTACTAAGCCACCACACTCTATACTCCAGCCCATCCTGTAAGAGAAGAAATAAGGTATAAATCCTGGAAGGGAAGAGAAAAAAATATATTTATCATCTACATAGTAAATTTCAGAAGCATCTAAAAAAAGTATTACAATTAATGAGACAGTGAGCTACCATTACATACCCACCAGAATGGCTACAATTGAAAAGACAGACAATACCAAGTGTTGACAAGAATATGGAGTAAGAGGAACTTTGGGAAAATATTTGACAATTTCTTAAAAGGTTAAACATGGATCAGTACACAAAACACACACACATTTCATTACATATCTCATTATATATCACTAAATATATACACATACACATACATATTTATACACATGTAATCTCCAAGAGAAATGAATGCATATCATATATCTAAAACAAAACACTTGTAGGGGAGCCTGGGTGGTACAGTTGGTTAAGTTTCGGCTAAGGTCATGATCTAGGGTTGTGAGATAGAGCCCTACGTCAGGCTTTGCGCTCCGTGCAGAGTCTGCTTGAGACTTTCTCCCTCTCCCCCTGCCCCTGCCCCCACTTGTGTACTCTCTCTCTTCCTTCCTCTAAAATAAATAAATAAATAAATAAATAAATCTTAAAAAACAACTTAAAAAAAAGAACATTCTTATACAAGTGTTTTGGTTTATTTTTTAAAAGATATATTTATTTATTTGAGAAAGAGAGAGAAAACGTGGGGGAGGGAGGGGCAGAAGGAGAGAGAGAGAATCCCCAAGCCGACTCCCTGCTGAGTGTGGAGCCCGACACAGGGCTTGATCCCAGGACCTGGAGATCATGACCTGAGATGAAATCAAGAGTTGTCCACTTAACCGACTGCACCACCCAGGCGCCCCTATGAGAATGTTCTTAAATAGCTTTATTAATAATAGCCCCAAATTAGAAACAATGCAGATGTCTATCAATAGAAGGGATATATTTTTGTGTATTCATGTAATGATGAATACAATAAAAGAAAAGAACGACTGGTACATACAACGTGGATGAATCTGATAGGCAAAAGAAGCTAGACATAAAGAGGACACACTGCATGATACTATGGATGGACATAGTATGTGCACAAAGTGTGAAGATTTTTGCTTTAGATGTTTTTAGATGCCCATCAGAAAGCATCTATTACAGAAGACATACTGAGCAAGGAAGCAATCAAAACAACTTAGACATTAGCATCCTTTGGCAGCTGATACAGTAGGCACACGAATGGAGAGATGGAGGTTAAGCATGTGCCCAACAGCATGGACTTCCACTTAACAAGACCATTAGAGCTACTGCCACCTTTGAATGTCCATCCTGCCAACAACAAGGTCCATTGCTCTATTGATATGGTATTTTTCTTCAAGGAGATCAACCAGCTACTTGGTGGCAAGTTAATTTCACTGGGATGATTCTATTCTAGAAGAGTCAATGCTTCATTCTCACATGATTGTGCATCTATTCAGGGTCTAAGTATGCCTTTCCTGTCCACAGAGCTGCAGGTAACACTGCTATCTGGGGACTTATAGAGTGCGTGTTCCATTAGCATGCAATTCCACACAACGTATCATGCATGCAATCAGTGAATACACATCACAGCTAAGGAGGTGCAGGAGTGGGCCCATGGCTTTGGGATATACTGGTCGTATTGCATGCTGCATCATTCAGGAGCAGCTGGGCTGACAGAATGTTGGAATGGCCTGCAGAAGATGCAGTTCAGGTATCGGCTTAGAGGCAATGCTCTGTGAGGGTGGGGTGCTATCCTCTAGGATGCAGTATATGCACTGAATCAGAAACCTTTACACAGTGCTTTGTTTCCAATAGGAAGTATATCTGGGTTCCAGGGGCCAAGCAGTGGCTCCACTCATCATCATTCCCAATAGTTCCTTGGAGGCTTCTATGCTTTCTGTCCCAGCAACTCCGAGCTCTTCAGAGATAGAGAAGTCTTAGTCCCGAAAAGGGGCTCGCCCTTGCCAGAGGACTTGGCAAAGATCGCGCCAGACTACAAACTATGGCTGCAGCTTGGGCCTTTGGGACTGCATATAACCAGGGACTAGCAAGCAAGAAGAGTCACCATCTTGGCAGGGGTAATTGGCATTGATCAGCAGGAAAGTATAAGGACTTCGTTAGATAAAGAGAGGACTACTTGTGGAATTCAGATGATCTGCTTGGGCACTTCTTGGTACTCCCTTGCCCAGTTGTAACTGAGTGGATTAGTGCAGCAATCCTTGTGTGCTCCCAAATCTGTCTCAGTGTCTGCTTACTGTAGGACCCACTTAACCCGACTAACACACTCACTACGTTGTTTGGGTCTACGATATACTTACAATTTTTTTGTCTGCTTTATTTAGGTTTGGGAGATATTTGTTAAAGTCTCTTTATTAATGTGTCTATTTATCCTTTTTTTTTTAACTTTATAAAAGTTGCTGCTCTCTTACAAGGCATCCTCAGCTTGTATGGTTCCTATATGCAAAATTTTCAGTTACCGGGTTTTACTTAAGTTAACATCAGTCCCTCAACAACAATGATTCAAATTTCATTTAAGATGGTATGTTAATTGTAATTGCATAAAGTGTGAACTTTGCAGCTAGCTCTTCCCTTCACACATCACCAAATAACAACGCTTGTCATGATCAGTGGCCAATTATGTCACTACTTTCAAAGTCTGTTGGTGATCAGCGCGGCACGTCTGTTATTGAGTTCAGGGACAGGGAGCAAAGCATGTAGTTGTGTTGTCTCCTTGTCTCCCAGTGATAAGCCCATGAGACATTTGACAAAAATTGATAATCAAAAGAGGGAATTGGCCAACAAAGATAAAAGTGCCATAAAGACATTAAAGTGATAATGCAGGAAGTGAAATCTGGGCCAAATATAAATGTCATCGAAGTTATACAGGAGTTATAGAAGAAATAGTACACTGTGGGATTGTGGACACTGCTGCTGCTTGAGAAACTCTCCATATGCAGTCAGAGGAACTTCGCGGAGACACACTCCTTGAAATAAATAAGTGGTTATGGCAAACATCCCAGAAAAAACAATACTGGCACAAAACTTCACATGAAAAGAACTCCTGGAAATATTTCACAACATTGAAAACACAAAGGATATAATGTTGGAAGAGGATTCAAATTTAGAAGAATGACAACTTGCCAAGGCATAAAAAAGAGACTCTGTATCATAAATAACACAAAGAAGGCAAGCACTCTTGATGTTGTTTTCTTGGTAAGTTTTTAAAAAAATAAATGAAACACTTTAATTTTCAATGTTTTTAATGTTATAAATCACACTGTGCTCAATAATGTTAGTTTCACTATTTTCATTTCCCTATACACTTAGAAGAGTTTGTTTCCACCACAGTTTGTAAAGACCATGGAACAATCACAATCTCTCCCATATCATTAAGAATGTTTTGTATGGTTTCAGTTTGCACTACCATACAAAGTGAGGACTGCCTGTATTTGGTTCCAACTTCTCTACCTCCTATTGCCAACATGTTACTGTCTGTCTTGTTGATTAATAGCCATCCTAGTGGGTGTGAAGTGGTTTCTCATTGTGGTTTTGATTTGCATTTCCCTAATGACTAATGACGTCAAGCATCTTCTCAGGTACTTATTAGAAATTTGTGTATCTTCTTTGGAGAAATATCCAAATATTTTACCCATTTAAAAATTACGTTTGTCTCAACATAAGCAACAGAATACACACACACACATGATTCATTTTTTTATTTTTTAAAGATTTTTTATTCATTTGAGAGAGAGAGGAAGCGAGAGCGTGAGCAGGGGGGAGTGTCAGAGGGAGAGGGAGGAGCAGACTCCCCACTGAGCAGGGAGCCTGATGAGGGACTCCATCCCAGGATCCCGGGATCATGACCTGAGTTGAAGGCAGATGCTTAACTGACTGAGCCACCCAGACACCCCACGCGAGATTTATTACAGGCATTGGCGCATGTGGTTTTGGAGGCTGAAAAGTCCCACTGTCTGCAGTCTGCGAACTTGAGAACCAGGAAAGTTGGTGGTATATTTCAGTCTGAGTCCAAAGACTTGAGATCCAGGAGCTCCGAAGTCTGAGAACAGGAGAAGATAGACATCCCCGCTCAAAGAGAGGGAGGGAAATCATCCTTCCTCTACCTTTTGGTTCCATTTGGACCCCCAGTGGATTGGATGAGGCCCACCCACAGATCTCTTTGTGGTGAGGACAGATCTCTCTGCTCAGTCTATTGAATCAAATTCTAATCTTTTCCAGAAACACCCTCACAGATACATCCAGAAATTACGTTGTGCCTGCTATCCAGGCATCCCTTAGGCCAGTCAAATTAATACATAAAATTAACCAGAACAGTTATATTCTTTTTTAAATGAGATGGATTTTCTAGACCATCAGGGGGAGGAGCTTGTCAAATGGACAGGGCTGGGTCAAGAAAACGTTCTTAGCTTCACAGCTTAGAGTTACCTCTATTTTTTTTTTTTTTAAGATTTTTATTTATTTATTTGACAGAGAGAGACAGCGAGAGCAGGAACACAAGCAGGGGGAGTGGGAGAGGGAGAAGCAGGCTTCCTGCCGAGCAGGGAGCCCGATGTGGGACTCCATCCCAGGACCCTGGGATCATGACCTGAGCCGAAGGCAGACGCTTAACGACTGAGCCACCCAGGCGCCCATTACCTCTATTTTTAATGTCAAGTACTCAGATAGTACTCTCATGTACTTACATCTTTAAATGCAGCATTTTGCTAATATATTTTTTCTCCAAATTTTTATTTATATTCTAGTTAACATACAGAGTAATATGGTTTCAAGAGTAGAATTTAGTGATTTATCACTTACATAAATCATAAATACACATAGATCACTTACATTTATCATAACAAGTGCCCTCCTTAATACCCATGACCCACCTAGCCCATCCCTCACCCACCTCCCTCCCACCAACCCTTAGTTTGTTCTCTATCGTTGCTGGATCATCGGGTAGTTCTATTTTTAACTTTTTGAGGAACCTCTATACTGTTCTTCAGAGTGCACCAGTTTGCATTCCCACCAATAGTTTAAGAGGGTTCCCCTTTCTCTGTATCCTTGTCAGCATCTGTTGTTTCCTATGTTGTTAATTTTAGCCATTCTCACAGGTGTGAAGTGGTCTCTCATTGTGGTTTTGATTTGTATTTCCCTGATGATCAGTGATGTTGAGCATCTTTTCATGTGTTGCTAGCCATCTGGATGTTTTCTTTGGAAAGTGTCTTTTTGTCTTCTACCCATTTCTTAATGGGATTATTTGGTTTGGGGGTGTTGAGTTTGATAAGTTCTTTAGAGATTTTGGAAACTAACCCTTTATCAGATAATGTCACTTACAAATATCTTCTCCCATTCAGAAAGCTGCCTTTTAGTTTTGTTGACTGTTTCCTTTGCTGTGCAGAAGTTTTTTATCTTGACGAAGTCCCAATAGCTCACTTGTGCCTTTGTTTCCCTTGTCTCTGGGGATGTGTCTAGTAAGAAGTTGCTACACCCGATGTCAAAGAGGTTGCTCTCTGTGGTCTCCTCTAGGATTTTGATGGGTTCCCATCTCACATTTAGGTCTTTCATCCATTTTGCATACAATCTGAACTTTCTCTTACCCACAGTATTACTGCCACTCTCAGTCTGGTTTCCGTTTTTAGCAGTTTTCCATGGGGTGAGGCTCTTTCTGTAATGAAGGCAGTATTTAATGGTTATTTATAAGAATGTAGAGGATTTAGAATGCCAGCACCTTGTTTGATTCTCTCAAGACTGAGCAGTTTTTCACCCATGCTCACAGCATGTGAGGACTTCAGTTAGTTCTGCTGGTAATTCTCAGTCCTGAGTGTCCATTTTTTCTATTGAATGGGTTTCTTCCCACTCAGGGGTGGTTAGCAATTTCTCAGTTCTGCAACTTTTTTTTTTTTTAAGATTTTATTTATTTGCTTATTTGAGAGAGAGTGAGAGAGGTAGCGAGAGAGAGCAGGAACAGGGGGAGAGGGAGAAGCAGGCTCCCCGATGACCAGGGAGCCCGACGTGGGACTCAATCCCAGGCCCCTGGGATCAGGGCCTGAACCGAAGTCAGATGCTTAACTGACTGAGCCACCCAAGTGCCGCCAGTTCTGCAACTCTTACTCAGTTTCCCCTTTCACTTTCCACCACTTCCACTGCACAGCTTTGCTGCTGTTGGTGCTTTGAATATATCTGCCCATACTTGGGAGTTCATGGAGATTTCCCGCTGCCTTGTTTTGTTAAACTTTGGGTTTTTTCTTTTGTTATCCTGGTTAGTGTACATGGTTTTCAGGAAGAATTTTGAGGAAATTCAGAAGCTGTACTCTTGATGTGATTATACCACTTAACTCTGGATATCTTTTTATTAATGGTGCTCTTTGTTGTACATAAGTTTTAATTTTAAGAGGGAGGGAGGGAAAGAGAGAGAGAGAGGAGAGAGAGAGAGCACTCGCTCCCATGGGTGGGGAGGAGCAGAGGGTGAGGGAGAGAGAGTCTTAAGCAGGCCCCATCCCCAGTGCAGAGCCCGATGCGGGGCTTGATCTCACAACCCTGAGATGCTGACCTGAGCTGAAATCAAGACTCAAGATGTAACAGACTAAGCCACCCAGGTGTCCCAGAAGTTTTAAATTTTAAAGCAAATTGTGAAAATTTGCCTGGTTGTATGACTTGTTTTTCCTAGTAGCCCAGCTACTCTAAGTATGGAGAAGACTCCATAGTGACCTCTTCCTGCTAATTCCAAGTGCCTTGTATTTTCATAACCAAAACACTTTCTTCATTGCCTTCAGTGCTACTACCCTCCCAGAATATTGTATAATCTTAAAACTAAAGCAATGACTTTTTGTTTTAACTCTAGTTACCCTTTCCTTAAATGAAAGCTTATACAGAAACTCACAATGAAATAACACAACTATCCAAGTTTGGCACTTTTCCCCCTCGCTGATCTACTTTTCTCTCTGAGGCTCTTTGGCACGTAGACTAAAATCACTGAGGTAAAAAGAAAGCAAGCTCTAAAATTTAAGGGTACTGGTTTAGAAACAGGAGATCATAATGGTTTTGTAAAGGCTCAATCTCGGGAGATTCTGATTCAGGATCAAGGGTGAAATCTGGACATTTATATTTTGTTAATGCTCTTTAGGTGATTCTAACACTGTCAAGTCTGAGAACCATTAACTAGATTTATGCTGTCCAATATAGTAGCTACTAGCCACACATGATGATTTAAGCTTAATTAAAATTAAATGAAATAAAAAATTCAGGTCCTCAGTTGCACTAGCCACATCTCAAAAAGTTCAATAGCTGCATGGGGACAGTGACTATCATACTGGAGTGCAAACAGAGAACACTGCCATCATTGCAGAGTTCTCCTGGACAGTGTTGCTCTAGACAGTTGTGTCCACAATGGGGTGTACATACCCAAAGAGATGCATAGATTCACCTGGAAGTTTTTAAATAGAAATATTCTGTTTTTCAGCTGATTTTTTAAACCTCCATTTTTGGGCAATCATTTATAATACATTAGTACTGTACTGAATATAAAAAATTCTCTCTCTATATGTATAGTGCATGCTTAAAAGTTATTTACTGATGGAATGTATGGTCAGAAAGTTTGACCATTACACTATGTCTTTTATTTTATTTTTAAAGAGATTTTTATTTATTTGTCAGAGAGACAGAGAGAGCACAAGCAGGGGGAGCGGCAGGCAGAGGGAGAGGGAGAAGCAGGCTTCCCGCGGAGCAGGGAGCCTGATATGGGACTCCATCCCAGGATGACAAGATCCCTGGGATCACAACCTAAGCCAAAGGCAGATGCTTAACCAACTTGCCACCCAGGCGCCCCAATACCTATGTGTTTTAAAGAATTTGTCTGGGCTGGCAGAGGTAACATTTAATTAGAGCTCCTTTCTAGGTACAGATTTTTATACTTCAAACCCAAATCCCCAAACATGAGAAGTCCCTTTTTTCTTTGTAAATATACACATATATTTTATTTCAAAAAGCACAAGAACATTATACAAGTTTTAAATTTACATTTTGCAATAAAAGATATCAATATATGCATTATTTGTATAACTTCATCATGGATGGAATTTGAATCAGTGGTATAAACATGTTGCAGTCACTAGATATAGATCATCATCACAGTGAACCAAATGCATAGTTGTTATGAAATGACAAATGACCACTAACAGGTGAACTCACAACCCATACACCAGCAAAATAAATTAATTATACAGATATATGTTTTTCTTCACTCTATCATTAAAATTCCTGTCAGCCCCTCACCAAAAACATTAGAAAAACACAGTTTTGGAGCCATCCTGTTGAACCAGTTCCTCCACATACTACACTAATGAAAATAAAGTGACTTTTTGCTCATTTGTAAGTAAACTCCATAAGCATGATTAAATTGTTTGCAATGATGAAGGCAAACCATTATGATATTTGAATATAATTAGAAATCCCTAGGGCTGGGGGCAGCACTGAGACACATATTCATCTCCAGTGCAGGGGTCTGAGTCAATCTCAAAAGTGGAGCTCAATATGAAATGTGTTCTTTGGCAATGAAGGTCTGACTGGCCATTACAGGGTAGTCCCTCTGGCAGCTTAAGAGCTTAACCCCAGGGTTTATGAAGTGAATATAAAAAGACTAGAAATAAAAAGTCAGTTTATCTTTGCTAAACCGGGGCCAATCAGGGCAGAAGTCAGCATCTTCTGTTGCCTATTCTGGCTCAGATTTCCCAGACAATCCACCCATTATTTCTATCAGAAATAAAGGGAAATGTTCTAATCATTTAATCATACTGGTAAATTGGACAAGCTGAATACTGAATTTTCTGATCCTCACTCATCACTTGTTACAAATTGTTCAGTGGAATTGTATCTGTTTCCTGATACCTTCTGAATAATAATTATTCAAGTAGATAATCATGATTGTGATTCTGATGCCTGTTCATGCCAATCCTTTACTGCAAAGCCCACCTTTTCTTTACATAAAAATACCAAAAAATCTAACCCCAAATGTGCATCATCACTTTGCAAATGTATTTTTATTTGTTTGCCTTTGCTGAGCAAAAAGAAGATAGGAAAACATTCACACACATATAGGACGATAGTCACCAAAGGCAAAATCAGATGGTCTTTGAATGCATCTTTCAAATTCCTAACATTACTCCAGAGACAACAGAAGCTAAAATGGAAGGTTTCAATTCATCTTCTGTCTGCTGTTTATATCACAAGTTCTCGATATAAAAAGTTAAAGCCCAAAATCAAGAAGTCTATGCACACATTTTGGAGAACTCTATTATTTATAAACAAGATGGCTCAACCACAGCATATTATAACAGGACACATGACCACTGATCACATGGCTTTTTTGGTTGTCTGTACTAGTCATAAAACCAGAGTTTATGAAAAGGTTGCACACAGATAACAATTGAAGGATTTATCTTTTACAAAGACATAGAAAGTTACAGAATTGGCTTCAGTCTGATTGTTCTAATTGACAGCTGCCATGCTCCATTCATTGGGGGAATTTTCTTATCCTCATTCTAGAGATAGCTTATATCAGAACTGCATCAGGTTTTTAAGAGTCAAATAGGATGGTGCCACAAACAAGAGATAAGTGAACTCATTTTAGAAATTTGCCTTTGGAAAATAGAAAGTATAGTTTCAAAACTCAGCAAAGCTATTTGTGGTAAGAGGTGAGGACTATAGTTTCTTTGGCCCATGAGGGATGAATAATGAATACATTATCCTATCCTATCCTGTTCTTGAGGTCCACAGTGCGAAAAAAGCTTTTCCACACTAGCAGAAATTTTCCTTAGAAATGGCAACTTTGCCCAGAGAAAGATTTGTTTAATTTCTGGCTGAAACAGTAAGTGGCACAGTAGAGGTATTTCCTTAAAAGAGAAATAATAAAAAAAATTTACTCTTTTGGAAACTTTCTCAATTGAAGTATACTGCATGGTTTCTGCAATTCCTGTTTAGCTGCAAGGAAGACTACCACAGATTAGAGTCCTGTCAGTGTTCCAACATCAGCTAAACTAAACCTGGGTGTGTGTGGGAAATACCAAATACAAAACTGTAGAAGAGTTAACCAACATATAAAAACGTCCACAACTGCTTAATGTGACTACATTTACCAGGTGAATGAAATGAAATGAAGTGGGACAGATTAGGAAGGGAAATGAGTTTTCTGGAGATAGCAGAATCAGACACTTGGGGTAAAGAAGCATTTTTTAGTGTTCTGGAACATAAAACAGATTAATCAATGTCCTTTTTCTCCTTTAAGCATATTTTCACTAATTGAAAGCAATACTCCGTTAAGGAATATTTTATTGATGTATGTGAATCTGGACATAGAGCAAAAGACCCTCCAACCCCTCCCCAGCCCTCAGAAAGATCTCCATAATTTTGAATCAGTCTTCATTACTGTCTTCATTTGTGATTGTCCCAAGGCAGAGTTGAAGCTCACAATAATTGCCAGTTGAATCCAAATAACATCTGATTAGTTTCCTGGCTCCTAGCAATCTCTTCTATAATGCAGTGTTGTTGCCACACCAAATGGAGCTTCCGGTACCGCTCACGAGATAAATGAAGGGGGTTGCCCCTCCTTCAGGAAAAACAAAACAAAACAAAAAAAACCCAACACGTAAGTTCAAATCAAATAACTGCCACATCTTTATTGCCTAAATTAGTTCACACTCTTGAGATGTTCTTAGAGCTGGGAGGAATCACCACGACAGAGTTTTAAAAGGGATATTCTCCCTTCACCACTAATCACCATGAAATTAATAGATTACTTAGCTGATGAAGCAGAAATTTACTCTTTGCTTATTCAGAAAATAGGCAAAGTATATCATAGGCATTATGAGACCCCGTTTGAATGTGAGGTTTATAACATGAAGCAGCTCTATTCTTTTTTTGGGTAGTCTGATGGGGCTTTAATGGCTTTTGGCCTCATACAGTTTATTTAGCTTTGATTTCTGGTCTTTGTATAGTAGAGATTAAGTCTGAGGTATAACACTAAGCCCTCAAATTATATTCTGATGCTCAGAAATATTTGCTTATTGTTGTCCTTATGACATAACAAATTTGCTGGTGATTAGCAACTATTTAAACAAAACTACTCCACATCAATCCTAAGGTTGTACAGTTTGTAACACTGCAGAGCAGCTAACCCGAAATGACTAAAGTTTGGCTGTTCCAATTATGGAGAACTATGAGATTCTCATTCTGGAGGCACTCAAGTGTCTCAGCTGGTTGGGTATTTTCAAGGTGCCTAATTAAGTAAAAAATTCTGCTTCTTCTCACCTTTCTGGAACAACCCAGATCTTATCCTCAGTCATTGACAAAGCACCATTCAGCTATTTTCTCCCTTAATCCAAAGACCATCCCCATACTTAAACCTTCTAAGTAATTCTGAAGAAAGGCTGATTAAAAATAACATAACATTCAAACATTTGGATGGCTTGTATCTTTCATTTTAGGAAAGTATTACCCTCACATTCTGGAGAAGCACAAAGTTGTTCAAAATTATGTGCTACATTTAGAATGGTATCATCCTTAATATTTTTAATTTGCACCTATTTAAAAATATCTCTCAATATTTAGCATCAGTTTCTGTGTTTAAAGAACTGTTACCGTCCATGTACAATAATGTGACTAAAATGAAAAACAAACCAATCTTACTTCAGGCCAGGGTCTGTTTCTCCATATTCATCCAAGTAAGGGGCTGGATAGGCACAGCCTCTGGCTTTACCTTCAACCAGGACTACTCTGCATTCTCGGATTCTGAAGGACAAAACAGTAACAGGAAATATTATTAAGTGCATATATGCAAATGATAGGCACTACATCAAAGTTAATCTAGAGAAAAGACATGGCCAATATCTGTTAGGAATTCAGTATAAAGACAATAAACAGACAAATAGACTAAATTGTATTTTGTCTAAATAAAAGAGAGTGACCACTGCTATTTTTATTGAAGTTATGGGAAAGTATCAATGGATTTAGGGAAATGGGACCATTAATACTGACTGAATATATTGAAGAGAAGAAGGAAGCTGTCCTACTTGAGCCATAGATACCCTGGAAAATGATGGCCGGGGTTGTTTCTGTTGTTTCCTGACCTACAACCTAGAGTGGGGAGGGAGCTTAACAGAAGGACAGAACAACATCTCTTGTTCTGATAACGGTGGGACAGAAAGAAGGTCAGCTAGGGAAGTGTCAAGCCATTTCCGGTTAGAGCCAGCCTCCAACAGTGCAGATTATAAAGAACCACCGCCACTGTGAAGTTACTTGGGACTCTCATTGCCTAGAAATGAAGCTATAGAAAGAATGTTTGTGTGCATGTGTACAGAAGGGATAAGTACCACAGAGTAACATGAAATAAATAGTTGGAATAGGTAGTGGCTTTATATGCTGTATATTTCCTAAAAGAAGAAAATAGGTGTTTGGGTGTGGCTTCTATGAATTCATTACCATTGTTCCAACGGAAGCCTACAAACAATAATTATATATTCCATAGTTAGTGAGATATTTGCTTACATAAACGGAAACTACGTTACATGGGGAGAATGGAAAGAAAAAGCACACGTCTCCACTTTGAATCCTATTTCTCTCAGGGAACTTGTACTCTTCTTTCATAAACATATTGTTCCACTCTCAGCCTTTTACTGAGAAACCAGGGAAAACAATGGTTGCTTGATAGAGAAAATGAAGAAAATGAACATATTCAAAGGACAACTTTGTATAGGTACTTTTTAAATATAAATGTTAAGACTCCAAGCCCTTTCACCACACCGGAGTGTTACACAACACCAGAGTAATTAATACAAACTCTATCATGCTTAAAATATACCACAAATAATTAAAATGTGAACAGAATCCTTTTTTTAAAAAAACTTATTCTGTAATTCTTTTTTTTTTAGTTTTTTATTTAATTTTTTATTGTTATGTTAATCACCATACATTACGTCATTAGTTTTAGATGTAGTGTTCCACGATTCATTGTTTGTGCCTGACACCCAGTGCTCCATGCAAAACATGCCCTCTTTAATACCCATCACCAGGCTAACCCAGCCTCCCACCCTCCTCCCCTCTAGAACCCTCAGTTTGTTTTTCAGAGTCCATCGTCTCTCATGGTTCGTCTCCCCCTCCGATTTCCCCCCATTCATTCTTCTCCTCCTGCAATCTTCTTTTTTTTTTTTTTTTTTGGTCTTAACATATATTGCATTATTTGTTTCAGAGGTACAGATCTGAGATTCAACAGTCTTGCACAATTCACAGTGCTTACCAGAGCACATACCCTCCCCAGTGTCTATCACCCAGTCACCCCATCCCTCCCACGCCACCCCCCACTCCAGCAACCCTCAGTTTGTTTCCTGAGATTAAGAATTCCTCATATCAGTGAAGTCATATGATACATGTCTTTCTCTGTTTGACTTATTTCGCTCAGCATAATACCCTCCAGTTCCATCCACGTCGTTGCAACGGGCAAGATCTCATTCCTTTCGATGGCTGCATAACATTCCATTGTATATATATACCACATCTTCTTTATCCATTCATCTGTCAATGGACATCTTGGCTCTTTCCACACTTTGGCTATTGTGGACATTGCTGCTATAAACATCGGGGTGCACATACCCCTTCGGATCCCTACATTTGTATCTTTGGGGTAAATACCCAGTAGTGCAATTGCTGTATGGTAGCTCTATTTTCAACTTTTTGAGGAACCTCCATACTGTATTCCAGAGTGGCTGCACCAGCTTGCATTCCCACCAACAGTGTAGGAGGGTTCCCCTTTCTCCACATCCCAGCCAACATCTGGCATTTCCTGACTTGTTAATTTTAGCCATTCTGACTGGTGTGAGGTGGTATCTCACTGAGGTTTTGATTTGGATTTCCCTGATGCCGAGCGATGTTGAGCACCTTTTCATGTGTCTGTTGGCCATTTGGATGTCTTCTTTGGAAAAATGTCTGTTCATGTCTTCTGCCCATTTCTTGATTGGATTCTTTGTTCTTTGGGTGTTGAGTTTGATAAGTTCTTTATAGATTTTGGATACTAGCTCTTTATCTGATATGTCATTTGCAAATATCTTCTCCCATTCTGTTGGTTGTCTTTTGGTTTTGTTGGCTGTTTACTTTGCTTTGCAAAAGCTTTTCATCTTGAAGTCTCAATAGTTCATTTTTGCCCTTGCTTCCCTTGCCTTGGGCGATGTTTCTAGGAAGAAGTTGCTGCGGCTGAGGTCGAAGAGGTTGCTGCCTGTGTTCTCCTTTAGGATTTTGATGGACTCCTGTCTCACATTGAGGTCTTTCAACCATTTGGAGTCTATTTTTGTGTGTGGTGTAAGGAAATGGTCCAGTTTCATTCTTCTGCATGTGGCTATCCAATTTTCCCAACACCATTTGTTGAAGAGACTGTCTTTTTTCCACTGGACATTCTTTCCTGCTTTGTCAAAGATGAGTTGACCATAGAGTTGAGGGTCCATTTCTGGGCTCTCTGTTCTGTTCCATTGATCTATGTGTCTGTTTTTGTGCCAGTACCATACTGTCTTGATGATGACAGCTTTGTAATAGAGCTTGAAGTCTGGAATTGTGATGCCGCCAGCTTTGCTTTTTCTTTTTCAACATTCCTCTGGCTATTCGGGGTCTTTTCTGGTTCCATACAAATTTTAGGATTATTTGTTCCATTTCTTTGAAAAAAGTGGATGGTATTTTGATGGGGATTGCATTGAATGTGTAGATTGCTCTAGGTAGCATTGACATCTTCACAATATTTGTTCTACCAATCCATGAGCATGGAACATTTTTCCATTTCTTTGTGTCTTCCTCAATTTCTTTCGTGAGTATTTTATAGTTTTCTGAGTACAGATCCTTTGCCTCTTTGGTTAGATTTATTCCTAGGTATCTTATGGTTTTGGGTGCAATTGTAAATGGGATCGACTCCTTAATTTCTCTTTCTTCTGTCTTGTTGTTGGTGTATAGGAATGCCACTGATTTCTGTGCATTGATTTTATATCCTGCCACTTTACTGAATTCCTGTATGAGTTCTAGCAGTTTTGGGGTGGAGTCTTTTGGGTTTTCCACATAAAGTATCATATCATCTGTAAAGAGTGAGAGTTTGACTCCTTCTTTGCCGATTTGGATGCCTTTTATATCTTTTTGTTGTCTGATTGCTGTGGCTAGGACTTCTAATACTATGTTGAATAGCAGTGGTGATAGTGGACATCCCTGCCGCGTTCCTGACCTTAGGGGGAAAGCTCTCAGCTTTTCCCCATTGAGAATGATATTCGCTGTAGGTTTTTCATAGATGGCTTTTCTGATATTGAGGTATATACCCTCTATCCCTATGCTCTGAAGAGTTTTGATCAAGAAAGGATGCTGTAATTTGTCAAATGCTTTTTTTGCATCTATTGAGAGGATCATATGATTCTTGTTCTTTCTTTTGTTAATGTATTGTATCACGTTGATTGATTTGTGGATGGTGAACCAACCTTGCAGCCCAGGGATAAATCCCACTTGGTCGTGGTGAATAATCCTTCTAATGTACTGTTGGATCCTCTTGGCTAGTATTTTGGTGAGAATTTTTGCATCCATGTTCATCAGGGATATTGGTCTGTAATTCTCCTTTTTGATGGGGTCTTTGTCTGGTTTGGGGATCAAGGTAATGCTGGCCTCATAAAATGACTTTGGAAGTTTTCCTTCCATTTGTATTCTTTGGAACAGTTTCAGAAGAATAGGTATTAATTCTTCTTTAAATGTTTGGTAGAATTCCCCTGGGAAGCCATCTGGCCCTGGGTTTTTGTTTGTTGGGAGATTTTTGATGACTGCTTCAATTTCCTTAGTGGTTATAGGTCTGTTCAGGTTTTCTATTTCTTCCTGGTTCAGTTTTGGTAGTTGATACATCTCTAGGAATGCATCCATTTCTTCCAGGTTATCTAATTTGCTGGCATAGAGTTGCTCATAATATGTTCTTATAATTGTTTGTAGTTCTTTGGTGTTGGTTGTGATCTCTCCTCTTTCATTCATGATTTTGTTGATTTGGGTCATTTCTCTTTTCTTTTTGATAAGTCTGGCCAGGGGTTTATCAATCTTGTTAATTCTTTCAAAGAACCAGCTCCTAGTTTCGTTGATCTATTCTACTGTTCTTTTAGATTCTATTTCATTGATTTCTGCTCTGATCTTTATGATTTCTCTTCTCCTGCTGGGTTTAGGCTTTCTTTGCTGTTCTTTCTCCAGCTCCTTTAGGTGTAGGGTTAGGTTGTATATTTGAGACCTTTCTTGTTTCTTGAGAAAGGCTTGTATTGCTATATACTTTCCTCTTAGGACTGCCTTTGTTGCATCCCAAAGATTTTGAATAGTTGTGTTTTCATTTTCATTGGTTTCCATGAATTTTTTAAATTCTTCTTTAATTTCCTGGTTGACCCATTCATTCTTTAGTAAGATGCTCTTTAGCCTCCATGTATTTGAGTTCTTTCTGACTTTCCTTTTGTGATTGAGTTCTAGTTTCAAAGCATTGTGGTCTGAAAATAGGCAGGGAATGATCCCAATCTTTTGGTACTGGTTGAGACCTGATTTATGACCTAGGATGTGATCGATTCTGGAGAATGTTCCATGGGCACTAGAGAAGAATGTGTATTCTGTTGCTTTGGGATGGAATGTTCTGAATATATCTGTGAAGTCCATTTGGTCCAGTGTGTCATTTAAAGTCTTTATTTCCTTGTTGATCTTTTGCTTAGATGATCTGTCCATTTCAGTGAGGGGGGTGTTAAAGTCCCCCACTATTATTGTATTGTTGTCAATGTGCTTCTTTGCTTTTGTTATTAATTGCCTTATATAATTGGCTGCTCCCATGTTAGGGGCATAGATATTTACAATTGTTAGACCTTCTTGTTGGATAGACCCTTTAAGTAGGATATAGTGTCCTTCCTCATCTCTTATTACAGTCTTTGGTTTAAAATCTAATTTGTCTGATAAAAGGATTGCCACCCCAGCTTTCTTTTGGTGTCCATTAGCATGGTAAATGGTTTTCCACCCCCTCACTTTCAATCTGGGGCTGTCTTTGGGTCTAAAATGAGTCTCTTGCAGACAGCATATCGATGGGTCTTGTTTTTTAATCCAATCTGATAGCCTGTGTCTTTTGATTGGGGCATTTAGCCCATTTACATTCAGGGTAACTACTGAAAGATAGGAATTTAGTGCCATTGTATTGCCTGTAAGGTGACTGTTACTGTATATTGTCTGTGTTCCTTTCTGGTCTATGTTGCTTTTAGGCTCTCTCTTTGCTTAGAGGACCCCTTTCAATATTTCTTGTAGGGCTGGTTTTGTGTTTGCAAATTCCTTTAGTTTTTGTTTGTCCTGGAAGCTTTTTATCTCTCCTTCTATTTTCAATGACAGCCTTGCTCGATATAGTATTCTTGGCTGCATATTTTTCTCATTTAGTGCTTTGAATATATCCTGCCAGTCCTTTCTGGCCTGCCAGGTCTCTGTGGATAGGTCTGTTGCCAATCTAATGTTTCTACCATTGTCGGGTACATATCTCTTCTCCCGAGCTGCTTTGAGGATTTTCTCTGTCTCTGAGACTCGTAAGTTTTTTTTTTTTTTAATAGTTTTCTTTTTTAAAGATTTTTATTTATTTATTTAACAGAGAGAGAGAGAGAGCACAAGTAGGCAGAGCAGCAGACAGAGGGAGAGGGAGAAGCAGGGTCTCTGCTGAGCAGGGAGCCCGATGCGGGGCTCGATCCCAGGACCCTGGGATCATGACCTGAGCTGAAGGCAGCCGCTTAATGACTGAGCCACCCAGGCGCCCTGAGACTTGTAAGTTTTACTATTAGATGTCGGGGTGTTAACCTATTTTTATTGATTTTGAGAGGGATTCTCTGTGCTTCCTGGATTTTGATGCCTGTTTCCTTCCCCAAATTAGGGAAGTTCTCTGCTATAATTTGCTCCAATATACCTTCTGCCCCTCTCTCTCTTTCTTCTTCTTCTGGGATCCCAATTATTCTAATGTTGTTTCGTCTTATGGTATCGCTTATCTCTTGAATTCTGCCCTCGTGATCCAGTAGTTGTTTATCTCTCTTTTTCTCAGCTTCTTTATTTTCCATCATGTAGTCTTCTATATCACTGATTCTCTCTTCTGCCTCATTTATCCTAGCAGTTAGCGCCCCCATGTTTGATTGCACCTCATTAACAGTTTTTTGATTTCGACTTGGTTAGATTTTAGTTCTTTTATTTCTCCAGAAAGGGTTTCTCTAATAACTTCCATGCTTTTTTCAAGCCCAGCTAATATCTTTAAAGTGATGATTCTGAACTATAGATCTGACATAGTACTAATGTCCGTATTGAGTAGGTCCCTGGCAGTCGGTACTACCTCTTGTTCTTTTTGTTGAGGTGATTTTTTCCGTCTTGTCATTTTGTCCAGAGGAGAATAGATTAATGAGAGAACAAAATGCTAACAGGGTAACAATGTCCCCAGAAAATATACTCTAAACAAATCAGAAAAGACCTGAAGCAGGGGGAAAAGAAAGGGAAAGAGACAAAAAAGAAAAAGAAAAAAAAAAGAAAAAGAAAAAGATAAAGATAAAAACAAACAGAAACAGAACAAAACAAAAAAAAAACCAGAATATAATCAAATATGATCAGGCTGGTACATAGATCAGTGCCACACACAAGATTTTGGGTGTATTTTGGTCTGTTAGAAGAAAGTGCCTCCCAAAATTTTAAAGAAAGAAAAACTTATATATGTACAAAAATAAGGGTTGATATGATGAAGGGATGGAATATGACTGTAAAGATGAAAATTATAAAAAATTTTATAAAAGGAATTGATAAGAAGTTGTTTGAAAAAAGAAAGAAGAGGATTTAAAAAAAAAAGAAAAAAAAGGGAGAGAATGTGATCAGGCAGGGGAGTAGAAAAAAACCATACACTAGAGATTTAGGGTATGTTTTGATCTGTTAGAAGAAACTATCTCAAAATTTTAAAGAGAGAACAACTTATATATATATATGCCAAAAATACAGGTAATTACTACGAAGGGATAGAATGTGACTCTAAAAATGAAAAATAAAAATGTTTTTTAAAAAAGGGTTTGATAAGATGTTGGTTGAAAAAGGGAAAAAGAAATATAAAAAAAAACTAAAGAAAAACTAAAGAATCATGGTAAAAAAGCCATGGATTCTATGTGCATTATTCCCCTAGCGCTGGAGTTCTGCCATTCTCATTGATGGGTAAACTTGGTCTTGGCTGGCTGTTCTTGCTGATCTTCTGGGGGAGGGGCCTGTTGCCATGGTTCCCAAATGTCTTTGCTGGAGGCGGAATTGCCCCGCCCTTGCCTTCCGGGCTAAGTAATCTGCTCGGGTTTGATCTCCGGAGGTTTTGTTCCCTGCAAGCTTTCCATACAGCTTTGGAGGCTGAGAGTGAAAACGGCAGCCTCCCAATCTCCGCCCCGGAGGAGCCGAGAACTCGGGGCCCCGCTCCTCAGTGCACCCCCAGAGAAAAGCAGTCACTCACTCCCGTCTCCCCGGTCTCCAGACGCAGTCCGTGCTCACCCATCCTGTGACTGAGCATTTCTATCTCTGGCACCTGACCCCATGTGGAGTCTCCAAACCCAGCAGATCCCTGCGGTGCACTCCCGCGCTGCTCCTCTCAGGGGAGGAAGGGAGTCTCCCCGGATCTGCCGCTTGTTGGGTCCCTGCTGGAGGAGCAGTGGCCTGACTGTGCCGCAGATCACGGTTTATGACAACCCCGAGCTGAGAGCCCACGCCTCGGCTCCGTCTCTGCAGCCAGCTTCCCCGCTCCGATACCTGGGAGCTCTGCCGCACTCAGGCACCCCCGTCTTTCTGTGACCCTGAGGGTCCTGAGACCACACTGTCCCGCGAGGGTTCCACCCCCAACTTAGCCACCGGAGTGACGTCCCTCAGCGGAGCAGACCTCTAAAAGTTCCGATTTTGTGCTCCGCGGCTCTATCACTTGCCAGAAGCGGCCGACGGAGGCCCCTCCCCCGCCATCTATCCTCCCAAATATCGCCTCGGATTCACTTCTCCGCACGTCCTACCTTCCAGAAAGTGGTCGCTTTTCTGTTCAGAGTTGTTGCTATTCTTTTCTTCGATCTCCTGTTGAGTTTGTAGGTGTTCAGAATGGTTTGATCCCTAACCAGCTGAATTCCTGAGACCAGACGAAATCCAAGTCTCCTACTCCTCCGCCATCTTGCTCCACCCCAGTTTATTCTGTAATTCTGTAGTATCTTCTCAAATGCAATTTCATGTGAATAACTGGTCTATACTCTAACTTCTGATAGACCATTTCCTATCAACATAGTGTCCCACCATAATAGCCTCCAGATTGGATCCAGATTCCTTAAGTTCATTATAAGCTTTCAGAACACTCACTACTCACTTTAAGAAAATGCAGACTCCAGCTCCACAGTGAAGTGCATGAAAAATGCAAGCTCCAACCTCTTCCCCATTCACAATTTCTTGGCAGCAAATGTTCTGAGAACACAGTATGGCTCCACAGAAAAGACAGAGGACAGGGTGCTTTCGCTCATCATCTGCAGACCGTGGGCACCTCAAAGGGGAAGAAAACATTCAGTATGGTGGAGAAACAATAAAAGCATGATATATCCAGTTAGCAATGAATTGTGTTCATCACTGGCTGCTTTGCAGCAAAGAAAGCTCTTAAAACACAAGAAATTCATTAATTCATTCACTCATTCATTCATTCATTCAGAGAGGGAGAGAGAAAGAGAGAATCCCACGCAGGCTCCATGCCCAGCGTGGAGAGCAGGCTCCATGCCTATTGCAGAGCCCGATGCAGGGCCCCATCTCACAACCCTGACATCATGACCTGAGCTGAAATCAAGAGTCAGATGCCTAATGAACTGAGCCACCCAGGCAGCCCAAAACACAAGAAAACATTTAATTAGATCATTCCCCTTTAATAAGGCCTTAACAAAAAAAATCTCCTGATTAATCCACAGTAAGAAAACGTATTATTAAATATACAGTGTCCTGATAATTCCCATAGTTTGGCAATTAAATATGCCTTGAGATTGAGATACTTTGATAGAATCTAGTCTTCATCTGACATGACCAATTTATAGTCAACTCCCTCCACTGGACTGGTTTAGTCAAGCTTAAAGTCCTCAATATTAGAGGAATATGACCCTGTTAGGTGTACTTTTTTTTTTAATCACAAATGTGCAGTAAGGGTTTAGACACATTTCCTGTCCATTATAAGTATTGAGATCTTTAGGGTTGAAATGAAAGACTGTAGTCTTAGAGTTCATACACCTCTATCTGGGAAACAAAGCAAGTCTTTAGGAAGGAAAAAGTGACAGAATTGACTTGCTTGAATTGAACCAAGTAGTACACTGAGATGTACCATTTTACACAGTAGTATGCTACAGCCTTGCTATAATGCCCCTCAAAGAGGGGTATCACTCTCTGAATTAAAGCGATAGTGGCTATCTTTTAAAAAAGAAGCTTTCTACACTCCTCTCTCTGCCTTATAATGGACATATTAGAAACATCAAGAATTCCTTTATTTGGGGAGTAATAAATAAATGCAACCACTAAGTTGAGATCCAATGTGGCTTATAATGGGGTCAGAAGAAAGAGCACCAAAAGAATCTCCATCTCCAGTAAGGTATTAACAGTTTATTCTCTGATCCCTCATTTCTCAGGTAAGATAAGAAAATCACTGTCCACACAGGAGCAGAAGGACCCTGTGCGTAGGTATTCCACGCCTATCTCCTGGAGATGAGGAGGCTATTTTCACTTCCAGGGGGAAGAACATAATTTTAGCTCTTTTTGGATAAAGCCAAAATCTTTCACTTTTCGCACAGGATGGCTGAGTCCTAGTCACTAATATCCTATAGAGGAAAATAGGGGTGATACCTAAAGTATAGTAACTGGGCAGCTTACCCTCCTACAGTAGAAATGGCTCAGTCTTAATGGAAACTGGTGGTGACAATAAAACTGGAAGAGATCATAAGATTTATTTTCACTTTACTTGAAACCAGTATGTAGTAATATCATCCAAGGGGCTCTTCACTGTGATTAATGACTAACACTCTTCTCAGATCCTCCTAAGAGCCCACAGTGATACTCTTTAATCCTGGGAAGATAACATCTATTCACTGGGATTGCAATACAGCCCTAAAAATAGGAGAATCATGGAATTCAGAGCTGGATGCAATCTCTGAAATCCTCTAGCTCATGTTTTTTTTTTTTTTAAGATTTTATTTATTTATTTGACAGAGACATAGCGAGAGAGGGAACACAAGCAGGGGGAGTGGGAGAGGGAGAAGCAGGCTTCCCGCAGAGCAGGGAGCCCGATGCAGGGCTTGATCCCGATCCCAGCACCCTGGGATCATGACCTGAGCCGAAGGCAGACGCTTAACCGACTGAGCCACCCAGGTGCCCTCATCTAGCTCACGTTTTAAGGGCTGCAAGGTAAATGGCTCAGCCATTTCTTTAGGTGGCTGAACTTAATCTGCATGGGACAAACAGCAAGGGAACTAACACTAAGACCAATTCTATCTTGTAACAGAGGCGGGAGTATGGGCTGCCCAAGCCCCTGCTGGGCCCGTTAAACTCCCCGGCTTCAGGGTTCAAAGCAATGGTTATAACAGAATAGGAAAATTTCCTTAGACTTCTGTAGGGCAGTGATTCTCAGAATGGGCCACATAAGGGCTCTTCAAACCCTCAAAATGATGATAAACTGCAATCCCTTTCTTTGCCCCTTCAAATGACAGCAAGTTATTTAACATATGACTAAGGACTACAATAGTCACTTTGTACGCCAAGGCAGTTCATTAGAATTACTAACTGGTACCCTTAAAGCAAAATTTAAGAGTTATTTATGTTTTCTGAGAGCTCTAATTAAGTTTATTAAGAAGTTTGGCTGCTGTACGATGCTTACTTAATATTACAAAACTCCTAACTGAGCTTTGGAATTCCTGCAATTTGGGGAAGAGATGCTGTATTACCAGTATATCATCAATGAAGTCTTGAATAGGTTTTGATTTTCAGACTGCTGAGATTCTTGCCTTTTATTTTTTTAAATTTTTTTTTAAAGATTTTATTTATTTATTTGACAGAGAGAGACACAGCGAGAGAGGGAACACAAGCAGGGGGAGTGGGAGAAGGAGAAGCAGGCTTCCCGCAGAGCAGGGAGCCCGATGCAGGACTCAATCCCAGGACCCTGGGATCATGACCTGAGCCGAAGGCAGACGCTTAACAACTGAGCCGCCCAGGCGCCCCAGATTCTTGCCTTTTAATTACAAGTTACTGCTAATATGTCATCATTATTAATGATTTGCTATGGGTGGTGGTGTGATGTCACCTCAGTGTCAAGGATACATAATTGCATCAATAGTAATTTTAGCCTATTATTTTTAAGACATGATGCATTGTGATTCAAATATGAAATATTCACACACCAATGGCTAAGGTGGGTATGAATATAATTTCTCCATTCAGGGACATTATATTGGTGGTGTGCAGCTCATGAATTTATGTTATTTGAATAACTTATATCATATTATAGCAAGGTAAGTGTAAACTGTTAACTTTATAGGATATTACTTTAGCATATAGAATCATGTGTTTAAGCTCATGCTGTTTTCTTACAAAAGCAACTAACAGGTAATTCATACATGATATTAGTAATGAATATAATGTAACTTGTTTATTGTACTTCTTATTAGTCATCATCCAGATTTTTTTTTATTTGAAAGTAATCAGTGAAAGGGAAGAGGAAGATGAAAGAAAGTCTGAGAAACACTGCTTTAGTGTGGTGTTTAATTTGATTGAGGTAGGGGGGAACACGGTATCAGAAAAGGCTAAGGAGGTGTACTATTCTCTCTAGTACCCAGGTTTAAACTTGAGCCACAATGCTATTACCTGTTTTACTGTTACTATGGGATTCCATATAAGATTTTGCTTGGGAGAAAAAGGGTTCTTCAGTGTTATTTCAGTGAGGATATGGTCACCTCACTGTAATGTACATAAAATGGTGCTAAAGAGATATGTATAAAAGATATTTCTAAGAGAACTACTTGTTTATGAAGTTGAGAACAGTGTTATTTCAGTGGATGGATGTACTGACCACAATTCTACACGTAAAACACTGTTTAAAGATACATGAATAAATGATGATTCTTAGAATGCTAAAAGAAAAAAAAAAAAAAGGCTCCTGTAGCTTTAAAAAAAAGTTGAGGGGAGATATCCTATAAGATGGTAGAGTTATGAGCTCCAGGAATTGTTTCCTTTACCAATACAACTGTTGATCTGGCAAGAACTGTCTGAAGCAACTATTTTGGAATTTGGAATCTAGGTGAACACTTGCAGCATCCACAGCAGT
Organism: Neomonachus schauinslandi; assembly: GCF_002201575.2. Lineage (NCBI taxonomy): Eukaryota > Metazoa > Chordata > Mammalia > Carnivora > Phocidae > Neomonachus > Neomonachus schauinslandi. The sequence goes on from NC_058411.1 coordinate 83,726,373, forward strand.
GCTTAACGAAGAGGCTGGAAAATTTCAATGAATTTTGGCTTTCTTTGTAGTGGCTACCACCTCCTATCCCCCAGCCCTATAGCAGGTAGCTATGGGGGTGGTGGCTTGCTGGTGCCAGGATGGGTAATAGAGACATTGGCCTCAAAAATCATGGTTGTGTGTTTAGTTCTGCCTGGCAGCTCACTGAAGGGCTGATGCAGAGACTGGCCATTGTTTCAACCCCTATGGGCTGAAGTGACTTTCTTGGCAGTGATGGTAGAGGGAATTTAAAGAGACAGAATATTCTTTATATTTTCTTCTTCTCTTCACTTTTCTTACTGGATCCAGAAATTTAAGGAAATCTGTCAGTTCACTGGCTGACTGCAGAGATAATGGAACAGAGACTTCGGTGAACACACAATACGAAATACAGTCTTTGCAAAAAAGAGTTTGGAAAAGTCACTGAAGAGACACCCGTAGCCTTTATCAAGCAATGGTGGCAATTCTTGGGGAGGGGGTAGAATCTGATTTAAAGAGCTACTACAATAATCAAAATGTCCAATTCTCAACAAAACTAACAGAGCTTACAAAGAAGCAGAAAAGTATGGCCTATTCACAGTCAAAGCAACACTGAAAAAGAAAAAGTTGGAAGGCTGACAGGTTAAATTTCAAAACTTACTACAAAGCTATGGTAATTTAAAAGTGTGGTGTTAGCATAAGGATAGACATATAGACTAATAGAATAGACTTTAGAAAGAAACCCAAACATCTATGACAAACTGATTTTCAATGTGGGTGCTGAGATTATCCAATGAGGGAACAAAGTCTTTTAAAAAATGGTGCTGGAATAACTGGAAACCACATGAAAGAAAGAATGAAGTTGGACCTCCTGTCTCATTCCAAAAATTAACTCAAACAAATCCACAGTGTAGGGGTGCCTGGGTGGCTCAGTCAGTTAAGCCTCTGCCTTCGCCTCAGGGTCCTGGAATCGAGCCCACATCAGGCTCCCTGCTCAGCGGGGAGCCTGCTTCTTTCTCCCTCTCCCGCTCCCCCCTGCTTGTGCTCTTTCTCTCTAATAAATAAATCAAATCTTAAAAAACAAATCCACAGTCTAAATATAGAGCTAAAACTACAAAACTATTGAAAGAAAACAAAGGGGTAAATCTTCATGACCTCAGATTTGGCAATGAAGTCTTAGTTTTGACACCAAAAGCACAAGAAACAAACAAAAAAATAGATAAAATGAACTTTTATGTATTGAAAACATTATGAAGAATATGAAAACACAACCTATAGAATGGGAGAAAATATTTGCAAAATAAAAATCTGATAAGGGCTGAATATCCAGAATATACTGAAAGAGAACAGAAGAGGCCACCCCAAAATATGCCACTTTGGCATACAGATTATTTTGAATTAAAGTTACCTAAGAAACAGCAGGTGCAAAAAGGACACTCTGACCCTCTTTCCTCCCCTTCAATATAAAGAACTCTTACAACTCAACAACAAAACAGACAGTCCAATTACAAGATGGACAAAGGACTTGAACAGACATTTCTCCAAAGAACATATACAAATGTCCAACAAGCACATGAAAAGATGTTTAAATGCTCATCAATAGATAAACGGATAAACAAACTCTGGTATATACATACAATGGAATATTATCATTGTTATTTTTAAGATTTTATTTTTAAGTAATCTCTACACCTAACATGGGGTTCAAACTCACAACCCTAAGATCAAGAGCTGCATGATCCACCGACTAAGCCAGCCAGGTGTCCCTGCAGTGGAATATTACTTAGCCAACAAAGGACTGAATACATGCTACAACTTTGGATGACCTCAAAAGCTATACTAAGTGAAAGAAGCCAGACACAAAAGGTCATATGTTATATGACTCCTTTTATAGGATATATCCAGAGTAGGCAGATCCACAGAGACAGGAAGCAGACTATTGCTTACCAGGGGATCGGGAAAGAGGGAAATGGGGAGCAATTACTTAGTGGATACAAGGTGTTTCTCTGGCATGGTGAAAAAGTTTTGAAACCAGAGAGAGGTGGTGGTTGCACAACACTGTGAATACACTAAATAGCACTAAATTGTATACTTTATCATCATTAATTGTTTGTTTTATGGTTCTCACCTCAATAATAAGAAAGAAATTGACAATCACTGTTGTAAAGGATGCTCTGTGGTCACTTTAAAAAAGTCTACTAGTGGTGGTGCATACCAACTGCAAGCTTAAACATTTTTTAGAAATATATTTCTTCTTACCTGAAATGAGAAGCTTGATTTAGGAGACAGCTATAGTCATCAGGAAGCTCTATCAAACTATTTCTTTTTCTAGGGTATCTAGAAATGTAATTTAAAAGACAATTTTACTTCTGAGTAAATAAGCCCATGCCAAAAACTGACCAAGTAGAGTATTTTAAAAATAACAAAAGGATCCATACTTGAAACCCACAGTAATTCCTCCTGTTGACTACATTAAATCCAAGTTTTTCAGCCTAGAATTTCAAATCTTTCATCATCTGGTTTCCTTTCCAAACTCAACTTCCACTATTTCCTAAGACTAAATTGTTCTAGCTAGATTTCCATGATGGCTAGGAAGGTAATATAAAGAACACAGCCTTTGAAATCAGACAGACCTCGCTACAAATCCTAAATTCTCTGATATCTGACAAGTCACTGAACCCTAGCCTGTATTTCCTGGTCTGTAAATAGAGGATGGACATATTATATTTTCTCAGCCATAAGGCATACCATCAATTTAATAACACATTTTTGAGATGGTGGGGAGAGAGAAATATAAAGACTCATGCTGATTTAAGAAATGTTAAATATAAATAATAGTATGGAGGAACCTCACAGCCGTTGAAGACTCAATAAGATATTGAAGTGGAACATAATACACTTAGTACTTGAAAACATGTTTGCAAATATTATTATTCATTCTTACCACACAATACAGATACAATAAAAGCCTTGCATGCATGCCCTGGGAACATCATCTCAATCACGTGGAAATTCTATCCTCAAACCCCAATTAACTTAAATTCTTTTTTTTAATTATTATTATTTTTTTATTTGAGAGAGAGTGAAAGCAAGAGAGATCACAGAGGCAGAAGGAGAAGCAGACATGCTGCTGAGCAGGGAAAGCCTGATGCGGGGCTTGATCCCAGGACCCCAAGATCATGACCTGAGCCAAAGGCAGATGCTTAACAGACTGAGCCACTCAGGCGCCTCCCAGATCAACTTAAATTCTATAATTTCTTCTAAGTTCAGCTAAAAATTATCTCCTTTAAGACTAACTTTGCATCATTAAGAATCTTTTACTCTTTAAATTTCTATAGCATTAACAATATATTCCATATACTATTTTATGTCTTTAGTTTATGTACATAATTAGGTTGTAAATTACCCATGACCAAAAAGCTGTGTTAGGTCTTTTAACTCTCCTTAAGTATTTTATTTTATTTTATTTTATTTATTTATTTTTTTTTTTTAAAGATTTTATTTATTTATTTTAGAGAGAGAGAATGAGAGACAGAGAGCATGAGAGGGAGGAGGGTCAGAGGGAGAAGCAGACTCCCTGCTGAGCAGGGAGCCCGATGCGGGACTCGATCCCGGGACTCCAGGATCATGACCTGAGCCGAAGGCAGTCGCTTAACCAACTGAGCCACCCAGGCGCCCTCTCCTTAAGTATTTTAGCACCATGCTGAGGAAATAGTAGTTCTCTAAAAGGCACACAATGAACTGAAATAAAGGGAAAACTGTGTGAGATTAACAGTTTTAAAATAAGTACTCATCTTTTAAACTTTTCTCTCTTTTCTTGGTGATGTGAATACTACTGTATTTAAGTTATAAAAGCCGGATCTATAATCTCTAAATCACTAAAGTTGGGTTAGGAGTAGGTAGCATATGTACATTTACAGTAAAGGGGAAGTTAGTTCAAGGGGTAAGAAAGATGAAAAGAAAAGGTGGCAAATGCACATTGTGTCACAATGTTTGCTTTAGCCATGGAAAAATGGTACTGATGTTAGCATTTAAGGTTGGGGGTCAATTGCTCTGCTTGTTTACTGATGCAATTCAACTGGAATAAAAATCAGACACATACATAACAGAAAGCAGGCCCAGGAGAGGATACAAAGAGAATAAGCATGCAGTCTGGTCCCTGGTGAGTTTACTGTTTAGTGCTTTGTGGCGCTGGCAGGCACACATGCACACACACAGCTGAGAGGATATTACTAGAGCAGACTTGCAGGAGGAGGTCACATTTGAATTTGTCTTTGAGGGAGAGGTGGATTTTGATTGAGACATAACTTAAGGGAGATAGGAGGGCTGAAGAACAGTTTTGTTGGGTCATCTCTAAGTATACAGATCAGAAGGGAAGGGGAAGAGGGAATAGTTCTATTTATATCTTACGCTATTCTCAAAAGGAAAAAAGTGGTGTATAGGAATACTGTTACTACTTTCTGATTTTAATAAACCGGCAGCTCCAAGATGCCATCTCCTCCTGTGCCTTTTAATAAGCATGTACGAGGGGCGCCTGGGTGGCTCAGTCGTTAAGTGTCTGCCTTCGGCTCAGGTCATGATCCCAGGGTCCTGGGATCGAGTCCCACATCGGGCTCCCTGCTCCATGGGGAGCCTGCTTCTCCCTCTCCCACTCCCCCTGCTTGTGTTCCCTCTCTCGCTGTGTCTCTCTCTGTCAAATAAATGAATAAAATCTTAAAAAAAAAAAAATAAGCATGTACAAGCTTAAGGAAGAGGAGCTGGTGGGGTCAAACAATTTAAGAGGGAAAGGATAGCCACTCCAAGAAAAAAATCAACTGTAGGAAGAATCCAATTTCTGGCAAAGACCTAACAGAAACGTAGGAAACAATGTACTGAGTGAGAATGAAGAAGACAGACTGGAAAGCATGTTCCACAAACCAACTACTTTTGGAAACACAACCTGTAGATGGTTGAGGGGGAGGGGAGGATTGAGAAGTAAAACCAACCTGACTACGGTGCTTTTCTGCTTCAAACAGTTTAGTAACGCAGGATCTGCACACCACCTATATGGGGGAGCCAAGAGAAAAGCAAACAGGTCATCACAACTTCAGCGCAATGTTCATCAATGAGCCACCCACTCCAAATCTTTCTGTCCCTTCTTTCCATGTTCCCTCAGCTAGACTTTTTTTTTTTTTAAAGATTTTTAAAATTTATTTATTTGAGAGAGAGAGAATGAGAGACAGAGAGCATGAGAGACAGGAGGGTCAGAGGGAGAAGCAGACTCCCTGCTGAGCAGGGAGCCCGATGCGGGACTTGATCCCGGGACTCCAGGATCATGACCTGAGCCGAAGGCAGTCACTTAATCAACTGAGCCACCCAGGCGCCCGCCCTCAGCTAGACTTCTATCTCACATCTTACCCCTTTGCTTTTCTTCCCTTCGTTTTTGTGTCTGCCTATTTATTTTCCCCCTTTCTTTTATTCATCTTTTTTATTTTTATTTATTTTAAGATTTTATTTATTTATTTGAGGAGACAGAGATAGCGAGAGAGAGCACAGGCAGGGAGAAGAGGGAGAAGCAGACTCCCTGACTGAGCAGGGAGCCCAATGCGGGGCTCGATCCCAGGACCCTGGGATCATGACCTGAGCCGAAGGCAGATGCTTAACTGACTGAGCCACTCAGGCACCCCTATTCATCTCTTTTTTAAAGGGTTAATCAATCAAAGTCTTGCTAGAAAAACAGAAACCATTCTGAAGATGGAATTTAATACCAGGAATTGGTAATAAAGGTGGCAGAAGGGCTGCAAATCCAATCCAAGGGCTGACAGAAGGAGAGAAAAAAGCAAGGCGACCCAAAGATTAGCCAATAACAGGAAGCCACCACCTCTCCCAGGCTGGAGGAACAAAAGGAAATTGTGGTGTTATTAGAGCCCAGGGGCTGGGGTCAATGGTGGATACTGGCAAGAAATGGCAGCTGCAGGGAAGAGTAGTACAAGGAATGGTAATCACGGTGGGACAAGTACAAAGTCCAGCTGCCCATGGCTGCTGGACTTATGTCTAATTCGTTGAGTGTGTGAATTAGGAATCTCCTATATTTTTGTTACCCACTTTAATCAAGTCTAATCAATCTAAAAGCTTAGCAAATAATTTTAATTTAAAATTTCCAAACTGTATAATGACCCAACAATGATATTTTGCCCTCACAGTACCTCTGGAGGAGGGGTCTTACAGTATCCCAATATTCCTGAAAAAGCAGGAACAAATTTGTGGGTAAAGATAGATAGCTACAGAGTGCACTGTACTCTCCTTCTGCAGGATCTGCAAGAGAATAAAAATACATTTAATAAGCACATTATTCTTATCTGGTCAACCTGTGAATAGAATTTCTTCATTGTTTATGTTCATTTCTTTTTTTTTTTTTTTTAAGATTTTATTTATTTGAGAGAGAGAGAATGAGTGAGAGAGAGCGCACACATGAGAGAGGGGAGGGTCAGAGGGAGAAGCAGACTCCCTGCTCAGCAGGGAGCCCGATGCGGGACTCGATCCTGGGACTCCAGGATCATGACCTGAGCCGAAGGCAGTCGCTTAACCAACTGAGCCACCCAGGCGTCTCTGTTTATGTTCATTTCTATACTCTATAAAACTGGGTGACAAATAAGACACAGTGATTCTTTCAAAACACAAATCTGATTCATTCTCCTGATGAGGTTTCTCCAATGTCACACCACCAAAAGGGAAAAAACACAAAGTCCTTATCAAAACACATAAAGGCCCTAAAATCTGCCCCTGGCTGCCTCTTGAACCTCATCTCCTACCACCCTCGTCCTCTCATTATGTTTCAGCTACACTCATCTCTTTACTATTCTTTGATGATGTCAAACAAAGCCTTTGCATTTAGTGTTCCTTCTGCTTAGGAATACTCTTCCTTTAACTCTCTGTCTAGTTCAACCCATCTTTATTTCAACATCTCTTTGCTCAAAGTGTCCTCAAAGAGAAGTCTTCTATGACTATCTACTAAAAGTATTACTCCAGCCCAGCACTCTCTATCCCCACGACCTGCTTTATTTTTCTTGGTAGCACTTATCACCACTTGACGTTGTATTACATACATTTATCTGTTTGTATACATTTAGTCTCCTCCCAGTAAAAGACTTAATCTTACTCACTGTTGTATTACAGCACCGACTAGATAAATTAATACATGATTTTCTAAAAATGCAAACAACACATCTGTACAGACAACTACTTGGAAAGTAGCCCCCCATTTATAGGCATACTGTGGAGATAATTGCGGGTTCAGTTCCAGACTGCCACAATAAAGCTAGTATCGGAGTGAAGCAAGTCAAGTGAATTTCTGGTTTCCCAGGGCATATTAAAGTTATGTTTCTACTAGATTGTAGTCTTTTTTTTTTTTTTAAGATTTTTATTTATTTATTTAACAGAGAGAGACACAGCGAGAGAGGGAACACAAGCAGGGGGAGTGGGAGAGGGAGAAGCAGGCTTCCTGCGGAGCAGGACGATGTGGGACTCGATCCCAGGACCCTGGGATCATGACCTGAGCCGAAGGCAGATGCTTAATGACTGAGCCACCCAGGTGCCCCTAGATTGTAGTCTATTTAGTGTGCAAGAGCATTAGGTCTAAAACAACAATGTACAGACCTTAATTAAAAATACTGCTAAAAAAAAAGCTAACCATCATCTGAGCTTTCAGCCAGTCATAATCAATCACCACAGATCACCCTAATAAATATAATAATGAAAAAATTGAAATATTGCAAGAATAATCAAAATGTGGCACAGACATGAAGTGAGCAAATGCTGTTGGAAAAATGGTGCTGACAGACTTGCTTGCCACAGGCTTGCCACAAACTTCCAATCTGTAAAAAACACAGTATCTGCAAAGCACAATAAAGTGATGCACAATAAAACAAGGTATGCCTGTATATAGAATCAGAACAAACCTAGATCAAATAAGCCCTACTGAACTAAGTTCAAGATAAAGAAGGTGATAGCCAGTAAAGCTGACCCGTTCAGCTTAATCTCAAAGGACAAAAGCAAGACTCTCTGAACAATTTTGGTGACGCTTCCAAATCATACAAACGTTCAGATTTTTACCCATACAAAGCCACAAGGAAGCCTTGTCTACTTTGATCTAGATTTAAGGCAAGTAAAGAAGAAAAGAAATGATTGTTACTCAGATATACGTGTCCTGGGTTTGTTCCAACAGGCCTCTCCTAGCAGCATCTTAGTTCTTTTGTAATAATCATATGTTCAAAATTCAAATAACAAGAGTATACAATAAAGTTTTCCTCCTACTTAGCCAAAACATTCTCTTCCCTAAAGGTAACCAATGTTTCTAATTTTCTGCATATCCTTTCAGTTATATTGTGTGTGCAGACATCTTATAAGCTTAAGTACATAAACTATACATAGATAGGAGCCATGAGTAGGTTTTGCATATTTATGAGGCTAATCTCATTTTTGGTCTCACCTTTAACCTACACCAGGCAGAGGCACACATGTCGGGAGTGAACGCTGATGAAAAAGATAGGGAATAGAGAAGTGGTTCTTGCCTGTCCCCACCTTATATTTTTGAGGCTGAAGATAAAGAAAAAAAAATCCCTTATTTGCTACTTTGAGATTTCATTTTCCTACTTACTGGTAAGCAGTTCTTCAGGTGGAGTTACTCCAAGTAAATAGTGGAAAAACAGTGCAGCACAGCGAAGGTAAGGGGTGATGCCATTCTTCAATGAGACCCACAAATACCAGCCAGGAACACCACATCCAATGCAGCTGGGGGGAAATAATTCCAGAATAGAACAGAATACTGATCAGACTAAAACTCTAGACACATCCCCCTTTAAAAACACTGCTAAATATTTAAATATTTTTTATCCATTTAATACAAAATATTTAACTGGCAGTAGCTTCTGTCTTTAAATCTTCTAAGTTTCCTAAAGAAAACCACAGACCTTGCATCTTTTACCATGTAGATTTTTAAGGCAAATAACTATTATCTTCATTTTCCTAACCCTTACGATGAAATGTGAATCAGATATATTTATCAATAACTAACCAAAGGAGTTACGTTAGCTAAAAAAAAAATTAATACTTTCTTGATTTCTGTATTCAAATTGGTGATTCACAGGGCAATGAAACTATTCTATATGATACTTATAATGCTACCACACAAAAAGTGAACCCTAATGTAAACTATAGACTTTAGTTAATAACAATGTATTGATACTTGTTTGTCATCTTTAACAAATCTACTAAGGCAAGATGTTAATCACAGGAGAAACCTGTGAGGGGAGGGAGTAAATGGGAATGCTTTGTACTTTCTGTTCAATTTTTCTGTAACCCTAAAACAGCTCTAAAAAATAAAGTCTAGTAACACACACACACACACACACACACACACACACACACACTCTTTTTCTCTCTCTCTTCTGCAACCCCCCCCAACCTTCAGTGCCTAAACGAAAAACCAAAATGAAACAGAAAACCCAACTAAATAAAAAATGGTGAAGAAGGTGAAAACAAAGATGAGAGAGTGTGGTAGCAAGTGGAGCTCAGCAGGGCACTCCTATTATATTTTTGGTTTTAGCTTCTGCACTGCCAAGGTATTTCACATGTTAGAGAACAGTCTTAAAAAACCTCTATTTAGGGCGCCTGGGTGGCTCAGTTGGTTAAGCGACTGCCTTCGGCTCGGGTCATGGTCCCAGGGTCCTGGGATCGAGTCCCGCATCGGGCTCCCTGCTCTGCGGGGAGCCTGCTTCACCCTCTCCCACTCCCCCTGCTTGTGTTCCCTCTCTCGCTGTGTCTCTCTCTGTCAAATAAATAAATAAAATCTTTAAAAAAAAAAAAAAAACACCTCTATTTAGTAAAGTGCATCAACTGTATAGATTGCTTTAAAAGGATGACCTATTTTCTATTTTCTACATTTATTTAAATTCTAAATGCTGACATTTGTTAAAATTCTATCATTTTTTGCCAATGTTCTCAGAACAATTTACAAGAGTAAAGATGTATCCAAACTTGTTTCAGTCTCAGAAACAAACAAATGGGTACCTGTTATTTCAAAAGCCCTCAACTAATTTTTAAAAACTGGAATTAAAATGATTCAAAAGTTATTCTGCCAAACAACTGAACTAAAAGGTAGAATTATTAAAACAACATTCAAATAGGTTGGACTAATGGGCTGCTACTCACCCATTTGTATATTGAGAAACTTCTGCCAAGAAAGAAGATGCAGAACGAGCCTCTTCACTCTCTTCTTGAACCTGAGCAAGGGGAAGATCTGAAAAAGAAATTCTGAAAGATAAATCTATGAATTTGCTATTCAATTTATAATTACACCTCAATTTCATGGTTCCAGGATAATAAACAATGTCAACTCAACTGAGGTTCTTTTCCTTGTTCTCAATCTAAATAGCTGATTTTATTTTATTTTTTATGAATGGATAAATAGCTGATTTTAAATATTAGAACTGTTAGGTAAACTTTATCAGTATATTAGGTGAAGAAACAAATAGGGCAGAATCACATGGATATTTAATAAATATTTATCTCAGAGGTGCCTGAGTGGCACAGTTGGTCAAGTGTCCGACTCTTGGTTTTGGCTCAGGTTGTGATCTTAAGGGTCATAAGGTCGAGCCCTGGGTCGAGTGCTGCATCAGGCTCCATGCTCAGCAGGGAGTCTGCTTGAGATTCTCTCTCTCCCTCTCTCAAATAAATAAATCTTTAAAAAATAAATAAATATTTATCTCACTGTAATATGACCAGGTAAAGAAATTAGTGGTCATCTGCTCTGGGTTCCTAGGAGTCTTAGCTAACAGGTAGAAATTCAGACTCTAGAAAGGGAAGTAGGTTGCTGTCCTGCCTTCATGCTCAAGCAATGAAACACATTAAAAAGAACCTTGCGGGGCGCCTGGGTGGCTCAGTCGTTAAGCGTCTGCCTTCGGCTCAGGTCATGATCCCAAGGTCCTGGGATCGAGTCCCACATCGGGCTCCCTGCTCCACGGGAAGCCTGCTTCTCCCTCTCCTACTCCCCCTGCTTGTGTTTCCTCTCTCGCTGTTGTCTCTCTCTGTCAAATAAATAAAATCTTTAAATAAATAAATAAATAAATAAAAATTAAAAAACCTTGTAAGGTAATTTTCCTCCATTAATCTATCCTTAAGGAAACCATCCTAAACCCTTCCAGCAATTGCTAACTCACCCAACAGAGTAGTTAAAACTCTGGGTAAGCCACTTAAGTTCTGTGAACTTCAGTTTTATTATATTAAAATGGGGATAAAAATGCCAACCTTGTAGTTCAATGTGACAGATGGTTACATCCCATTTGAACAGCACTCTCTTGCTTCAAAAATGCTTTTTAAAAATATACATTAATTCATCTGAAAGACAACAATTAAAATTACCCTGTTCTTACTTTGGTTGGATATTGCTAGTTTTTCTCCTTTCCAATTAGGGTCTCTTTAGGAAATACATACTTTTTAAATTTATTTTTTATTTTTTTTTAAAGGATATAAATGGCTAGTTTATTTTTTTAAAAACATTTTATTTATTTATTTGACAGAGAGAGAGACAAGCAGTAAAACAGCAGAGGAAGAGGGAGAAGCAGGCTCCCCACTGAGCAGAGAGCCTGAAGCGGGGCTAGTTCCCAGGACCTGGGCTCATGACCTGAGCCAAAGGCAGACGTTTAACGGACTGAGCCACTCAGGCGCCCCTTTTTTAAAAATATTAAAATATATTATCATATTGATATTTCAAATTTAAATATAAGAGTTCAATATTTGTACATGATTGAGGTAAATTTTATATGCAATGAAATACACAAATATTAAAAGTACCATTTGATGAGTTTTGATAAATGCAAACACCCATGTAACAAGATTTTTTTAAATTAATAAACTTTATTTTTTTTAATAAACTTTATTTTTTAAAGCAGTTTTAGGTTCATTACAGAGCTCAGTGGAAATTACAGAGTTCCCATACACTTGCTGTCCCCACAAATCCATCATCATCTGTGACTATGGACACCTAGCACCAGAGTGGTACATTTGTTACAATCAATGAACCTATACTGATACATTATTATCATCCAAAGTCCACAGTTACCATTAGGGTTCATTCCTGGTGCTGTACATTCTATTGGTTTTCACAGATACATAGTAACATGTATCCACTATTATAGTATCATACAGAGTAGTTTCACTGCCCTAAAAATCCTCTGTGCTCTGCCTATTCACCCATCTCTCTCCCCTAACTTCTGGCAATCACGGATATTTTTACTGTCTTCAAAGCTTTGCCTTTTCCAGAATGTCATATACAGGTGACCCTTGAACAACACTGGGGGCTAAAGGTGCCGACCCCTGGCACAGTAAAAAATCTACCTATTATCTTTTGATGCTCTAAAAACCTTACCAACAGCCTACTGTTGACTGGAAGCCTTAGTGATAACATATCTAGTCAATTAAAACATATTTTATATATGTATTTTATATATATATGCTACATGTTGTATATTTTGTATGTTATTTTTTATTTTATTTTTTTAAAGATTTTATTTATTTGCCAGAGAGAGAGAGAGCACAAGCAGATGAGCAGCAGGCAGAGGGAGATGGAGAAGCAGACTCCCCACTGAGCAGGGAGTCTGATGCAGGGCTCGATCCCAGGACACTGGGATCATGACCTGAGCTGAAGGCAGATGCTTAACCGACTGAGCCACCTAGGAGCCCTTTTTTGTATGTTGTATACTGTATTCTTACAATAAAATAAGCTAGAGAAAAGAAAATTTATTAAGAAAATCATAAAATACATTTATAGTACTATACTGCATTTATTGAAAAAAAAAAAACCCATATAAGTAGACCCTCTCAGTTCAGACCTGTGTCATTCAAGGGTCAATTGTAGTTGGAATCATATAGTATGCAGCCTTTTCAGATCGGCTTCTTTCATGAAGTAATACACATTTAAGCTTCCTCCATGCCTCTTCATTGTTTGAATGCTTGTTTCTTTTTGTGCTGAAGAATATTCCATTGTCTGGATGTACCACAGTTTATTTATTCATTCACCGACTGAAGAACATGTGGTTGCTTCGAAATTTTGGAAATTATGAATAAAGCTGCTATAAACATCTGTGTGTAGGCTTCTGTATGGACATAGGTTTTCAGTTCATTTGGGTAGATACCACAGAGCATGACTGCTGCATCATACAGTAGGAGTATGTTTAGCTTTGTAAGAAAGTGCCAAACTGTATCTCAAAATGGCATGGAATTCCTTCCTTTCAGCAATGAAAATGAGAATTCATGTTATTCTACATCCTCACCAGTACTCAGTGTTGTCAGTGTTTTGGATTTTAACTTTTTTTTTTTTTTTTAAAGATTTATTTATTTGACAGAGAGAGAGACAGCGAGAGCAGGAACACAAGCAGGGGGAGTGGGAGAGGGAGAAGCAGGCTTCCCGCGGAGCAGGGAGCCCGATCCCAGGACCCTGGGATCACGACCTGAGCCGAAGGCAGACGCTTAACGACTGAGCCACCCAGGCACCCTGGATTTTAACTATTCTAATAGGTGCATAGTGATATCTTGTTTTAATTTGCAATTCCCTAATGACTTATGATATTGAACATCTTTTCATAAGCTTACTTGCCATCTGCAGATCTTCTTTGGTGAGGTGTCTTTTACTTATTTTTAATCAGGTTATTTTCTTATTGTTGAATTGTTAACTGTATATTTTATAGAACAGTTAATCACATGTGTCTTTTGCAAATATTTTCTCTTAGTTTGTGGCTTATCTTTTTATTCTCAACATTGTCTTTTGCAGAGCAGAAGTTTTTAATTGTAATGAAGTCCAGTTTATCAATTACTTCTTTAATACTGTACCTTTGGCTTTGTATCTAAAAAGTCACTGCACACCTCAAGGTCATCTAGGTTTTCTCCTACACTAACTTCTAATAGTTTTATATAGTTTTGTGTTTTACATTCAGGCCTATCAACCATTTTTTTTTTTTTTTTAAGATTTATTTGTGAGAGAGAGAATGAGAGACAGAGAGCATGAGAGGGAGGAGGGTCAGAGGGAGAAGCAGACTCCCTGCTGAGCAGGGAGCCCGATGTGGGACTCGATCCCGGGACTCCAGGATCATGACCTGAGCCTAAGGCAGTGGCTTAACCAACTGAGCCACCCAGGCGCCCCAACCATTTTTTTTTTTAATGAACCATTTTTAGTTAACTTTTTTTTAAAGATTTTTATTTATTTATCAGACAGAGATAGAGAGCAAGCGCACAAGCAGGGGAAGCGGCAGGCAGAGGGAGAAGCAGGTTCCCTGCTAAGCAAGGAGCCTGATGCAGGACTCAATCCCAGGACCCTGGGATCGTGACCTGAGCCGAAGGCAGACGCTTAACCGACTGCGCCACCCAGGCATCCCCATTTTTAGTTAACTTTTACAAAGGTTGTAAGATCTGTGTCTCTGTCTTATGTGTGGGTGTCCAGCTGTTACAGCAACGTTTGTTGAAAATCAGGCTATCTTGGCTCCATTTGTCTTTGCTCCTAATCAAAGTTACACAATACAGTTAACTGTATTGACGTGTATAGATTTTTTGGGCTCTCTATTCTGGTTGATTAATCTTTTGATCTGTTTTTTCACTGCCTTGATTCCAGTAGCTTTATAGTAAGTCTTGAAGTCAGGTAATGTCAGTCCTCTGACTTTGTTCTTCTGCTTCAGTACTGAGTTGGCTATTCTGGATCTTTCTCCTTTTCATATAAACTTTAGAATCAATTTGTTGATATCCACATAATAACTTGCTAGAATTCTGGCTGGGAAATTATTGGGTTTTACTTAACTTTTCTGAATTTATTCTTTTTTTAAAGGTTTTTCATTTTAATTCCAATATAGTTAACATAGTGTTAGATTAGTTCCAGGTGTACAATACAATGAGTCAGCCATTCTATACATCATTATTCAGTGCTCCTTATATGTATACTTTTAATCCCCTTCACCTATTTCACCCATTCCCCCCACTCACCTCCCCTCTGATATGCTTTAATTATTTTTTTAAAAGATTTTATTTATTTGAGAGAGAGAGAGCACTAACAGGGGGAGGGGCAGAGGGAGAAGCAGACTCCCTGCTGAACAGGGAGCCTGATGCGGGGCTCAATCCCAGGACCCTGGGATCATGACCTGAGCTGAAGGCAGATGCTTAACCGACTGAGCCACCAGGTACCCCTTTATTTTATTTTATTTTTTAAGTTTTATTTATTTAAGTAACCTCTACACCCAATGTGGGGCTGGAACTCATGACCAAGAGTTGCATGCTCTTACAATTGAGCCAGCCAGGTGTCCTTGATATGCTTTATTTTAAATGAGTACCCTCAGTTAATTATTTTTCAATAAGAATATCTATTACTTGAAGCATACTTCAGAATGCACAGTTCTGAATTTATTCTTATGTCTCCTCCTTCCTACATTGAAAATCTTGGGTCCCAGTGACATTAACACAAACACTTACTTGGTTTATCCTGAAAATTACCTAAATTAATTTCAAAATAACAATACTAGTACCTAATACCATTTGTACCACTAATATGACTTCAGTTTAATGATTTTTTTTTTGCTAGTTCTTTTATGGTCAGAATAGATCCTATTAGGGAAATACAGTTGAAATACCGTGTTTTAGGGACGCCTGGGTGGCTCAGTGGGTTAAGCGTCTGCCTTTGGCTCAGGTCATGATCCTGGGGTCCTGGGATTGAGCCCCATGTAGTGCTCCCTGCTCAGTGGGGAGCCTGCTTGTCCCTCTCCCTCTGCCCCTTCCTGCGCTTGTGTGCTCTCTCTCTCAAATAAATAAATAAAATATATATATATTTTTAAGATTTTATTTATTTATTTGACAGAGAGACACAGCAAGAGAGGGAACACAAGCAGGAGGAGAGGGAGAAGCAGGCTTCCTATGGAGCAGGGAGCCCAATGTGGGGCTTGATCCCAGGCCTCTGGGATCATGACCTGAGCTGAAGGCAGATGCTTAACGACTGAGCCACCCAGGCACCCCTAAATAAATAAAATCTTAAAACAAAAATGAAAACAAAAACCTATGTTAAAAAGACATTCACAGAGTCTTCGCTCAAATCTCTGACTCTCTACCTTACCTAGAGGCAACTCTTCAGTTTTTGGCTTATACTTCTATTGTTTCATTTATAAAAAATGTAAGTAAATATGAATATATGTAAGCATATATATGCATACATATACCTAGAATACCTTATACAAAGATATTATACTACAACTACTGTTCTGTACCCCACTTTTTTCACTTAAGTATCTCCTAGGGATTACTTCTTCTTTAGGTCTTGCTCATTCCTTTTTACAGCTGCAGAACATTCCATTATATGCATATACCAAAGGATATTCAACCAATCTCTGGGGTTTTTGTTATTCCAAATAATACCACAATGTGCATATATCCTTTCATATTTTTGCCAGTATAGCTTTGGGATAGATTCTTAGAAGTGGGGTTGGTAAGTCAAAGAATAAATGCATATTTAGTTTTGCTAGGCATTGTTCTAAAGTCACTTTAATTATCTGTTTTCTAAATTACCTGAATTTTCAGGAGCCCTTCTTGATCACTGATACCTAGGAAGCAGACCTTGCTTTCAACTAAGAGCAGAGTCTAAGAGAATAACTACATCATAATTCCATGATGTTATCATTCTAGCTGGAGGAATCAAGAATGGTTTCAAAAACAGGCTTATCAAAAGACTGAAAGTATTGAGGTAGGGGCAAATATTGGAGACACTAATCCCCAACACTGAAATTAGGAAATCTGAAAAAGGGTACAGCAGGTCCAAATGGTTTCCCTGTATATTTGGAGAGCAGCCACAAGTTAGAGAATCAAGTGGTTTAGCTAATTATCCCTTTCACAGCTCTTCTGACTTTTTATTTAAATAGCATCTATAAAGAAACATCTATAAAGGTCATTCAACAAGAGATATAACATACAACTTAGAAATATATATATATATGCATATATATATGATTAATCACAATAATTAATTTTGCCAATAAACCATGGGTAAATATTATTTACAGTTAACAAGTGATGGGAGCTTTACCTGTGTCTGTGGTAAGAAGGATCTGAAGCATGTGTGCCATAGTGATCAAATGGAAGAGATAAAGGTGGTTATAGGAAGAACTAATTGACGAAGGCTGCAAATCAACAGTGTCATCCCAATACAAGGATGGAAATGCTAACACAGCACCGACCTGTGAGAGAAAATGGACATCAACATGGGTGACAACAAAGATCAGCATGTGCTAATCTTATAACTAAATGTATCAGATATTGCAGTGTGTTTGTGTGTGCTTTTTATAACCACCATATTTTTCCTAATTATTCAACAGAATATCTTAGAATATAGTGTACTGTAAATGGAGAACAAAAGTCATCACCAAACAGGTTATCCCTTTGCTGAAACTTCTTGTTCTAGGTAGTGGTCTCAATCCTGTCTGTGGCTCAGAAGATTCAACAATACAATAACTTGGGGAGCTCTTAAAATAACACTGATTCACAGGCCAGTCCAATCAAATCAGAATCTCAGGGTATAGGGAGCAGTTACTGGCATTCTTTTCAAAGTTTCCCCAAAGATTCCAAAAGACAGGAGTGACAACCACTGGGCAGAATCCTGGGCAATGAGGGATGGAGAATACTGGCTAACCCGTATCCACAAACTCCATGCTCCTAACCTCATCAATGATCTCTCTAGAGAACTCATTTTGAAGGAATGAAGTCACTGCAGGGAGGAAAAACCTCTGCAAGAAACTCACAGAACAAGGGCGCTTGGATGGCTCAGATGGTTAAGTGTCTGCCTTTGGCTCAGGTCATGATCCCAGGGTCCTCCCGCTGAGCTGGGAGCCCGCTTCTCCCTCTCCCTCTGCCTCGCCTGCTTGTGCTCCATTTGTCTCTCTCTCAAATGAATAAATAAAAAATCTTAAAAAAAAAAAAAAAGAAACTCACAAAACAGTTGCCACCCATCCATAGGTGTTTGGGGGAAGCCTAGATGTGTCAATGGCCTGGTCCCCAACACCAAATAATCAATGATTTTAGGACAGCTCACACTGTCATTTACTGCTTATAATGTAAACAAGAAAAAGGTGGAGGAGGAAAGCATAATATTTATTTAGAAAAAGTCTGCTTGGAGGGGGAAGAGCAAGATGGTGGAGGAGTAGGAGACCTAAATTTCGTCTGGTCCCAGGAATTTAGCTAGATAGTTATCAAACCATTCAGAACACCTACAAACTCAACAGGAGATTGAAGAAAAGAATAGCAGCAATTCTATGAACAGAAAAGCGACCACTTTCTGGAAGGTAGGATGTGCGGAGAAG